>NC_090271.1:162896083-163204624 GCF_040414725.1 Anabrus simplex
CTCCCCCCTTTGTACAATTTGCTTTATGTCACAGCAACACAGCTAGGTCTTATGATGATGGATAGGAAGGGCCAGGAGTAGGAAGGAAGCGACTGTGGCCATAATGAAGGTACAGCTCCAGCATTCGCCTGGTGTGAAAATGGGAAACCATAGAAAAACATATTCAGGACTGCTGACAGTGAGGTTCCCAAATGCAAGCTGACAGCTACATAACCCAAACCACTTGCTAGGTAATATGGAGATCCCCCCACAACTTGCTTATAAACGAAGCTAAGAATATTCAGCTCAAAAATTAAATATGTATTACTGTATGGAAGTGAGACCTGAAAAGTGACTGAAGACATTACTATAAAAATACAGACTGATAAATCACTGCTCAAGAGAATATTGGGGCCAAAGATCATCTAAAAGACCTTTGGGAGGCCACAAGTCAAAGTCCCATACAGCAACAGAAGAAGAAGAAGAAGAAGAAGAAGAAGAAAAGTGGAAGGCGGACTAGCTACACCCTGAGCAGATCATCAGAAAGTACCTTAAGGCAGACTCTGAACTGGAATCCGCAAGGAAGAAGCAGGCAAGGCAGACCGAAGAGAACCATAGACAGGGAGATAGCTGGAGTCAACAAGACATGGAGAGAGGTGAAAGCATTGAAATTAGATAGAACACGCCGAAGAAATTTTGTAGAGGCCTTATGTTCCACCTAGGTATTAAAGGAAATAAGTCAAGCCAGATTAAAAATCACGTCTTTTCAGAAGGACTGTTATGGTGACTTTATCTAACAGACCACCATTACCAGTACTACTTGTTTCTGTTGTTCTAAAAACGAGAATCTGAAGGCAATAATGGACCAGTAGTCTGGAGTAATATTAACAATACAATTTTAAGGCTGATTGTTCTACCACCCAGCAGGACTCTACTGGAAGTTTTATAGGGCCACGTAATATTGGCAGGTGGATGCACTGACCACCACCATATGTCTTCAACTTAGTAATGCCAAGATTTTTGCTTGTTGATCAAAAACAGACTACAAATTGGGATCAAACCTGTGAACTTGGAATTATAAATAGCTCATAATACCCCCTGATTCACTGAGGTAGCTGATCAGTCTGGAGTTACTGGCATGGATGAGCAGAACATAAGAATGTTTATCATAGACACATTTTTATCATCCTTACTGTGTAATGCATACTCACGGGAAATGTTCAATGATGCACTGGATAGTCATACAGCTCTAATGATGACAGTCTAAACATATTATTAAAAATAGTAGACACTTTCAGTGGAAAGATGTTAAGTTCCAAAGACAGATGACATGATCTCAAGAAACTAAAGTTGAAAGTAAGAACAAGTTGGATTGCAATTGCAGCTTAAATTACAACTTAAATCATTTTGATTAAATTAAATGTTAACAAGATGCTATACTAACATACCTCAGACTGAAGTATTTAAGAAATTACAAACGTATTGAAAAATGTAGCTCTTAGTTAATTGAACTATTTTTTCCTCATGCTTTTTCATGGACTCATGGCTTGGATTACAATCAATATATAAACGGAAAACAAGAACACTTTGATACATGGGTTTATAAGGGTTCCAAAGAGTTGGCGGAAGCAACCGATAGAGCTTGAACTTTTAAATATTTATTAGTAGATTAATATAAAGCACAAAACCAATGAAGAATGAGACAGACATCATAATCGCTAATAATCATTAACGAGTAAGGTATTGTGTGAAAGAGGGTGAAATAACATTGACCAATTACCATAAGCTAGAAAATACAGACACCTCTATGAAAATTAACAAAATATCTTAGAACTCTTAACCTTCTTTGCAGTCTATAAATATGTATGAAGACCACTGCATGTGATAAGTATTATGAAAACAAACTAGAAAAGTGCATGTTGTCATATTGCTGGTTCTGGAGAGAAAGCATGTTGCTTCATCCCACCTCTAGAATAAACAAAAAATCAAACTAAAATATACAGATCAGACTTCAGAAACCCAAGAGTGTGACACATTTGACTAACACAAAAAGCACGTTCTATGAGTCTTTTCTTCAATAAATTCATATTTTATCATGCATATAGAAACTAGGAGTTCAAAGTTTTACTACGGCTTAAAGTCAGTCAATTTACAGTGAAGCCTATCAATATTAATTTTAAAATTCTGCATGAGCTAAATTATGAACCTTAGTATTATCTGTATGATCTACTGCAACAACTAGTACTGGCTTCATGCTCACAAAAAACAGGTCACACAATATTTTAGATGGGTAGAACATTGTCTAATATAATTTGTACAAATATATGACTTCTCATTGATAATGATATATCAGCAGGACTTCGGTACTTAATTAAATAACATTATTCCCTTCCTCGTCTAAGAGAGTAAAATGAGTTCAACTTACAAATGATCTCAACATTTAATTAAAAGTAACTTTAAAAACAATACTATCTAACGCCTGGATCACAGTATTTCATTCCCTATCAACTCCCAACTGAAAGTAAGAATGCACTAGAACTATCAAATTTTTTCAAAGTGCTATGCTGCTGTGGTGTGTCATCAATTGGGGACCTGGAGCTTTCATCAAGTACTTCAGTACCGGTACTTGTATGGTTTATGGTAGACAGGCTGAGATCGCTAACTTGCCCTATTTTGTTTACCGGTGAGCTCATCATTCCAACTGTTACAGGCATTTTAGAATTCAAAGCCAAAATTCCACCCATAGCTTCTTCTATATTTATATAGCCTGCATCAGACTTAACCTTGTGGTCTACTCGTTGCAGGATAGTCTTCCTCATCCTTGGGGAACGTTCATCCTGCTTATATCCCTGTACCACAACCTCGCTCTCCTCCTTTCTTTCTACAATCAACGGTTCTTCTTTCACACTTCTCTCCAGGTTGGGTTCGAAGTAATCTTTCATTTTCTTTGGGGGTTGTCGCTTTCTATGTGACATTCTGTTCGATTCATGTCCATTAAATGAAATTTTCAGCACTTTGTTGGGTGTTCTGTTTTTACTCCTATTCTTCTCTGCAAAACTTGAAGCCAAAGTATCAATTTCTATTTGAAAGGGAGTTTTTATCTTTCCATTAGGTCTGGAAACAAGTTTCTTTGGTGATAAGCCAACTACTTCACGTGCTATTTGTTCTACACTCGACTTTCTAGGTCGACCACGTTTCCTCTTAACCAGGAAAATATCAGCAGGATTTACGACTCCATTTGGCAATGGCAGTGGTGATGGTAACTCGGGCACAATATTATCCACATTACTAGACTCTATGTTTCTTACATCTGATTCTTCAGGCTTTGGTTCACATTTTTCTGTGGCAGGCTCACTTGGCTTCTCTTTCTTGATCTTAGACTCCTTCTTAACCAAAGGTGACTCACAGGGATTGGGAGATGGTGACTGAGCAGATACCTTCAATTTCTTGTAAGCTTTGCCTTTTCCTTTTGGGACTTCCATCTGTAAAAGAGAGCAGAATACTTTATCTATAACAGAACCAAGGGCATATGAGAAACAGAAAAGAAAAAAGTGACTGTGCAATTCAAGTGCCATCAGAATATTTTGTTGAAGATTATTGTACACAACAAAGCATTTCATAACATTTTCTGAACCAACTGTTTCCTTAGAAGTAGTACTTATTTTCTTTATAATGTTCTATAAAACTCTACACTGCTTTTTAAATGCAAAGTAGAAAGAATGCAACTGCAGGAATATACATCAATACACAGAAGGCATAAAGATAACAACAGTTTAGTACAGGCAGACAGAACAACAAAATGGAGAAGACTACAAACCCATTATAACCGACAGTCATTCTAACTGTTAAGTTCACTATTATCCACAACTTAATAGCATTAATGCTCATTTTTAAACCCACATTAAATGTGATCTCAAAACTTTGCTAAAGATGCCCTGCGCACCATCAAGATTATCCTGATACTGACTAAGCTTTCATAAGATTGAAAAGTAGAAATCAATGACATTTCCTGAACAATACGAACGGGAAACCTATAATAAAAGTGAACGCTTCTGTTAACACATATACATGTTTAGTCAAATGTTGGGCTCTATCCACTCTGCCGAGTGATTGGAGATTTGATAGCATTACAATTACAATTACAATTGGCTCTACGTCGCACCGACACAGATAGGTCTCATGGTGACGAAGGTATAGGAAAGGCTTAGGAGTGGGAAGGAAGCGGCCGTGGCCTTATTTATGGTACAGCCCCAGCATTAGCCTGGTGTGAAAATGGGAAACCAAGGAAAACCATCTTCAGGGTTGCTGACCTGACGTCAACCTCATCAGAGGAGTTAATAAGATGAAATGAATGACGTGATATATGATAGCAGGGAGAGGGTGAAACCCGGTGCCGGCACATAGCCTACTCCTGTTGAATAACACCAAGGGGTCTGCTCAAGGCTTAATGTCCCCATTCGATGCACGAATCACCATCAACAGCGTCATATGACCTCACTCCATAAGAGAATTGCGGAGAGGTTTGGAATTTAATCCAGGCTTTTGGCACGCAATCTAGTGATTAGAAATTATATACCACCACCTCCCCTACACTGCCAGCCAACATTCTGATGGTGAAATTTTTTTCGGCCAACGGGACTTGAACCGGCTAACCTTGATGTCAGACCGTTTAGACTTCAGTGCCCCAACGATCACGGCCACCAGGCAGGCTAAAGTTTACCCACTGTTAACTCAAAGTAAAACTTGCTTGGGAATGCGATTGGCAGGCATGCGTATTACATGCCTTGTTCATCGCAGCTGACGTCTTAAAACCATTGCTTCTCTACTGGTGGGCTGTGGCTCTTCAAGTACGATGACATTTGTGCGTTTAGCTTCCCAGGTTATATGCAAAATTCTCCTTAAAAGTCGCTGGTGATATCGTTCCAATTTTTCAATACACCGCCTGTAGCATGACCAGGATTCAGATCCATGTAGTAACCTGGGAACTACAACTGAACTGTATACGAGGATCTTTGTTACAACACTGGGGGTGTGGATAAAAATGAGCATGCACTCTTTACTCGCAAATTTAGAGCAGGCACTCGCGATAAGGTGAATAAAAACCGCCGGTTGGTAGCAGGCACTCACAGCCGACCCGTGACCTTGAGCACACACTCCAGTCGCTCGAGTAGCAGGGTGGGTGCTCCAGATTTCTGGTGAATAAAGATAAAGCAGCCACTCATTCCAGGAGGTGCTTGCTTAAGTTTCCTTGAGCTAATTCCGTAGGTGACTTCAAATGATAGTGCCAAATTCAACAGCATGGCAGTGTTTATGGTGGTGGTTAATCGGAAAAGAAAATTATATAAACTTCGCAGAGAATCAGCTCAACTTGATTAAAAAGTGTTATATAGGTCGAGTAAGGAGCATGCTGAAGGGTTAGCAGAGAATTTATAAAGCACAACTGTTATTCACACGGACATTATCAAGAGTTCAATGGACAAGTCAACTGTTTTTATAGATCATATGACTTATAATTTTAACAAAATTTGCTAAGATTGTATTTTAAATGTCGTACTATACATCAATATTTTTAATGTGTCTTGCCAATTTTAATATTTTAATAATATCTATTTGGTATTCTGATATATTCATGTTAATTTATAATAGCTGATGATGTCCCTTAGGGGACGAAACATGTACTAACATATTAAATTACAAATTGTATTGAATGTTGAAGAAGTGGCAGGAACTTTTTATGAGACCTCTATAGAGTATTTAGACCAATGGGCATCACTAAAAACTGTTCCTGAATGGTCTGATGTGGAAAAATGTTGCGATTTTGTGGCAAGTAAAGGATTTTTTAACAGTGGGAATGACTCAGAACAATTTGATCAATTTTCCTGCTTAACCAAATATGCCTCTGCAGAGAAAATATCCAATTGGAATGATGCAGAAGTTTCAGTAAACAAAAGGTGGATGGAGGTTTTTCTTAACTTCAAGGAAAACAATATAAGACACAGTCAACTCTCAATAGTGGCACAGTATATTTTTTCTCTTCCCGGAACTAATGCTTCAGTTAAAAGAGTTTTCTCTCAAATGAACAAACTGTGGACATCTGAAAAATCTCACCCGAAACTTTCTACTATTAAGGCTTTGTTAATGATCAAGTTTAACTTTTTGCAGAATTGTTTAGACTTTCGTAAGTTTTTAAAATCATCACCACAGTTGTTACAGCTAGTTATATCCTCTGAGAAGTACGAGTAACACTTGAATGTATCACAAGGAAAGGTATTGGGAGCCACATAAACCTGATTCTGGTGCCGGCATCTGAACGCCCGGCCACCAGGTCCTGGATCCGCTGCACCAGAGGGTGCTGAGGAAAACAGGTATCAATAGACTGTAGTGAGCTCAAGGAGTCAGTACACAGCAGAAAGTGTCAGTGCTTATCGGACAGTGCGAACCGCAGAGCTTCACAGATAGCATAGAGCTCTACTGTATACACACTACAGGTTTCCGAGAGAGCAAAAAGAAACCTATCGTTATTGACAACGAACGCACAGCCCACTTTCGTTTCTGTCCTTGAACCATCCGTGTAAACAACAGCTGCATCTGGATACAGGCCAAACGACAGGAAGAGCCTCCGATAAACTGAAGGGTCCATGTTCTCCTTCGGGCCAGTGTGCAGATCCAGGATTATTTCAGGTTGTCGTATTACCCACGGAGGTACCCCACTTGGTAGTCTACAAGGCAGGGAACAGAAGGTACGTCAAACAATCTGTGACGGCTATCCAAGTGTATTCCAACCGGCCGCATTACTCGAGGATAAGCAGTGTACAGCAGACGGTTTCCTTTGTGGAATACGCAAGGATAGTTTGGATGAAGTGGCATCTGTCGTAAATTTGCAGCATTGGACAGAAGCATTTGCTGGCGCCTCAGGTGTAAAGGCAGCATACCCGCTGTGATGGATGCTATTCAGTTTCGCAAGGACGCTTTACCTTGCTGATCCATATGCTGCACTGCCGTAGTCCAACTTGGATAAGATATGTGCCCTATAAAATCATAGGAGCACTGTGCGGTCAGTCCCCCAATTGGTACTGCTAAGGAACTTCAAAATACAAAGGGCACTAGGAAAGTTTTGCAATACGCAAAAACGGTTGGCTGGACACCCCTGTTATAGTGAGGGATGAAAAGAGTTGTGAAAACTGGTCTAGAAGACAGCAAGGCTTGACCTTCACACCAGTTGGGATTGAAAGCAAGTTATGATGCCAGTGTGGTCTAAAGGTGAATATCGCACAATTATCTGCTACAATTTTGCTTGTGGATTAACTGTTGACCAGTGCCTGGCAGTGGCGTATGCTGGGATCAAGACGTGGGCTACCACTAGACTTAGGTTACCCCTTTTCGATGGTTGGTTTACTGAACGTCAAGCCTTCAGCGTTTAGAGCTGCAGCCAAAAGCCAATGGAGAAGCCAGCTGCTTCACAAGCTACTGCCCTGGCCTCTGCTACTGCCAATGCTCAACCCCTGATCAGTGGATATGGTAACCTAAAGTTTAGCAAATTAAAGCCCAGCTTTGTGGCTAATGTATAGAATGTTTGCCTTTGGTCCGACGGCCCCGGATCAATTTTCAGAATCAATCCCCTCATACTGTTAATTCCCCTGGCTTGGGGACTAGGTGTTTATGACATCTTCGCCATTCATTTTATCGTCATTAGGTCACCACCAAGCCTATGCAGATGCCATGCACTATTATTATTATTATTATTAAATACAAATGTTGAATTTTACAATGGTTTTCCCATCGATCACTGGTTAATTAGCTTCCTCGGGAGATCAGTGGTGGTGTCCGAACCATGATCACGGGTTCGATTCCAATCAAGAGAAGAGAACCTGAAATATTGCATTCCATTTTACCAGATCTACCTCTATAAAGAAAACTACACTGTTCCTATAACAGCAGCCCTGCAGTGTCATCCTACATGGATGTAGAAGTAAACGGAAGTGAAACACCAGTGCTCTGTTATCTATGAGGTGAGAAGTATATACGATGAGTAACGCACGGCTGATAGTTAGCAGTGGCGATCTGACGGACCGAAGCCTAGTACACCTATCTCCCCCCCGGTCCCCGCTCCTGCCCGATATACAGCAACAACCTGCATGCTGTGAGTAGAGTGCAGAAGGACAAGAGCCTGGGCTGCGATATCAGTCTCCGATGCCTTGCTCGCAGAAATACGTGCAAAGTTTTCTCTCACTGCTTTCAAGTTTTGAAATCGGAACAGTGTGTCATATGCTTACATTATAATGTGCTTTAGACTACCATCATTCTCAACTGAGGTTTGGGCTTCACCGATAGCCTTGGTAGCACTCAGTATACGCCACTGGTGCCTAGAGGAAATGACTCCTGTGCTGGGGAAAGACTGTCCGCATCGCACAACAATTTTCCGCCGGTACAAAGAGTTCCAGAGGGGAAAGTTTTGGGTTGAAGACGATCCTCGTTCTGGGCGTCCGTCTGAATCAGTGACTCAGGAAAACATTGAAGCTGCGAGGAAAATATTGCAGCAAGCAGTGTTGCCAACTTATATTTACATGATCCGCTAAATACTACTAAAAATACGCTAAAATTCCGCCAGGAAATCCGATCTCAAATAATAATAATAATAATAATAATAATAATAATAATAATAATAATAATAATAATAATAATAATAATAATAAAAGTAAATGTCTGCACTCACCTAACCTGTGAGTTTCACTGGGATTAACCCCCTGCCCGTGAGCCAGCGACCTAAAACTTGTAGGCGTTTTACTGCCCGGTGCCAACTAGGTGAATCCCCTACCTCAAGGACCACACACAGAACAGGCCAGTTCATTAAACGGTCTTCCTTCATAGCATAAATATAAATGCTACTCTCTCGCAGTTTCATTATCTGTCGTCATTTGTCAACTAAGAGATAAGTACCCATTCCCCACGCATTACAAATTTACGATACCATGATCTCATAACATCAAATCCTCATATGACTGCTAGCTCCTGACAAGAAATATGGATTAGCTCGGAGGCAGACTGGAGTACAAATTTTTAAAAACGTAAAATGGATGAAACACTAAATTCCGCTATAATAAATCTAGAATTCCGCCAAAAAATCCGCTGTCCGCTAAATGATATATTTCTCTGCCGACAGTCTTTTAATTCCGCCAAATTTAGCGGAAAATCCGCCAAGTTGGCAACACTGGCAGCAAGAGAGGTGGTTGACATATCGGCAGGTAGAAGAGACCCTCCACATCCCTGCACCCGCTATTCATGCAATTCTACATGACCATCTCCGGTGTTAGAAAGGTTTGTTCCCTTTGGGTGCCCCATTCACTTTTAGAGGAGCAAAGGGCACATCGAGTGAAATGGTGCCGAGAAATGCTAAAACAGTTTGAAAATGGGACTTCGCGTAACGTCAGTGGCATCGTTACAGGTGACGAAACTTGGCTTTATTATTACAATGTCCCAACAAAATCCCAGAACAAGGTGTGGCTCTTTGAAGATGATGGTACTCCTGTGACTGTGTGAAAGTCAAGGTCAGTGAAGAAAAGGATGATTGCAGTATTCTTCACTAAACGGGGCATCCTGACTTGAGTTGTGCTAGAAACAAAAAGGACAGTTACTGCGAAGTGGTACAGTGAGATCTCTCTGCCTCAGGTCATCCAGGCTCTCAAACAGCTCCGTCCAATGTCACGGCTCAACACTTGGCTCTTGCATCACGGCAATGCTCCAGCACATCATGCTAATGTAACAATGGATTTTCTTGCCAGATCAGGGTTGACTGTGCTTGATCACCCTCCATACAGTCCTGATCTTGCCCCATGCGACTTTGCACTCTTCCCAGAAGTGAAGATGAAGCTGAAAGGGCGGCATTTTGCATCTGACGAGAAGCTTCTGGCAGCATGGGATCAAGAGTGTGAAAATGTAACCGAAGAAAAGTGACAGAGTTGGTTCAGTGACTGGTTTCAACGTGTGGAGAAGTGTATTGAGTGTGGTGGAAATTATTTTGAAAAAGTTTAAAGCATTCACTCACATTGCAAAACTTTCCTAGTGCACTTTGTATTTAACTGTTTAGTGCCTTGCACTTTTAACTGCCGCACATGCAGCTCCCAAGATAATTTGCTACAGAAAATGAGCCCAAGAAATTGGTGTCACCTACTGGAAGAGCGACATTTCCTAAATAAAGCTCAGGATGGGAGTGAAGTGTGTGCCTTCGGCAAAAGTGCATAACAGAGGTCTTTGTGGTTGAAAACCGAAAGCCATGTTCTGAAGTCCACTGTTCCATCTCCTAATATCATCATCATCCTAAACCATCTGCAGTTTCCCGGGCGTGGTATATGAGTCTCCTCCATCTCACCCTGTCCTTATACCATTCTTCCTCCACCAACTTGTCCCAATCATGACCTCTCAGCAGTCCATCGTTCTTAACTAAACCTATCCATTTCCTTCGTGGTCTTCCCACGAGTCGTCTTCCTTCTGCTTTTCTGTCAAATTCCTTCCTTGCAGTTCTGTTTACTGGCATCCTCTTCATGTGACCAAACCACTTCAGTCTTGATATCTGAATCTTATTGAGGAGAGAACCATCTATTCCTTCTTCTCTAATTTTCTCATTCCTAATCTTGTCTTTTCTTGTTTTCTGGATCGTAGTGCGTAGGAATTTCATTTCAGCTGCCTGAAGTTTGAAATTATCTCTATTGGTCAGTGTTGTGGTTTCGAGACTGTATGTAAGAATTGGTGTATAATAGGACTTGTACAATGTCATTTTTGTTTTCATGGGTATTTGCTCATCCCACAGCAGGTGTCTTTCCTGGTGGTAAAATTGTGTTGCCTTATTGATTCGACTGTTCACCTCATGTTTTGCTAGGTTGTCATTTGATATAACGCTACCCAAGTATTTGAAAACTGGAACACTGTCCAGCTGGGCTTCATTTAACATGACTATTGGTTCTGCTCCTTCCCCATACACTTTCATCACCACCGTTTTTGTCTTGCTGATGTTTAAACCATATTTCTTAAACTCCTCATTCCAGCTTTGCATTCTCTCTCCCAATTCATCTTCTGAGTCACTCCAGATCGCAACATCATCTGCAAATGTGAAGGTTATGATATCTCCATGTTCTTTCCTTGTAATAGATTTCATTACTATATCCATTACCATAATAAATAGAAGGGGTGACAATGAGCTGCCCTGCTGCACTCCTCTCTTTGTTTCAAACCAGTCCGACAAACCACATCCTACTTGAATACAGCTTCTATTCCCACAATACAACATTTTCACTTTGTCTATGAGGCTGGCTCGCACTTGAAGTTCTTTCATGCATTGCCAAATTCTTTCCCTTGGTACAATGTCGTATGCTTTCTCAATGTCCAAAAATATTAGAAATAAAGGCTTGTTCTTCTCTCAGTATTTTTCCATTAGCATCCTAATTGCAAATATAAGGTTTGTAGTTGACCTTCCTGGTCTGAAACCATAATGCTCTTCTTCCAAAATTGGTTCAACAATATCTCTGATTCTGGTCTCCATTATTTTTTCCAATATTTTCAGGACATGAGACAGTAGTGTGATACCACGGTAATTAGTACATTTTCGTCGGCTTCCTTTCTTGAACAGAGGTACAATGATGCCCATCTTCCAGTCCTCAGGAATAGTATTTTCCTCTCATATCTTGTTGAGCAGTCTCTAGAGCCACTGGATTCCTGGAATTCCTGCTGCTTTCAGCATATCTGCACTTAGTTCATCTATGCCCACTGCCTTTCCTTTCTTCATGCTCTTGAGTGCATTT
This sequence comes from Anabrus simplex, assembly GCF_040414725.1. Classification (NCBI taxonomy): domain Eukaryota; kingdom Metazoa; phylum Arthropoda; class Insecta; order Orthoptera; family Tettigoniidae; genus Anabrus; species Anabrus simplex. The sequence continues at coordinate 162,907,855 of NC_090271.1, forward strand.
TCAACCTCAAGTCATGTAATTGGTGGTTCAGATGTGGTTCTTCGACTTGGCTCTCCCCTATCCGTTATGTTTTCTGTATCTCCATTCAGCAGCTTATCGAAATAGATCTTGAGTTCTTGTTTAATTTATCCCTCTTCTTGTGCCAGAGTTTCATCATCACGTTCTATTGCTTTTATGGTCTCTTGACCCCTTCGCTTGTTTTTCACTACTCTGTATAGCAAATCATATTTCCTCTACTGTCCTCTTCCAGTTTGTCTGCAAACTAATTCCATTTCTTCTCTTTTTCTTCCCTTACAATGTTCTTTACGGCAAGTTTCTTGTTGTATGTCTCAAATATTATTACAATATTATAAGTCCACCTGTTCAATACAATACAATATGATCCACTATTTCATATGGTCAAAAATTTTTTATACATAATACATAAAAGTCAAAGGTACATGTTTCACCCTCCTTACGGGCATCATCAGCCTATATAGTTCCTGTATAGTCCTTGAAGTCTTTGTATTTCTTTCTTTCTTTCTTTCTTTCTTTCTTTCACAGCTGTTTTCATTCTATCGTTCCACCATGGTGTCTCCTTTTTTCTTTTGATATAATTTGTAACACCACATAGGTTTTTGGCTTCTCCCACAAAGGTGTCTTTGAAGGCCTTCCACTCTTCATTAACGCTGGTTACTTCACCCTTTGGCAAACTCTATTGAATCCTTAGTTTGTATTCTTCCTTTATTTGGACTTCTTGCAAATTCCAAGTTTTAACCCTTGGTTTTTTCATAATAGCTTGCAGTCGCTCTGTGACTGCCATACTAAGCGAGCTCTAATGCAGAGCTGAATCGTCCACATATAGTGACGATTTTACTGCTGAACCAGCAGCAGCGACATTATCGTTCAAGGCAATCGCGAATAAAGTGACACTAAGAACCGATCCCAGTGGGACCCCATTTTCTTGAACGTGGTATTGCGAATATGCCCTCCTTACTCGGACACAGAATAGACAGAGGGACAAAATATTCGCAATAAACACCGGCAAATTACCTCGGAATCTCCACTAATACAGGACTGACAGGATACCATATCGCCATGTGGTGTCATAGCCCTTTTCTAAGTCAAAGAAAACAGTCACCAAATGTTGTTTGCAGAGAAATGCATCCTGGATAGAGCTCTCCAGACATACCAAGTGGTCAGTGGTCGAGCGAGCAGGTCGAAAACCACACTGGTACTTGGACAAACGTCCTTGTTTCTCCAGATAACACAAACGTCAGCGATTTACCATCCTCTCAAATAGCTTACACAAACGGTTAGTATGACAAGTAGGTCTGTAACTCCCTGTATACTTTGTCAGGCTTGAGGACAGGAATGACTATGCCCTCTCGCTACTGAGATGGAAACCCGCTCTCTATCCAGATTTGGTTGAACACAAGAAGGAGATTTAATAGACTATCCTCACTAAGGTGTTTCAACATCTGGTTAAGGACATTGTCTGATCCCGGAGACGTGACCCTGCAAAGCGCCAAGGCGCTGCGGAGTTCCCACTCCATAAAGGGCATGTTATAGTCCTCTGAAGCTTGAGTGGCAAAACTAAGGTGATGACGTTCTGCCTCCAACTTCAGAGCAACGAAATCACAATGGTCATTCCTGGAGCTAGACAAATCTGCAAAATGACTGGCTAGATGGTTAGCAATCGAGAGTGGTTCAGTGACGATACTGCCTGCAATGGAAATTCCCGGTACAGATGATGATCCTTGGATATATAAAATATGTCAAAGTTTAGTCCAAACTTGAGATGACGGGGTATGTGACGTCATGTATCTCTCCTACTTGCGCCTTAGCACAGAGATTCTTAAATGTTACCAAATTGGCCACAGTTCTTTGATAGCTGCTGCAATTTCTTCGTTCCACCAAGGAACGAGTTTTCGGTGAGGAGTCGCTGAAAACTGTGGAATGGACTCAGCAGCAGTAGCAAGAATAACTTGTGTTGTGTAATTGATATCTCCGTCTACGCTCCGCCTGGTCACGTCGTTAAAGACAGCTAGTGATGTGAACTTTTTTTCTTTCGCTATTTCTTTCACGTTGCACTGACACAGATAAGTCTTATGGCGACGATGGGACAGGAAAGGCCTAGCAATGGGAAGGAAACAGCCGCGGCCTTAATTAATGTACAGCCCCAGCATTTACCTGTTGTGAAAATGGGAAACCACGGAAAACCATCTTCAGGGCTGTCGACAATGGGGTTCGAACCCACTATCTCCCGGATGCGAGCTCACAGCTGCGCGCTCCTAACCGCACGGCCAACTCGCCCGGTGATGTGAACTTTGGCCAATCAGCATGTTTAAGAATCCATCGAGGAGGATCCTCTACGGATTTCTGTTTCAACAAAGTAAGAAGAATGGGAAAATGGTCACTGTCACAAAGATCATCGTGCGTATTCCACCGAAACAGGGGAACCAAGGTTTGCCTGCACAGTGACATCTATGCGAGAGTATGTGCCGTAACGTACACTGAAATGAGTTGGTTCACCTGTATTCAAAATAAATAAATCCAGCTCTCTTACTAATGTTTCCAATTCCCTTCCCCTGGGGCAAGGCGTTTCAGAGCTCCATATAGGGTGATGGGCATTAAAATCACCCAACAGGAGAAAGGGAGGTGGAAGATGATCTATAAGATCAGTTATATCATTTATATTAAGAGGCTGACTTGGTGGAAAATAAACATTACACACTGTTGCTAAGACAGGCAGCGGAACGCGAACCACTACAGCATCCAGCGGGGTTCTTAGTGGAACCTCTTCGCTATAGGTATCAGAACGGACAAAAATGCCAACGCCACCGGAAGATCGGTTAGCATAATGTCGTTCTGCAGAGTATAGCCTGAAATTTCTCACGATTGTATGATGACCAGGTCAGAGATTAGTTTCCTGAATGCAGACTATACTCATCGAATACTTACTAAGTAGCTGGCGCAGCTCAGCAAGATGCTTATCATAACCGTTACAATTCCACTGTAACAGTGACATAGTGTGAACTAAAAGAGAGAGTGTTAGGTAATGAGTGACAAAATGCTCTTAAAACTAAACACTATCAATATCAACATCTACATCCCTAGATGTAGATAACAGCTCAACGTTCATACCATCAACAGATGATGGGACTGATACCCAGAACTTTGGCGTATTGTGGGGGCGGGATTTTGTCCTATGAGGGGAGCGCGCAGGTTTTGGAGCAGGTTAACCTGCTGGCGCTGATTCATACCCTCCAGATGGAGGGAATATTTTGCCCTTCACAGGAGAAGGGCGGGAGTGCCTTAGTTTCTTGTTTAGACGGACTGGGACATGTTTTCCCAGCCCAGGTCGACATACCTTGCAGGACCAACAGCTGCCTTGGGAGCAGCGATGGCAACGGGTTTAGGAGATATCAACGATGAACCTGGAAGTCTCTGTGCTATCTATATGTAGTCTAATGTCTTGGTGGGTGCATTGATAGAATTTAACTTACGGTGCACTTCCTGGTAGGAAAGACCATCCAGGGTATTAATCTCCTGGATCTTCTTCTCACCAAGATATACCGGACAATTCCAATCTTGGGGCGAATGAAGACCAGCGCAGTTAGTGCACCTGGAAGGAGTTGTGCATTCTTTCACACCGTGAACTTGTCTGCCACATGCACCATATACAGACTGATTCGAGCAACGAGATACCATGTGCCTGAACCTCTGCATTGATAGCAGCACATGGGAGGCAGGATGTACGGACTCACATCGCTATAGGTTGTTACCTTCATTTCTTCTGGTAACACTGACAATTTGAAGGACACAATGAATGCACCCGTGGCAACGTCTTCGCCATTGACGTACGTAATGCGCCGGATGTCTGTCACGCCACGGTGCTTCATGTCTTCTATCAACTCATTGACAGTGTTCAAGATGAGATCGCGGTGGGAGATAACTCCATGAACCAGTTTCAAGGTCTTGTGCTCTTCCACTTTGACAGGAACATCACCAAAGTGGTCGCACTTGAGCAACCGATCAGCTTACACGGCAGTGCGTATCATTAACAACAAACTACAGTTGCGCATCTTCTTCAGATCTTCGAGTTCGCCGTAGACAGTTTCTATGGGCTTACTAAACAAAATACACTTTACAAGCTTGAAGTCACTTCCATCAGTTCTGGTAGCAAACAGAAACCTAGGGAAGATGGATCATTTCAAAACCATGCCCAAAATCATCCTCCCCAAATATCACCCACTCCGATCAGGGGCCTCTGTAGCCAAACCAAGCAGCCAAGGCAGTACCCACCTGGTCGCAGCCAATATTGCCCGGGGTCCGATGTTAGACGATGCCTAATATGGAATGACTGAGGAAATGCGCACCACGACTCCCTCTAAATACCCACAAGAGCATGTACCCTTAGGGTGTAAATAGTACTAAATATAGAGAAAAAATAAATAAAAAACAATAATAATATGTCCTTCTGGCATTCGGCTGTGCGGGGACCTGTGTTGTCACAAGTGGGCTTTAGGGCGTAATCACACACGTAAGAGGCCCATCTCTGAGCAGCACGCACATCAAGAATTTTGAATTCGTCTACAACTAACCCTCAAAAAACAATAACAAATAAAGAGGGGACCAATGGCCACATGACCCTTTTAGTTGCCTTCTACGACAGGCAGGGATTACCTGTGAAAGTATTCAGCCCCTCCCATCCACAGGGGGTCCAACACAATATACCAAACTGCAATCCATGTCCGCGCCTAGGTCGCCCCTTTTAGTCACCTCTTACGACAGGCAGGGGATACCGCGGGTGCATTCTAAATCTGCGTCCCCCACCTGCAGGGGGTCTTGATGTTTTGATACACAAGGTCATGATGTGGCGAGATCCAAATTATGTGTCACATATAACGAAGTGCATAAAAACGTTTAAAATTAGGATATACATCCTCCGGTGGCATGGATTAGTCTTATTTTCATGTTGTGATGAACTTCAACAGAAAACCATTAAACCTTTCTTGCTATTGACAACTGCATGCAAACATGTAAAATGTGCGAGGTCTAAAAACAAAGAAAATATCCAAATTAAATTAAGGACTAAAGAGAAAGAACCTAAACAGGAATTTGGAAGTTAGGTGGCAACTTATTCTCCGCTGGTCCTGTTGGAAATTCTCAGGCTGGTCTGCAGCCTTGTTAGAATGCGACTAGTTCTCTGAGTATTAACCGAGCATTTCAACTGGAAGGCGACCTTGTCAGCCGCTGGTGGCGGGGGTAGAGAAAGAGGGACTAAAGTGGGCGGTATGAAACGAAATGGCATATGGCTTTTAGGGCTGGAAGTGTCTCGAGGACAAATTCGGCAAATTTTGATTTGACGCCCGGAGGCGACCTGCGTGTCGTGATGAGGATGAAATAATGATGAAGACGACACATACCCCCAGCCCCCATGCCAGCAAAAATAACCAATTATGGTTAAAATTTCCGACCCTGCCGGGAATCGAACCTAGGACCCGTGCCCAAAGGCCAGCACGCTAACCATTTAGCCATGGAGAAAATGGGCGGTACTAATGCAAGACAAGACAAAGTGGGGAGCGGTTTGTTTCTTGTTTTTTCCATGACTTTGAATAACTTGTCAATAAAATGTTCCGTTTTTTTCCCCCACAAATTTTGTTAAGATTCTCTGTAGGTTTGAATCTGTGATCTAAATGGATAAAAATGTTCTCGAAAATATTGAGCAGTATGCCTTTACTTCTGATACATAAAATATTAAGGTCCTGTTCTAAAGATGAAAAGGAATGATTGAAATCCATTACATGCAAAGTCATGGCTGAGAATTCATTACATATTTTAGCAATAAAATGCTCCTTATATCTGAAGGCGACGTTTCCTTCTGGCTTCATAGTCCTCGGTAGATGGATGCTTAGGCCCACGTAAGAGGTTCGTACCGTTACTGAGCAAAGTAAAGAACTCTTCTACAGCTGTGTTAATTTTGGTGCCATCGCTGCTAGCTATAGTAACGAATGTATGTTTCCATTCTGTTAACTGTAGTAAAAATTGTCGTCAGCTGGCCAGATTGAGTGGAATTAGCTGGGCGCTTGTTTGTGTTCTGTATCATGATACCTAGTAGTCAATTTGTTATGGTGTTGTGGATGTGAGCAGCTGAAATCTATATTTAAATCTCCATCACCTAGAAAACTCATGGTTATCATCAAACTATATAATGAGAGAGAGAGAGAGAGAGAGAGAGAGAGAGAGAGAGATATCCCAGACACCCCCCCCCCCCCCCGCCCGTCCCGTTTCTCTCAGTGTTTTTTACGACTGCGTACCCTCCCGACGTCCTCATCAGAGTTATTGGAATGAAATTAATGATGTGATATATGACAGTTGGGAGAAGGTGAAACCTGGCGCCGGCTCATAGCCTACTACTATCGATAGCAGCGAGAGGTCTGCCCCATCTGACGGATGAAATACATGGCCACCAGTAAGATATCAAAGTTAAATGGCTCTTGGCAGGTTTTGACATAAAGAAATACGTAGTTACGACAACACGAGGTTCTGAATCTTGTTTACAGTTCACGACTCTACAGAAACCAAGTACATTTGACTATTTAACACAAATATTTGCCAATTTAATGCCACAGAAACATTGAATTACTTAAGAAATATGGAGGATACACAAGAAAAGGGACATCATGATGATATGCAAAAAATATTCTAAAGTAAATGATATAGGTTGAAGAGCACTACAACATGCGAACAAATAAGCTCATATGGCACACTGAATAGAAATCCCAGAAGATCGAAATTTTTTTTTTTTGTAACTGTGATGAATTAAGTTCACTTCTGTAACAAGTTATATGTACTGTTCCCATAAATGCAAAACACACATAAACATAGAATTCAAAAGTTAGAAAAGCCCGACTCCTTGGCTGAATGGTCAGCGTTGCGGCCTTTGGCTCCGAGGGTTGATTTCCAGCCGGTTCATGGATTTTAATCGTGTCTGATTAATTTTCTGGCTTGGGGACAGGGTGTTTGTGTTTGTCCCAACACTTTCCTCTTCATATTAAAACAACATACTACATTACCAACCACCAAAGAAACAAGCAACAGAGATTACATCCTTACATATATAGGGTTGGCATCAGGTTGGCATCCGGGCATAAAAGAGGGCCAAATCCACGTATGTGAGGCAGTTCGTACCGGCAACCCCACAAGAGTGGGAAAAAATGACAGAAGAAGAAGAATAAAAGAAGGTGCACATCAATTTAAGAACAAGTCACTTGAGTTATACATGCATTCAACGAGTTCAGTCACATAAACACTGTTTCCCTATGGTAAGATATTTACTCACCTTCTCATGATTTTTGCATACAAGGCCCAAGGCATTCTTGAATGAAATGTTTCCATCAGAATGCTCGAAGCAGAAGGAGTCCGTACAAAAGTTGCAGCGGCGAATTGTGCGCTTGTGACAGATGTTGCAGCAATGCCACGGACATAACCATTTGGCTACAGACATAATAATATTCTTTTAGTGGTACTGTTTCATTATACTGTATACACATTAAACATTTAAAGCACAAAAACTAAACTGCCTTGTCCTTCAGCATTTAAAAGACTTCAATGATCAAGTAATGGAAAACAGGGAAGACTCAAAAGAACGGGTAGGCAAATTCCATTTATATTAATCATTTACAACCACAAGAGGTGAAAGTATACTAGAGCTCAGATTCATTTTCCTAGCAATTTAGAGGTTAACCAGTTGGAAAGAATAATCAATGATCATGAAAGCACAAATAAGATGTTTATCATAAGAAGTACAATCTTCAGGGATATAGCAAATCTCCAAGGTCATAAAATTTACTTGGACACTATTGCAGCTGAAATGTAGTCCTAGGCACGCACGGCTCTCCTGCTGACACTCCAGTCCCTTTGGTGGGCCACTTCACTTCCTGATACTCAGCTGACCTTGCATTCTGAGTTTATTGCTATTTGTTAGTGGGTGAGCGAGCTGACTGTGCCCATGGGACTGTGTCGCTCAACACTGGACCTGCAGAGCTGTTCAGTTGTGCGTGTGTAGGGGAGGAAATAACCAATATCTCAAAAGAAGAGTTGCAACAAGTTCATAAACATTTGTCAAGATGCTAATGTACTAAATAATGTAGTCCTGTCCGTTCATCTGCTTTATGTTGATGCATGAGAATGTGCATGCCAGCCCACTAAAGAGACGAGAGTGTCTGCAAGATAGTGGTGAGTGCCAGAGGCCATGGTACATCTACAAGCAGGCCTGAATAAAATGATGACCCTTTATCTACATCAAAACTGAAAGGGAGGGAGTGTTTAATGCAATATAGTCAGAAACTATTGTAATGAAGTTACCAGTGGTAGTTTCATAAATATGATGTAGGCTTTAACACCATCAAGGAATGAAGTAAAATCAAAACCAATAACAATGATGTACAGCAAACCTAATGTTAAATAATACCCCTCAAAATTACATTCAAAACAAGAAATAATAACCAGTACAAAATTAACAGTAACGTCTCAGTTAACAATAAATGTAAATCAACAGGAAAATATAAACTCTAATGCAGTCTATGTAAATCTAATTACACAGGCAGATACTTCTTCACTTGATATCCTAAACACAGAAAAACAATCAAATACTGTGGGACTACGAACCCTATTTTATGGTAAAACCAAGTGGCTAATAGCAGTATTATAACAGGCCTTGGAGGTAACTATTTCACATTTATTAATTTACATGGAAAACACATGTAACAGTCACTACACTTCAAAGACTTCATGCTTTATGTCCGAAGTACATATACATGAACGTGTCAACATTTTCAGGATGAAGATATGTTCGGTGCACTGTCATAATATTTGAATTTGCTGGGAACCACATTTCACCATCAACATTTGTTGCAGGAATCACACTGCCTGCCTGCGACCAATCTGAATTATTACCAAATTATTCCAACACACCCTTCAAAAGTTCACTTATTACATCACCTTGTTATGCATTTCCTTCACTTGCATTTGAAATGTTGAATAACCTAAATGGAAATCCTGCTTTAAGATTCCTTTTAACACATTGGTGACGAGCCCTGAGAATTCTCGTAGTTCTTGGCCGACCGTATGTAACGGGCCACAAGAATTCTTATTTTTATGGACCTCGTGTTTCCTTGATAGCTGCTACAATCTAGTGGCAAAATTATAAGTTTTAAATGGTGTAGTCATAGAAAAAACAGTATAAGGCAACTACTGCTCCATCAGTTTTTTTTCTTTAAACCCTCATAACAAAATAATATCGGAAATGTCAAGCTATTCCTTGGAGCTTCGGTACAGCTGTCAACATGGCGCGGCACATGCAGTTGCTAACAGATATGGATATTTGTAATGAATCATGTGCAGAACGGTTATCAGATATGCTTATGGTTATTGGATGTAACTAGAGACAGTGAATTAGATATTTTTAATTATGTGAGTGATTTTGACACTGCTTTCAGTCGTCCTATGTCAAATCGTGGGCAACAATCTCGTGTGGTGGAACACAGCAGAGACACAGGTGCACACAAGTCGAGTATAGACAGACTTGTAGTATGAAGTAGGTATAGATAGTCAGCAGCTTCTTGAAAGAAAATCCAGTTCATAATTTAAAATTATGAAGTCGATATCTAGAATAGTTTTTGCGTTACATGAATTTGAGTGCAGCAGTGTAAATTTGTTCTTGCAGGCTTGAACTATCGGGTCAACAGGGGGTAGTAGCCTCTGTTTGGACCTGGTCACCAATTTGTTAACAAAAGAATTTGTTGCACATTACACACAACGCCTTCCTTTAACCCATTTATGCCCGTAACTTTTTTCCCCGCTAATTTTGATCATTTATGCTTATATTTTGTATATGAGACTCAAACGTAACAATTAGTACAAATTTTACGTTATTGCGTATTCTGTTTGGTGAAAATAGCACGGGTCGAAAACGACCCAGTGGGCATGACCTCTTATCAGTGGCGGCCGGTCAGTACGTGCTACCGGGCTCCAGCACGTAGCTTGGAACTGTAAGGAATATTATTTATGTACAGTACAATTATCCTGTGCCTTTTCGTTGTTTTGAGTACAATATGAATTTGTGTTTTGTGAAAATCCGGACGAGATCTGTCGAACATCTAGCGCCGTTCTCCCGGGGAACAAGGCTCGTGCTCATGTGAAGTGAGCCCTTGTCTGTAGCCCGAAGGAAGCAATACGCAGGCGCAGCCAAGCTTGCAACACTCCGCCTAACCGGCGGAGTATACCATAAACCGGGATCAACTTTCACTGATCCCGTCTATAGTTACTTCCTCTCCCGCAAGGGGGTAGAAGTACTCGATGTCTCCTGCTACCTTGATGTTGAACGTGGTAAGCGAGTCTGCCACTAGAGAGTAGCATCGTCTGGGCTCGAAAGTAAAGCGTAAGTGGAGGCAATCTATCTCACACATGCTTATTAAAATATCCATCTTCCTTTTGTGTCAAAAATAAGGAATTCGTACGCGAGTCAAAGAATCTTTAACTGACCCTAAATGTTTTCCCGCATTACAATGCAATTTACTCTGGTGAAATGAAATATCGTATGGCTTTTATTGCCGGAAGTGTCCGAGGACATGTTCGACTCGCCAGATGCAGGTCTTTTGATTTGACGCCCGTAGGCGACCTGCGAGTCGTGATGAGGATGAAATGATGATGAAGACAACACATACACCCAGTGACGGTTAAAATTCCCGACCCTGCCGGGAATCGAACCCGGGATCCCTGTGACCAAAGGCCAGCGCGCTAACCATTAAGCCATGGAGCCGGACATTTACTCTGGTAATAGGGGAGGTCTCAATGAATCAGTTGGCAGCTCTGTCAGTTGCTTTGTAAGGTTCTTAATCTCGCGGTTATATTACTGGTGCATGTTTTTTCTGTCATTGTGTTAGTGCTAAAGTTTATACGGAGATTTATCAAATTACTTATCCACTGCAGTGTATATAAAGTGAAATTAAATTGGTGTTCTTAGTGAGGATCAATATTCCCACGATTCTATTTGCACTGATGTAAGTTGGGAAATGAGTATACAACATGAATAGTGTGGGCAGTTTGGTGAAAGGACTACCGGTATTTTCTAGGAGAACGTTAGAAGAAAATTTGAACATAAAAATTATAGTTCGTCCCATTCCAGTCTGAAATTTAACTCAGAAGGCTTCGCGCGTGAAAAATTTCAGTTATGTCAGGCATTTCAACTGTAAAGTTTACAACGATAACAGATATATGGTTGTGATTTAAAAAATACTTCGTTTTGTTTTCCTTGCATCTTATTTGGAAGATAATGATACCTGGAGTACGAAAGGTGTGAAAGATCTAAAAATCCAGGCGTGTTCTTGGGATTAGTTGATTTTGTGAGCAGTTTATATAGTGCCGTTAAGGAACACATGGAAGCCAATAAGGTATTTAAGGGCACATCAAAAACCACCCAGAATGAATTGCTAGACTGTATGTTGCAAGTCTGCCATGAAAAGATACTGGAAGAAGTACATAACACTAAATACACTAATATCATGGCAGCTGAAACTACTGACGTCTCTGAAGAGCCACAGTTGACATTGTGTTCAGATACGTATTAAATGGCCAACCACTTGAAAGATTTTGGGGATTTTTTAATCCAGACGGACAAACCGCAGATGCAATATCTGAGTGCGTGCTGCAGCAAGTCAATAGTAATTTTCGGACCGGGCGAGTTGGTCGTGTGGTTAGGGGCGCGCGGCTGTGAGCTTGCATCCCGGAGGTAGTGGGTTCGAACCCCACTGTCGGCAGCCCTGGAAATAGTTTTCAGTGTTTTCCCCATTTTCACACAAGGCAAATGGTGGGGCTGTACCTTCATTAAGGCCACGGCAGCTTCCTTCCCACTGCTAGGCCTTTCTTATCCCTTCGTCGCCATAAGACCTATCTGTGCCGATGTGACGTAAAAAAAAAAAACCCACCAATAATAGTAATTTTCATGTTAATCCAGAGAAAATTATCGCCCAGACTTACGGTGGAGCATCTATGATGAGTGGTGAAAGAGATGGAGTTCGGAGGGAAATCAAAGTTAGGCAGTTACATTTACTGCTACGCCCACCATCTTAACCTCGTATTTGAACACGCAGCCTCTCAAAATCAAGCTGCGCGCGTATTTTTCTGCAGCCTATCTGCATTTCCTGCATTCATTTCCAGATCTCAACGTCTGGCAGCTTTGGTAAAAGTGGTAGTACAACGAATTCCAGAATGTTCATCAACAAGATGGAACTTCAAGACTAGAACTGTCAATGTCGTGTATGAAGCTTTGTTGCAATGCTTTGTGGACCTGGAAAAGTCGAAATCTGTAAGGACAGTTCAAGAAGTACGTGGATTCAGACACAATTTGGAGGACAAAGAGTTCTTATTTTGGCTGTCTTTCTTTCACAGAATGATTCCTCATGTGGATGTTTTGTACTCCCAGCTACAAGCAAGATCGACAGATGCAATCAAAATAGGAAATGCTGTTGGCATTGTTACGAAGGCTGTAGCTTCAGTCAGGGATTATGTCGATCAAATAGCAAATGAAGTTTCTTAACCCTTTCCGCTCGTGTGTCGACCTGAGGTCGACAGCCGTCACTTAGCGTTATAGCTCGTGTGTCGACCCTGAGTCGACACAATGTTTCGCCGCTCATTCCTAGGTTACCTGGCAAGCCAGGACTTTTGTACTTCGTTTCGTAAGTGCTGGTCCCTTCCGGAAACCGAAAGAAACAAAATACGAGTGTTTTAGTTTCTCTTTGGTCGGCAAAATTGCTCCGTTTCCTTGACAATGGAAAGCAGTCGCGTGAAGCAACATGGCGGCGCACAGTCTGACCGAAGCTGAGATTCTTGCGTCTATTTCGGCTGATTTTGTTGATAGTGACCATGAAAGTGACGAAAATTTTGAATCGGGCGATGAAAGTGATATATCCATTAGTGATTCAAGTGATGATATCGATATCAGTGTCGCAAGAAATCATAGAGGAGGCGGTAGTATTATGACTCGTCCCGGTCCCAGTCATACAGTGCTGACTTCAAATATACCTTGGAGATTGTGGAGAACTGGTGATGCAGGATTACCCAAATTTCCTTTCAGGTTAGTGAGTGGATTCATAACGTGTGGCAATAGACCTAAAATAGAACTAGAGTACTGGCAGCTATTTTTTACTGATCAGTTGCTAACCTCTATTGTCCATGAGACGAACAAATTTGCCGAAATGAAAATACAGCAAAATACACCACTTCAGAAGAGATCTATCTGGTTTTCTTGGAAAGCTGTGACTTTAGAAGAGCTGAAGGCATTTATTGGTGTAATTATCAACATGGGGATGAACAGTAAGGCAGAAATGCAGGATTATTTTAGTGAAGACTGGTTGGATAAGCAGGTGTTCTACAAAGATGTGTTCTCTCGAGACAGATTTCTACAGATATTCTGGAATCTCCATCTTTCTTCCCCTGATGCTGATAGGGCAGGCCCACAATCTAGAGGTTCGAAGGTCAGAAATATAGTGTCGTACCTGGACACCAAATTCAGGGAACACTTCGTTCCAGGAAAGAATCTGAGTGTTGATGAAAGCACTGTAGGCTTCAAGGGTCGTGTCGTGTTCAAGTGTTACAATAAGCAGAAACCAACAAAGTGGGGACTCCGTATTTATGTACTGTCAGACTCGAGTACCGGATATGTATGTGCTATTGAACCATATTATGGTTCAATAACCACACAATCACTTGTTAGGCAAGATTTACCCTTCACTTGCAGGATAGTTATTCATTTGGTTACAAAAGTTTTGCAAGCCACCAACGAAACTGGGTTTCATGTCTTTACGGACCGGTTCTATACCAGTTACGACCTTGCAACTGAGCTACTGAAACTAAAGGTCCATATTACAGGCACTGTAATGGTAAATAGGAGAGGTCTGCCATTACAAGTGAGAAAAGCCGCAACAAAGAGAATGAAACAACATGACATTGTTGCACTCCGAACAGATAACACTTCTTGCTTGGTTTGGAAGGACAAGCGAATTATTGCTATGCTGTCTACTTTCTATGACGATTCCACTCAGCCTGTGCAAAGAATAAGACGTCAAGGTGCCGAGGAAATTCTAGAGAAACCTACAGTCGTATGTGCTTATAATCAATACATGGGGGGCGTTGATCTTTCTGACCACTATGCTAGCTCATACCCATTCACACGTAAATCAGTGAAGTGGTGGAGAAAAATGTTCTTCTGGCTTCTGGAGATCACAATAGTGAATGCCTTCCTACTCTTCAAAGAAGGTAACAATGGAATCACCCATCTGAAGTTCAGGAAAAACTTGGTAAGACAACTTGTAGGAAATGTGCGGAATACACAGAGCAGGAAAAGGGGAAGACCTTCCTCAACGGATGAAGAAGTGAGGCTGAATGGCAAGCTACACCTGCTGTACCCCCATCCTGAAGGAAAAACTAAAGATTGCAAGGTTTGCAGTGACAGGAAAGTTGTTGGAGGGAGGAGAGAGACAGTCCACTTCTGTAAAACCTGTGAGAAGCAACCAGGGCTCCATCCAGGCATTTGCTTTGAACGCTTCCACACACTCAAGGCATACCGTTAAGAAAGTGAAAAACATTATTTTGTGCATTGTAAATACCATAAATTAATTAATTTTGTAGTTCCTTCCTGTATATATTGTTAAAACCAGTACTTAATACAAGGTTTAAAAAAATGAAGAATGCTGACAGAAATAAATACGAGTAGGGAGAAATCAGGACTTACAAATAATTCGAGTGGAAAGGGTTAAAAAATGCCACAAAGCAAAAACACAGAACGGAATCCTACAGGACGGCTGATGCTAAGGATGTTTGTGATCGAATCACTGAAGAGTAAGTCGTAGATTTGAGTCTGTTTCTTATATAGAGGTTGCAAATTTATTCGATTCGATTAATTTTGGCGAATATTCAAAACAGTTCCCTGTAAAAAGAGTTAATGCCGTGTGTGACGTATACAGACTACCAGACAAGAATAGACTAATGACTGAGCTTAGCGTTCTGTATGAAAGAACTGATTTCAGAGCAAATGACGGTGCAGTTCCTTTGCTTCAACTGATCCTGCAAGATACCTTCGCCCAAATAACAGAATTACTTAGGATTTTGATTACTATTCCAATTACCACTTCAGAACCGGAAAGATGCTTTTCGAGTCTTAAAAGGATTAAAAAGTTCCTTCGAAATAGTATGTGTCAGGAATGGTTGAATGTATTATTAGCGATTCTATCAATCGAGAAAAAGCTTATCTCGGAAATAATGAACTTCAACCAAAATGTGATTGACAAGTTTTGCAGCAAAAAAAGATCGCCACATGGACTTCATATTGCGCCATTAGGTTAGTAAAAACAATATTTATCTCGTTGACAGTTGCGAAGTATTCATCTGCTTCCAAATTAATGTTATTTTTGTTTGTTCTGAGTTATAAATTGTGAGAAAAGTTTTATCATTAGTATTATGATTGTTGTTGTTGTTGTTATCAAGTTTGAAGTATGCGTTGTTCATCATGGCAATATGCAGATTTAAAACAGCGTATTTAGCTTGTTTTTTGTAGCACGTAGGACGATTTTTTCACGAGCCGTCACTGCTCTTATGTAGTTGTGATCAAGATTTTATGATTAATTATTTTAAATGCAGGAATAATCTTGAACAAAATAAGTATATTCTTATCTAATAAAGTTACAAATAACACATGTTACTCAGAATTCACTTGTTCTGAATTAGTTTTAGAAATTGTTTCACATTCACTGTTTAAAGTTTTTGAGGTTTCACAATACACAGGAATTACATATGATGGAAAGCTGCAAAACACTTGTCATGCAGTGTAACAGAGCACTTCTTACAGGCTTTCACCGTTTTGTTGGAGTACTGGGCACATCTGCTACGCGGCTGATCAGTGAGAATAATATGTTGAGCTGCATTGGTCCGGATAGGATCTTCAACTCTCCTTCTACACTGTAAATGTTGATGAGGTCCGGGACTCAGGCTGGGAAAGTTTTTTAAAAGGACTCATTCAAATAATTTAGCATAGGTCGGACTTTACCCATCTTGTCTCCCGCAGGAAGATTATTGTTGTCTGCTACATGAAGATATCGGAAAATTTCTTCAAAAACTGTTACGTCTCATTGCATTTGATACTAAGTCATTATGTACATCATTTTGTGTCTACCAATACATTAGTCGTCTGGGCAGTACCGTGTAACCAATTAATAACAATATACCAATGAATGTATGCATATCCGAAAGAGACACTGCAAAAGTTGGATTATTCTTAGAAACTGCATACATAACCATGTGCTTCACTATATCAAGGATAAGTTCGTCATGTAAGTATAGTTTTTAAAAAATCAACTGGATGACTTTTTTTCACTCACAGTAAGCGGTGGTACACAGCATGGTAAAACGTTTTTATGGGGAGCAGTTATGGAATCCCCTAGTTTCCATATCCGATTTGTTCCTGCCTTTTTTGGATGCTGGTGCATTGGTCCCCCTTTGGATCCTTGTGTACCTGTAAAGACAGTCTCTTTGTCTGCCGAAGGAGCTGCGAAGCATGGAGGAATATTTTCAACAGTTTCATTCGCACCACTGATAATTTCTGCAGAGGCTTCCAATTGCCCACGACTCAAACGATCTGGGTCGTTGCATTCATCTTCTCCGGAGTCACCATCTGTGTCGACTCCCTGATCATCTAGAGGCGAGATGTAGATATCAATATCACCTGGAATATATTCCTCTTCTAGCAGTGCTATTACTTCATGAGTTGATAGGCCATTATAAACAGGAAAAGAAATGGATTGGAATTAGGTCAGTAAATACGGCATGTAACAGATTAGGTATTCAGAATGACTGATTTTTTTACTGTGAATTCCTAAATACAGCAGTGATCATAGAATTCATATTTCTAAAGTATTTGCTCTAATCTTACCTAAATGATGCAATTGTGTAATAATGATATGGCATGATAAGAGTGCATGATATTCATAACTACCCAACTTCAACAAAAATGTTACTTTTACATCCTGCCCACTGGGTCGTTTTCGACCCATCCATAATTTGGCCAGTTATAGCCATTAAACCATAAGATGTGCAATAGATTGTATATATGCTAAATAATCTCAGTAGTATACAAATGCAAAATATATTATTCAATGATATAAGACTTAAACAAGTTCAGCTGTACTTACGTTTTTCTGAAGCTGGACATGCTAGCTGGAGAAGAATTTTCGACTCACCAACACACTTGCACATCTAGCTCAAGAATGAAAATTGCCTACAGTGTACCAAGAGTGACAATGTGCGAAGTGCATTATAGAGAGTGAAGCAGACCGGGTAACAAACGTCAACAATGGATAGACGGTTACTAATATAATTTTAAATTCACTGGGTCGTTTTTGACCCAGTGGGCATCAATGGGTTAATGAGCAAATCAGTATATTTGGAAGGTAAAAGAGTTTGGAAATTGCTTGGAACAGCTCTTGTGCTGGATCATCCAATGTTTTTTTTTTCAATCTTGTTGAAGTTGAGTTGAATAACAAAAAATTATATAGTTTGATTCACAGATATGGAAATTAATTTTTACAAAACATTATGCATTTTAACAAATACTGAAAATGTTAACATTAATGGAAATAAAACTCTGTAACTGTCAATATTTCAATGTATGTCATATCACTCCAGAATCCTGTATATTTCAAATAGATGTACTTCAGAAAACATGGACCATGCAGACCCTTTCCATATTTTGAACAAATGGTGCGGAATCACTTTCTTTTTGCAACACCCCCCTTTTTTTTTTGCTGGTCTTGCTTTATACACAGCATTCTTTTTCCTTGTTACCTTCCAATTTTTTAAGCCCCCTAATCCCCCCCTCAATCGGATCAACCATACAGTGCTTTTCTTAAAAATAATCCACTCTTTCCGTATTGTCTCAACTATGTCTGCTGTAAAATCAAACCTTGACAATATCTTTCCACCTGTGTTCATGTCATAGAGTATGTAATTATTCAATATCTACCCAAATACATTAAAACCTCACAGAAAGAGAAGATGAACTTGTTCCAAGAATACAAGCAGCTTTCTAGTTTGTTTGTGACACACCACACATCCTGAACAGAGTCCAAAGGTCTACCTCTACTATACCGTTGTAAACTGTGCATCGAAGTAGGAGGGGGCCATGTTGGACATCTACTGTAATCAAACCATTGGATGTGTTTCTTTGCTCAGTATTTCATTCCGTTCACAATGTTGTGAGTGAAGGAATACACAAGAGTGGGGTGGCAGTGTTGCGTCTTCGAGCATGTCAAATAATAAAGAACGTTACTGCAACCAACAGACAAGGAGAAATGATCTGGTGCATTGCTTGACTGACAAGTGTCTTAATTACAGTGTGTTGTTCTACTGTGTGTGCAATTATGGCTGTTTAATAAACGAACTGTGGATATTTCCTCTAAGAGACAAGGACACTCCTGTGCGAGTTGAACGACGAAACAACATCTAACAGTTCTCCGTCAGCTAGTGGTTATTTACAGCGGTGTCCAATGATTTGCATATGGCTAACACCACTCAAATAGATTTGGTGATGAATTACAGGATCAACATTTACCGGTTCCCGTTTACAATTGTCTTATTACCGATTAGCAGTATTAGAACTAACAGTTCTGTGTATATAAATGAATACATGGAAGAGTCTTGATGATGAGTATGCTCAAGATGTTGGAACCTAGTTATTTTCAAATTTACTCATAATTTCAACCCAGTTTTTAATGTCAATTTGTATATATTTGTTTCATTTGTTTTGTCAATTGTGTGCATGTACATTTGTTTAGTTATTAGATGTTCTTCATTAAGGCTGAAGATGGCCAGCCCCGGCCGAAACTAGTCCCTAATTAATGTAATTTAGAATATTGCATATTATAGTATTGAAAGGTCGACCATCACTACATTAATTTAATAATTATATAGTTTTGATACACTCTGTATAGTACGTTGCTGTACTGTGGCTTTGTTGGTGGTGCAGGCCTACACGGAACATCCACACATTTATTCTCAACCGCAGACTTGAAACAGACACAGTAATGACAATTCCTTAATCAACTGCTCATCAACTTCATCGATAACTATCATGCATAGCAACTAAGGATGTTCCCTTGCGATCAACTTTTATAATGCAGTAACATCTGTCAAGCCAGTTCCACAGTACAAGAATATTACTTATTTAACATGAGCATGCTCACAATTTGTGAAGAAATATTTGGTGCACAGCAAATTTTAAAATCCCCTTTTCACCATTAAGTGAACATTTTGAAGACAAAGATACAATATTATTATTATTATTATTATTATTATTATTATTATTATTATTATTATTATTGAAGAGTGCCATTTTAGTATCTAAGACTACGTATGTATTCAGCTGAGGATGGCCCATTTTAGGGCTGAAGCTAGTCCTGTGTTCAATTATAAAATATAATTTCATTTTAAAAGAATATTGTATTGATTAGGTGGAACATCCACCACTTGAATTTTAAAAAGAGTAAATAGGTTTCACAAAGTTCAGCCCCTTCTAGATTATTTTCTACCAATATCTCAGCCCTTATACAAATCCAAACAACAGCTATCAGTGGATGAAGGAATAATCCCATTAAGATGACATCTCAAATTCAGAACATACAACCCAGGAAAGTTAACAGATATGGTATTTTGGCAAGAATGGTCTGGGAGGCAAACACTAGTTACTTTAAATATGAAGCATGGAGATATATACAGGTGGAGGGATAGAAACTAGAGCAAACAATATTATCAGTCTTGAGCCCTTTCTTGGCATCTGGCATCACATATACAAAGATAATTATTATAATAGTGTGCCCACTGCTAAAACCCTCCTCACCGGGCGAGTTGGCCGTGCGCGTAGAGGCGCGCGGCTGTGAGCTTGCATCCGGGAGATAGTAGGTTCGAATCCCACTATCGGCAGCCCTGAAGATGGTTTTCCGTGGTTTCCCATTTTCACACCAGGCAAATGCTGGGGCTGTACCTTACTTAAGGCCACGGCCGCTTCCTTCCAACTCCTAGGCCTTTCCTATCCCATCGTCGCCATAAGACCTATCTGTGTCGGTGCGACGTAAAGCCCCTAGCAAAAAAAAACCTCCTGAAACACAAAACTCAAGTTTGTGCTACTATTAGGGAGAACAGTGAGTTGCCAAGTGATGTAAAATCTTGTTCTAAGGAATGACAGTACATAGAGGAGAGATGATGTTTGTGTGGAGAGGGGAGGTCGTGCTTGTAGTTTGGAAGGATGAAAAGATTGTAGAATGGTATCTACCATCCATGGTGCCACTGTGCAACGTACAGGCAAACAAGATAGAAAGACTGGGCAGGTTATTATGAACCCTAACTGTATAATTGAATATAATAAATACATGGACTTATCAAGCAGACCAGTACTTATCTTGCTTTACTCTTCTGCATAAGACAATCAAGTGGAGCTATAAAGTATGTTTCTATCTTGAAAACTGTGCATTATTAATTGCATTCAGGCTGTATTTTAGCTTAAACACCCAAAACAAGTTAAGATGCAAGCAGTTTCTCATGGGAGTGGCCATGGCCTGGTTAACTGATGATAATCAAGGCTTCTTCAAACTTGTCCATGAGGGCTCCAAGTAAGGACCCATTTGGAAGACTGAGGTCAGATAAAGAATCATGTCCTCCAGGAAATTCCAGCTACAGGTGTGAAAAATAATCCTGCAAGATTAAGTAGAGTGTGTTCCAGCAAAGGCAAACTGAGTGAAATGAGGTACACCTGCACAAGTTGCTGCGTGCTCCTTCCCAGAGGTCATTGCTACACAACTTACCTGACCAGAAACATCATTAGGACTCTTTCAGAAGGTCTCCGGTAAATTTCATCACAATCAGTACAAGGTTAGTGAAGCTAGGCTCAATTGATTCAATACATGTTCTTTAACATTAAGTTGCTCAGAAAATGGTCAGGCACAGGGTATATGCAGCGTGAAGAGCATCTGGTCAGCAATGTGTTAACCTTAAAATTTATTAGATTCACCATGTACATCTCCAAAATCTTGCTACGTGATAAGCAGGAATCAGTCCATCAGCAGCTTATAATACAATGCCATATTTAATCAACATGTTGAAACTTATATTTCAAGAAACCTTTTTTACGGTCATAACAAACTACACTAGAAGTTAGACTCTACATTTTGTCAGTTGAAAAATAGATTTGAAGACCATAGTTTCCTATTTAATCAAGGAAGAACATCTTATCATCAGTAAGTTACCATTTACAAATTCAGTATTTTGCCCCTTTCTATTGATAGGTATACAATTATGTAATTTTTTTTTTTTTGCTAGGGGCTTTACGTCGCACCGACACAGATAGGTCTTATGGCGACGATGGGATAGGTAAGGCCTAGGAGTTGGAAGGAAGCGGCCGTAGCCTTAATTAAGGTACAGCCCCAGCATTTGCCTTGTGTGAAAATGGGAAATCACGGAAAACCGTCTTCAGGGCTGCCGACAGTGGGATTCGACCCCATTATCTCCCGGATGCAAGCTCATAGCCGCGCGCCTCTACACGCACGGCCAACTCCCCCGGTAATTATGCAATTAACCAGAGACACTGTTGCGAGTCTTATTGAATGAGACAAAATTATTCCACAGGTTTAAGGAATATTACACATACCTTGGACATAACCTACATGACTACGACGGTCTTAATTGGAGCTGTGAAAATTTAACTTACATTTTGGTTGACGCTTTAAGTCAACACATTCCAAGTGATACATCTTTGGACAAGTCTTGTTATCGCACATAATTAACTGACCATCCTTCCCACACTTGAAACAAACATTTTCTCCATCTGCCATCTTCAGCCTTTTTCCTTTCCCCTTCTTCTTGAATTTGAACGCACGCTGAATATCTAACCGAGATTTCTTATCTTCATCGATTGCAGTTTGCTGTGAAAATACAAAAGAAACAAAGATTATGTTTATTTTTAACAAAACAACAAGTGATCAAGCAAAGTGCTACAAGATTCAATTACTAGACATGATTTTGTGTAACACGGGTAGAATTTTGGTCACAAAATCTTACAAAAGCTATGACGCTATGACTAAGACATATTTGTGACCAGGGTGATGTGTGGAGTAGCAATGAATGAATTTCATTTTGTTGCCATGACAACAATGTTTGAGGTCGGCTCATTCATTTCTGGGGTTAATTGCGTGATTTTGTGGTCTACAGATTGCCTTAAAGGAAATGTTAATTAGACCATCGAAAGTAAGAGTGAACATCTCTCAAAGAAGCATAATCCTTGTGTTATTTTGCATGGTATATAGGTTATGTTAACCTTTAATGTTGTACAGGAATCTATTGTGGAACTGAATCCAGTGGTGAAACACTGTTTAGAAGATCCTACATAGAGCATGGAAGTTCAGATTTTGATGTCATGATTCGGTCACCCAGTACGCTGTGATCCAAGTTACACCTCACATGATATTGAATAATGAAAAACTGTACGTCGGTTATGGTAGATGCCCTGTACAAGAATACGTGTCTGTAATATGATGTTATAATTGTAATAGTTTTGATCACACTCGTGTAGATTGTCAACTTCCTAAGAATTGTTCACAATGTAGAGAATGTCCTAATAAAAACGTATGCTCTAATACTCAGGCAGCCTGTGCAAACTGTATGCGTTACAATAACAGGACAGTGAATAGGCCACAATTCAAGAAGATTGATGTAAACAACCCTGTAACTTCCCTGGAATGCCCTGCATATAAGAATATTATTGATATAATAAAATCAAAAATAAATTATGTTTGAGCTGCATATCTACATACAAAATTCACATAAATCGATTGTCCCTACTAATTAGTTACTTCAGAATGCAGGACGTCATGGACTGGTCTATTCTGTTCCTTCAGAAATCAAAATACTATACGTGTAGGAGCCTAATACATAGCAGAACATTGTGGGCTTTGGGATGGGTCTTAGGGTGTACTAACCCTATCTCAAATGACCTGGGAGATAAAGTAAACACCAAAAACACATTGTAAATGTGATGGTACTATCTTTCGGTAAGGCGTTAAAAATACTTTACATGTGTTAAGTAATGTTGTTTCCACGTAACAGTTACGTACATCACCTAAATCCGTTAATCTTCACTTTTAAAAAGCTGTTTAGTTTCAATTTATAATTGATATTCGTGCATTAAAGTACCTTTCGAGAGGGGCGATGTGTCAACAGCAGAACAGGCATTGCAATATTCAGTAGCGGCTAGTTCAATTAACATACAACCCACGTGCTTTCTGTTTACTGCTGTGTTCCGCGTTTTATTGGGGTCCCAGTGACTTTGCATATTATGAGTTTCTTTTGTGCTAATATTTAGTAATACATCTTTATTAATAAAGTTGGTAGTCAGTCTTTGTCTTGGTGTACAGGACCAAGTTCTCTGTTTTAATTTATGTTACGTAAACTTTGTTAAAGTTCCATGTGGAATGAAGATAGATGAGCCCAGCATTTCTCATGTAAAGCATAAGAAGGGAAAAGCATTAAGCAGAGGAGATAAACAGTGTGTTCTCAAAGTTTTTAAGAAGTTTAGTGACGCAAATCCTGGTAGTACTCTCGAAAATGTGACGAGGTTTGTAGCCACTATTACTGACACTTCCAGAACTAGTATTTATCAAGCTAGAAAGGAACTTAAAAGTGTAGGAACAGTCGTTTCATCGAAAAACGTCTGAATAAAACAAAGTTAGTGGACAAGTATGATAGTTTCATTAAGGACGCAATTTGGCAAAAAGTTCATGAGTTTTTCTTTAGAAGTGAAATACCAACAATTGACAAGAGTGATGAAACTCTACCTTCGTTTTCACATGCAACGCTTCATAGGTTTATGAACTTCAAATTTCAATTTTATGTCACGTAGTCACCAACCACTGCTTATTGAAAGGAAGGAAATAGTTTTGTGGTGAAGACGTTATTTGCGTCAGGTAAGAAAGTAGGGTCCACCTATTCAATACCATTAGCTCTACCCTTTGATGGTGATCAATTGTCAATATGGACCATAATGAAATTAATAACTTACGATGTTAAGATAAGAATGTTTCGGAAGGAAGGAAGACTAATTTACTACTTGGAAGAGACGTGTGTAAATTCAGGACACAGGCCTACCTGTGCGAAAGTATGGACTGATAAAACTATCGAATCCAGTAAGCACGCATTCTTGAAGGGATTATCAAATGGCTTAAAGTATCCTTTGGGGAAGGGGAAAAGCTTGATAATTACGCATATCGGCAATGAGAAAGATTTCACGGAAGGAGGGTTACTGGGTTTTGAATCTAACTCCATAAATGACTATCATGAGTAAATGAATGGAGACGTATTCGAAGAATGATTTGTGAATGTTCTTTCTCGTCTTGAAGCCAATGCGGTAATTGTTATGCACAATTTGTCTTACCATTTGGTTAGAATTGAGAACCTTGCCAATCAATCGTGGAGAAAGGGAGATATAATTACATTTCTGGATGGGAACGGAATCCCTTACGAACCGAACAGTGTCAAGTTGGAACTTCTTAATGTCATCCCACAGCATATTAAGGACTCATGTGGCATGTATCGAGTAGATGATGTCACACTGCAATTGGGAAGGCAAATTCAAGGTTACCTCTGTACCATTATCTTTAAATCCAACTGAAATTGTGTGGAACCAAGTTAAGAGCCATGTGGCTTGGAACAACAAAACCTCCACCCTTCAGGAAGTAAGAAAACTGCTGCTGGAAGGGATTGAACTAGCGACCCTCAACTTTGAGAAATTCCATCATCGAGACGGAACAAAAACAAATGTGGGCTAGACCAGTTAGTAGACGATGCCATTGAACGGATAGTGATAAACGTAACCGACTGACAGTGATGGGAGGGGTTTGAGTAACCTATCTTTCTTCCGCAGGCGACATTGGTGAGTACATTAACCTTCAGAATTGTATTGAATATCATCTTGATTCATTCTGGTGATTGTATAAATGTTGCATTCTTCTTATAACATGTTAGTTACAGATTATTTGAACTAGTTATCGATTTCACAGTTTCGTGACTGATATTTTTAAGCGACTAGCATTACAATGCGCACGAGGCTGGACTTCTTATTCTAAATCCCAGGCAATTTGGGATACAGAAGATCATCAACCAAGAACCGGTGTTATTTCAATCTCGAATAACGCCATGCTCGTTAGATGTGTTCTCCAGATTATGTTGTGATGTCTGTATCCTTTGACAAACTCAATATGTATATATGTAACGTATGCTGATCTCCCTAGTAATTTCGATGCCATTCTAGAAACTCTTGAAATGGTTTGTGAAAATCTAGGTGGCCATCATATCATTATATTGGCAGATTTCAATGCGAAACATCACGCATGGGGCAGCTCATTCGGTGATGTTAAAAGGCAAAAAAATGTATGAATTCTCTTGCTCTCACCGAGACTTTATTCTGTATGACTGCAAGATTCCAACTTATGTCCATGGTAACACCAGTAGCTTCTTCGATATTAACGTATGCAGCGAGTCGTCGTTAGCACATGTTTCAGATTGGCAAGTCATTGAACAGACCTTTTCAGACCATGCACTTATTAAATTTAAAATAGTTTACCTTATATTAATGATTGCCGACTGATACATACATAACGAGGAAGTGAAGTTAAAAAATGTGAAATGGAATAATTTCGAATCAGCTGCTAAACAATTATTGGAGCATTTTCTGAGGCAAATATCGTCTTGCCATTAAAGAAGGTATTAATAGCAATGTGCACGGGATTTTGGAACATATACAGGTTTTGTGTGACCCTCACTTGCAGCAATTCCCTAGAACACACAACTACTGGTAGACAAAGGAACTAAGAATTATGAGAGGTGAATCAGGAGTGACAAGTGTATAAAGCCAAATATTATGAGTGAAAGAAGAATATAGAACAGAGATTAATCAAATAGTAATTCTAAATTCCCATGGAGGGAATTAGATATTTTTCCACCAATAGAGCATATCAAAAATCAGATCAAAAATTAGATTTGATATGCTCTATTGGTGGAAAAATATCTAATTCCCTCCATGGGAAGTTAGAATTACTATTTGGAATTGCTAGGCGGGCATTAATTCCATTGTGGAGTTTTATCTCCCGTATGCAGTTATCAGACTGTGCCACATAAGAGGCTTCTGATAAGTTCACCTGCATACACCCCAGCATCAGTGGGTAGGGTCTGACACATCCCACTCTGACGAGTCTAGTGTCAGACCTAAGACGAAATGCTGGTTAATAGAGCAAACGCCTGAAAAGCCGTACATCTAATTTTTGATCTGAGATTAATCAAGCTAAGATCAATTGTTGGAAACGGTTTTGCTCCTCACAGAGGGGTCAGAATCCATAGAACATAAGTGTATAAAATGTGCAGGAAGCCAGAGAGACTATATCAAACCCTGATGACTCTGGTAGGGGATTTACTAAAGATCCGTATCAAACTGCTCCTGAAGACTCTGTGTGATACGAATAAAAACCTTACAATTTGCACAAAACTAATGGTGTACCAGGCTGTAGTAATCTCTACACTTATCTATGGCTGTGAAACGTGAACCTTATACCGCCGTGACATAAAAAAGATGGAGCACATTACCAGCAAAAACTATGCTCCATCATGAAGATCAAGTGGGAAAACTAAGTCTCTACTGCTGAAGTTCTCGAGAAAGCATGTGCTAAAAGTGTAGAAGCATTGGTTGTTGGCCATCACCTCAGATGGGCAGGAAATTTGCACCATATCAATGACACCAGACTACCGCGCCAGATCCTCTATGGTGAACTTTGGTCTGCTTCAAGACCACGGGGTGCCCCCAGAGACGTTTCAAAGACCAACTAAAACAAACCTCAAAGATGAAAGAAATAAACCCACTAACCAGGGAATCACTTGTCAAGGACCGTTTACTCTGGTGGCCAAGTGTCTGTGCCTCAGTTCAAAACTTCGAACAAGAACGCCGCAGACATGATGATATTAGCGACAGGAACACAAACTTCACCAAACCCAGCCAAGATCTCTCCCGTCCCCCAGCTGCGTGATGTGTGGACGTATGTTCTCTGCAAGAATTGGCCTGTACAGTCACCAGAAGTTCGAAAACAAACTGCTGTGAATTGAAGTGAGCTATTAGCCAGGAAATCTGTAAACTCTGAAACGAGTAACTGCCGACGACGATGATATCAAACTGCTGAAGTGCTAGGTGATGCTTTCTTTCCAGCATATACATGCGACAATACCAATATACCAGTGTTTCGCCCCCAAGTGTGCCAGTGTAAATTTAGAAGTTATTTTCAACGGTTTAAAATACAATCACCAGAGGGATACCTTTGTAAGCACCAATCAGAACAAAAAGTAGACCATTTAATTTTCCATTGTCCACTACATGCTACTAAAGGAACAATTTGTTGGACACCTGAATTACTGCAATGAAAACTTTCCCTGCCAGTTTCTGATATATTTGTGAAAAGGTGTTGCACTTCAATTTTATCTGTTTCTTATATAATGTTTTTAACTCATTGTAATATTCTTTGCAGTACTTTGTTCTATGAGGTAATGCTTTAATAACATTTAATATTGTATTGTTATAAACCAGTAGTATTCAAACTTTTTAATTGTTTTACTTCGTACGCCTGAAGCATGGGTAAACTGCGATTATACCAGAAATAACAAATGATTTTTGCTGGCTGCCAAGTAATATTAACAATAATAACCAACATCATCTTCCGTAGCTTAGTGTCCCTGCATGCACTGGGGCATAAAAGTTGTGGCTGGAGATTAAAGGTCGCATGCCCTTCCTTATAACAGGAATCAAGCCACGGTCGCCGAGATGACAGGCAAGCAACTAAGCCGCTACACCACCCTGTTCCCCAATAATAACAATGACGCTGAGCGAAAGAAACCTCATAACTCCTTCTGAGTAAAGTTTACAGAAGAAGCCCAAAACTGAGTGGTCAGCAATCGCCAGGCATTTTCACTGCTTAACGATAGCTCAATTATTCGACCATTGGAGTATTCTGTTCCCTTCTCAGGTAACGTGGCAAGCCTTCACAAGACAGATGGAGAAACATGGTTTTCTCATAAGTGGAACTGCCTAGCAAGATATGCGTATATTTTTTTTGCTAGTTGCTTTACGTCGCATCGACACAGATAGGTCTTATAGCGACGATGGGTCAGGAAAGGGCTAGGAGTGGGAAGGAAGCAGCCATGGCCTTAATTAAAGTACAGCCACACAGCATTTGCCTGGTGTGAAAATGGGAAACCACGGAAAACCATTTTCAGGGGTGCCGACAGTGGGGTTCGAACCTACTATCTCCCGAATATTGGATACTGGCCACACTTAAGCGACTGCAGCTATCGAGCTCGGTAAGAGTATAATTATCAACATAACAATTACTATAGTACTACAGTAAAACCTCGTTAATTCGAAGTCGTTGGGACTCAAAAATCGGACTTCGAATTACGTGATTTCGAATTAACCGCCAATTCGCAATTCAGAAGTACCAACCCTTGCCGCGTAACGAAATATTCTAAGGCCCGTTACTGCATGCAGTTAACCTTGATTCACAGTTTAAACCTTTCAAATGCCATGAAAAAAGAAATATTTCCTAAATTTATCCAAAAATGTGCATTTACAGTATTCAAATAATGCACTTGCATATCTCATTGGCAAATATAACCTCACGCAACGGAAGAACGGAAAAAAAAAGAGAGCACGATTCAAAGACGAGGAGAAATCTATGCTGGCTCCCATGTGCAAGTGCTTTATTCATTGGAGTACTATACTGTATGCATTTTAGATGCCTTGTATTTACACAGAAAGGACCCGATGCCCTTAAAATCAAACTTTCCTATGACTCTAACCTTGTACGATTTCCCGCCATGGCACTTCTCTCGTACTTAAGAAATGTAAACACTTGCCGCGTCACAAAGTATTCTAAGACCCATTAATACATGCAATCACCTCGATTCACAGTTTAAACCTTTCCAATGCCATGGAAAAGCTATTTCCGAAATGTATCCAACAAGGTGCATTTACAATGTTCAAATAATGCACTTGGATAAATCACTGACGAACATAACCTCACGCAACGAAAGAAAAAAAAAATCACACAATTCAAAGACGAGGATAAATTATGCTGGTTCCCCTGTGCAAATGCATTATTTTTTGGATATCTGTACTGTTTACATTTTTAGATGCTTTGTACTGGGATGGAAAGTGCCCGACACCCTTAAAACATTGTAGCTTATCGAACTTTTCTATGACGAGGGGATAAAGTTTCTCGCTTCCATGTCAACGCACTACAATGACCCCATCCCCGACCCTTGTACGATTTTCCGGCTGGCACTTTCTCCTTTAAAACCATAAGACCGTTTGGGCTCGCATTAAAATAAAGCAATGCAGTTTCATCGGCAATGACAGTATTGTTCGGTGCCTACGAATTTAATATATGAGCTACGCTTTTTCGTCAACTGTCGGCATCGCCAGTGTTTGCGCATTCTATTTTCCCGCACACTGCCTGTTGCGTGATATTACGGCGTTCCTTAAAAGGTTGAATACAAAAGAATTCCGATTTCATTCAACTTGCCAATCATGAAGCGCACTGTAGACCCACCGAAGTGAGTGTAAGTGCGGAAAGCTACCCCTCTACGTTCCGGAACACGCGTTCTATTATGACGCGGATAAATTTCGAGTTGAAATTACTCTGTAACATACTATTGTTTTAAAATGTAAAGGCAGTTTCGAATTAAAAGACTGAATTTCGGTAATGGGGCCGACAATGTACTTCGAATTACGAATTATCCGTATTTCGAATTAAACAATTTAAATAACATGCAAAACTGTATCTCATGTTTCCGGGAATAAGAGCTTCTTCGAAGTATGTGGGATTTTGAATTAACCGATTTCGAATTATCGAGGTTCTACTGTATATACACTGCTACTGAAAAAAATGAATCAAATGAATGGATTTCAAAACAATAGATTAAAAAGAGCTATACAAGATTAGTAAGCATTCACATACCTAATCAATGGGAGGTACAAACTGGCATATTTTAGAACAAATAGTTCAGAAAGGGGACTTGGTGTAGTGGTAGGAAAAAAACTCCACTAGATCAAAACAAGATTTTATTGAAACAGCAGCTACGATAAATTTGCGTACCCCTCAACATGACCCTGCATACCCCCAGTGATATACGTACCACACTTTGAATACCACTGTTATAAACTGCAGCCCTAACATACTTATAGGCAAAATAGGACTACCTTCCTAGGAGAATAAGTAATAATCATAAACTAGTCACTCTTGCATAAATATCAGTGACTATGTGTGTTTAGATATCTCTCTTTAATGTGTAATTATTGGCTAGTTTATGTGGTCATCTTTGTTAGTGGAACCGCACGAAACATGCTTCATCTAGGGAACCAGAAGTCTGGGAGATAGGAGGCATCTGATAATTTTAGCATATGCACACTTTTTTTTTTTTTTTTTTTTTTAAGCATGAAATTTCCAGGTACTGATGGATGCAAAGGGCACCGTCATCTTGTGTCGAACCCATTATTTCTAATATGGATACTCTTTCTATTAAGGGCAAAGGACCATGTCGATTTTAGTGATATCATCCATGAATGTGTGGGAAGATGTAGAGGCTGGAGATTATGACTCGCGGAATCTATTCATGAGAAATATAAGGGCGTAGGGATGCTGGCAAAAAAAGAAATATTAATGAAATGAGGGTAAGCCATATGTGCCCACTGTCGACATTTGTCGACGTTAATATCTGAATATTGTCGATCTTATATTGGTAAACCGGAAGAATATTTTTGAGGTGCATTATTTACAGTTCATTGTTAGATACTTACTGTGCAGCACAAAAACAAGAAACACTTGGCTTCGTGCCTTATCGCGTGGCTGCGTATGAAATATCATTCCATATACACTCAAGAGGATGACGCTTCTGTCGCGGTGAGTAATATTTTCTTATAATATTGTGACAGTTGAAAGTAAGATTGGACTGTTGTGTTAAACGTAATAATGAAACATGCCTTTAACAGATTTTGAATTCATTTATGGCTGATTTATTGTTGCTTTTGTCTAGCAAAGCACAAAAGTTCCACATCGACATATGTCGACAGTGGGCACGAATGGGATTGCCTCAGTACTGTTATAGAATTTTCATTCATTCTTTTCAGATTGACTGTCGAGCAGATCGTAAACATCCTGGAGGAATCACAAGACATCCTAGATGCTAATATATACATAGAACCACCTGAAAATGCTTTCCATAGTGACGGGGATAGCGATGATGATTATGAAACAATGGAGATGACAGTCAACCCAAATGTAAGAAGCAAAAAACTAATAAGCAAGCAGGGCCGAGCACATCTAATCATGTGAAAACCAAACCAGGATGTGTGGGAAAAGCATGACATTATGAACAAGCCAAGCACAGAGTTTACTCGACCAAACTTTGTAAACAATGAATATTCTCCAACGCAATTGTTTGAGCTGTTCTTCGATAATGAAATACTTGATTATATCATTCAGAGCACAGTTCAGTACTCGAATGTTGAAAAAGGTAATGCATCATTTTCACTGGGAGGGAAAAAAAAAAAAACACCTGAACTTCGGCTGTTCTTTGCAATATTGTTTCTTTCTGGTTACAATGTTATGGCTAGGACAAGAATATACTGGGAAGCCGCTGAAGATGTACATCATGTTGGGGTAAGCACAGCAATGTCACGCAATCGCTTTGAAGAAATTCTTAGATATTTACATTTTTGAGACAACGCTAAACTAGACTGCAATGACCGTTTCAGAAAAATCTGTCCCATTTGGACTATGCTAAACGAACGCTGGCTACGGCATGATCCTAGTGATACGCATCTTTCTGTGGATGAGTCAACGGTCCCCTATTTTGGAAGACATGGTGCCAAGTAACACATTCATGGCAAACCAATATGTTTTGGGTATAAAGTCTGGGCTCTATTGACTCGTCTCGGGTATGTAGTTCAAGGAGAACCTTACGAAGGAGCGGCTACTGGAAACACAATACCAGAATTAGAAGTAGGTGGCTCAGTTGTTATGGACCTAATTTCAGAACTACCAGAAAGTACTCAACTCAGCTTGTTCTTTGATAATTATTTTACATCCTTTCGATTGTTGGAAAGGCTGAAGGAGAAAGGCCACGAAGGTACAGGTACCGTACGCCAGAATCGAGTGGAAATTACTCCACTACCTGAGATTCATCTCTGTAAAAAAAGAGAAACGCGGCAGTTACCACCAGCTAACAGAACGTAACTCAGGTATCACCCTCATGTGCTACAATGATAATAATGTTGTTACAGTAGCCTCAACTGTGTCTGGTGTAGCGCATGCCAGAAGATGTAGTAATGCTGAAAATAAATGCATAACAGTAATTCAGCCAACATGTATAATTTTGTATAATATGCACATGGAGGGGGCGTCGATCGGTTGGATCAAAATGAATCTTGTTACCGCATCAGCATCTAAAACAAGAAATGGTACTGGCTTCTAATTGCGTTCCTTCTGAACGTCTCCATGAACAATGAATGGCAACTTTTCTGTTTGACCACAAAGGGCAAAGAGAAAAATTTAGATCTTCTCGGCTTCACACGTTACATCATTAGGACATATATCCGATCTTGTGTCGCAATGCATCCTAACGCAGGAAGACCGAGTACGAAAGTATCTTCACGCATGTTGCCAGAAGTGCGTTTCAATGGGGTATCACACTACCTCGAAAAAAGAGAGAAGCAAGTGCGGTGTGATCAATGTGGTAAAGCTGCAAGGAAACAGTGTAAAAAATGTAACGTTGGCTGCCACGTTCCTTGCTTCGAGGCATTTCACTCACGCTAAACCAGACTGGATGACGAAAAGCAGAGTGTAACCTCAAAACACAGACTAAACTGTTTTGAAGTTCTACTCATAGTTTCCCTTTTCTGTTATTTTCAGAGTGATCATACTTGCTTAAATGTTGGTATTGTGTGTATTACAAGTACTACAAACATACAAATATTGTACTTTTGTTTTGAAACAGTGTGCATTCTAAATTAAGACAAAACTGTTCCTCATTTATGTTGTGAATAACATATTTTGTAATATTTTGTGCTTATTCAACACTCGTGTGACTAAAATTTACTATCCGTCTACCCGTCCATACTCACTGTCGACATATGTCGACACGATAAATCTCCACAAAAATATGTTAATGAAACCTAAAATCATCATAACCCTTTCATTTAGGTTACAAACAACTGTACTTACGAAATATATCGCAATATTCCACAGAAAAATAATTTGGGCAGATATGCGTTAAATGATGTGAGCTGTGCTAGTCTCAATACACCGGGCGAGTTGGCCGTGCTCGTAGAGGCGCGCGGCTGTGAGCTTGCATCCGGGAGATAGTAGGTTCGAATCCCACTGTCGGCAGCCCTGAAAATGGTTTTCCGTGGTTTCCCATTTTCACACCAGGCAAATGCTGGGGCTGTACCTTAATTAAGGCCACGGCCGCTTCCTTCCAACTCCTAGGCCTATCCTATCCCCTCGTCGCCATAAGACCTATCTGTGGTGGTGCGACGTAAAGCCCCTAGCAAAAAAAAGTCTTAATACACTTGTGAAATGCCTGTGAAGTATCTGACTGGATACCACAGAAAAGTTGCACAGCGAGAGATAATAGAACAGACAGCCACAGTGACAGAAGCTATTGTCTGGGAATCACACAGATGTTTCCCAAGGTCCCTGGACTGCATTAAGAGGTAGGCCACTACTGCCTGGATGAGTGTTGAAAGGAATTGCATCACTAGAATACACTTGGTTTTGTAGAATAATACAGCTGAAATAAAAAAGTGATCAGATCATCTCAGCCATATAGCCACAGAGATCATTAGTAAACATTAGAGGTTCGGAAGTCATGAGGAATGATCTACCAGGATGGGAGTTTGAATCCCACGGGCTTCCTGTGGAGGAGCACCATTGTATTTATTGTTCTTTTATTCCAATCTATGTTATCTGATGTGTGCTTTCTTCTCATTTGTATTTTGTTTTTTCTGAGTTCCCCTTCACATATATGGTTATGGATTCACTCCATCTTTACTACCATGACTATGCTCATGCTGTGTGGGTTTTATTTTTCCCCGGGGGTATATTTCAGGTCTCATTACTGTGTTTTATTTGTGTTACATGTAGTTTTTGGAACTCGTATAGTACAGGTCAGGCGCAAATGTATGTTGCACTTATCTTTCTCCTACATAATTGTCATAAGTAAACAGTTCATGTTCCAAATAAATGACAGGACTTATTTGATCACTCCACTCTACAAAATAATGAACCCACTGTTTCGAGCAACTGTAATGTTCATTTGAAGGGGCGTGAGACTCCAGCAATAAATTCTTTCTTGTATGTTATCATTTGCATTTAGTTGTTTATTATGATTCCTTTTCACTTTGCCTTTAGCATAATAAATACCACTTTTGCATGATAAATTATAGTTCTCATTCATAAATTATCCATTCTCCTATCCTGCCCATTGTCACTTTTAGAGTATATTTCAAGGGTCCATCTGGACGGTCCACCCCTGAGGGAGCTAGGCAGATGCAGTAAAGGCAATAGGAGGGTATAGTACAATGAAGAATTTGAGTGCATACACACAACAGAGTGACAAAAATTTAGTCACACCTTTACCTGTGACAAAAACTAAATCTGAGTTGGCATTAGGGTCACTACCTAATGAGAAAACTCCAAGCATCAATAACTTCCCTACTGATATCCCTAATGATATCACTGAAAAACTGTATAACCTAACTCGAACAATCAACGAAAAGGGTATTTGGCTAAATGAATTTCGGTACTCCATCATGGTCCTTTTACTGGAGAAAGCAACACAGTTTGGATTTCCTGTGAGGAATCGGTATCCAAGATGTCAATGACATTACTGAGAATTCTCAGAGAACGTATGATGACCTGTAGCTGGAATCTATACATATGCTTCATTGACTATGAAAAGGAATGAAGGAGGGGAAGAACAACTCTCACCCATATGGGACCTCTAGAAAAGTCAAAATGCAGTTGCATGGTTGAGAGGTCTTACTAATCCAGTCCCTAAAAGTGAAGGAATAAGACAAGGATATACTCTCTTCCTAATTTTGCTTAATGCTTACGATGAGTTGATGACGGTGGAAGCTCTAGAAGACACAAGTTTATGAATATGATAATCAAGCCATTCTAGCTATCCCCCATCTACCTTCCAGGCAATGCTGCCAAGAGTTGCAACAATAGTGCAGAAAAACAGAATGAAAATAAATAGACAAAATCAATGATAGTCTCAAAATTCTGAAAACCTTTTCGCTTAAAGATTGATGACTCAGATATTGAACAAGTCAAGTCTTTCAATTACCTAGGTCAGAATATTACAGAGAACAGAAGGTGCACTACTGAAGTTAAATGCCATATTGCTCAGGTGAAAAGATCATTTATGAAACAGAGATTACTATGTACTAGTCAATTTGGTCTTTCTCTCTGAATGACAATGCTACATGCATTTGTTTGGACAGTTGCATTTTATGCCTGTCAAACATGGACGCTAAATAAAAATGAAAAGATCAATCCTGAAGCCTTTGAAATAGGGAGCTATTGTAAGATGATTAATGTGATATGGAGAAATAAGATGTCTAATGTCAGTTATAGACACGGTGAAACAACTGAAACCAATCCTTCACACAGTCCGTAACAGTTGTGTTGCAGGGTGGGGTCACACAATGTGCCACTTCAATTTAATGGTAAGTGTGGCAGAAGGCTTCACTGAAAGAAAGCACCAAAGAGGAGGACCTAGAAATACCAGACGTGCCAACATTCAAATGTAAAAAATCAGGAGATTTCTTTGCAGCATACTCTGACATGTTACGACATGTCATTAATAACGTAACTTTTGAAGAAATTTGAGTGCAGTCAAACAAAGTCAGGTGATGCAGGTAATATTAGATTAGGAAATGAAGTCTTAAAGGAAGTACATGAATATTGTTACTTGGGTAGTAAAATAACTAATGCAGAGATGCCAACTTTCAAGAAAGGCAATTCGTAATGCACCCGTTAGGGCGGGAAGGGGAGCAGGCATATAATTTTTTCTCCGAGATCTTACTATCTTACATATCATTGAAAAATCAATGAACAACATACAATTCCACCAGATGTAACAATTTAAAGCCTGACATATAAAAAGTGTACGATTTTTACCTGCTAAAGTAACAGGTGATCTGCAGTACATATTTGAGTGGAGGTTGAAGGATCATTTCTTTTGTTGAGTACTTGAGATCCTTATCAGTGCAATCGCTCCCCAATCACTGGTGATTAGTGTTTGGTAAATGTACAGTGGTGACATGCTTTTTATTTTGATAAATCATGTGCATCCTCTGCACTAACAGAGCACTTAACAGTTTGGAGTTCATATTAGCACGGAATTCGGTCTTGCACATCCTCATCACGGGCATCTGAAAAATCGCGGCTACACACTACAAAACACGTGTGAATGAGATTTTGAGGAATGCAGCAAATAGGGGCATTCGTTTGAGTATTCCTCCCTAAATTTTTGAACTATTTTTTGTTTATTATTAGTGTCACTAGTCACAGCAATGTCATTACACGTATTTTCCTGCACAAGAAATCGCTTCATTATTTCAAACCTTTTGCATTTCGTAACACACGATTAACATATATCCTAGAAGAGCAATATATGTAAATTTGGCAAGCAAAATCGCAATAAATACTTCAACAGTCACGCACATAGTATTCACAATGAAACGGAGTTCGGCACCTCTTTGCCAAAAAAAAAAAAAAAAAAAAATCTTGTACTTGCCATGTGACGAACAAAGACAACAACTCCTCAAGATATACCACTTTACAGGTGCTTATTTTTTTGGTACTGGAAGCACACACTGCGTTCAGCGCATGAAAACTCGAAATATTCTTAAACGAGGAACACGAAAGGGGTTTAAATGATTATTGAGAAATCCGAAAACAATATTCTGAGAATTCAAGCTGTAATGGTATTCCTTGTGTATCCTTTTGAACACTTCATGTGCTTAAATTTAAAAATCAACAAAAAAAATCATAATTTGTGGTGTGTGATTTGTAAAGGCGTAATTAAGATGGGCGATTCATAATTATTACGATTGAATCGTAATAGTTGGCCTCTCTGCTAATGATGGTAGAAGTAAGGAGGACATAAAATGACAACTAGCACAAGCAAGGAAGGCCTTTCTTAAGAAAAGAAATTTGTTCATCTCGAACACTGATATAGGAATTAGAAGGATGTTTTTGAAGACTTTCGCCTGAAGCGTGGCATTGTATGGAAGTGAAACGTGGTGTTACAGAAGAATGCTGAAGGTGAGATGGGTAGACAGAATCACGAATGAGGAGATACTGAATCGAAGTGGTGAGAGGAGATCGATTTGGCTAAATTTGACCAGAAGAAGAGATAGAATGATAGGATACATCTTAAGATACCCAAGACTTGTACAATTGGCTTTTTAGGGAAGTGTAGGTGGTATGAACGGTAGGGGTAGACCAAGATACGAATATGACAAATAGATTAGAGCAGATGTAGGATGTAGTAGTTGTGTGGAAATGAAAAGGTTAGCACAGGATAGTGTGGCATGGAGAGCTGTATCAAACCAGTCTATGGACCGATGACTCAAGCAACAACATTACTAGAGTGTCAATGACTAATTCTTCTTCTTTACATGTTGAAAGTTGGAAAAGACAACAACACGACACGACACAATAAAAGACCAGTAACAATGAAGGTAGTATATGCACAATGAACCAACACTAGAATTCTAGAAATAGAGAATTCACAAACTGGTGAGAAATAACAGCAAATGACGTGCATGTAAGGTATCAACTTACTGAGACTTCAGAGCTGCAACAAAAGAGTGTCAATATGAAATTACATAGAGTTATGAGAAAATTAATAAAAACCAAGAATGCAAAATAATACCTTGATAGCTTTGACACCAATAAATCCACTGCAATTTGGAGCTCCACACATACAAGGTTTCTTGTCAGGGCCAACACACTCCAGGTTGTAGTTGAAGGTCAGCTCTGTGCCTTCTGGAATGTCAGAAAGTGCAAATAACCCAACTCTTGTATCTCCATTCACTGTCCATTTCTGGGTTTCACAATTTGGCTGACAAGAATGATTCATAAACCTATAAAGATATAGTAAAATAAAACATTCAATGATATAAATACTATGAAATATAAGCAATGACAATCTCAAAATGAAATGGTAACAAACCGAGCAATATTTCCTTTAGGACCTGCATCCAGCATCCTATCTTTATCAATGGTTAAGAAGTAGTAATTTTCATCTTTCTCTTGATGTTTGCGCTCCAAGCGCCTTCGGTATTCAGCTTCGTCAATCAGTTCACCCACATATTCAATCACAAAATCACCTGAAAAAGTACAGAAAAAAAGGTGTATTACCGATATATAATGGTATAATGTTTTGCTGACTGACTGAACTCCTTAGTGCTATGTACAGACCCTGGATGTTGGCAATCTGATCAGAGTCCCTAACTTCAGTAGAATAAGAATATCTCTGTAGTAAGCTTACCTGCTTTTACATAAAGCTTGTTTCTGATGATAACCAGCTACGTAGTTTTTAAATTAATACAAATTTAATAAAGAATCTTTCAAGAAAAAAAAAGGTGTTCCCTACTTGGTGATGATGATGATGATGATGATGATGATGCTTGTTGTTTAAAGGGACCTAACATCTACGGTCATCGGCCTCGTTCCCTACTTGGGTTTTCAACACTATACACAAGTTTGAGTTGCATCTGTGAGAAGAGAAACTCATAAAATTCCATACAAATGCTGCAGCTTTTCTAGCATGCAGTGCGAAAGAAATTGGTGACTGGACAGAAAAGGAATTTCTGTGCAATCAGTCCTCCAACTGAGTCAGTACCAATTATGCAATGTGCATTTGGTTGACAACAATGGATTGATTTTATTTATTTTTGCTGGTAGCTTCATGTCACACAAACAAATCGAAGGTTTTTGGTGATGCAAGGGTGGGAAATGGCTATGATTGGGAAGGTAACAGCCACAGCCTTAATTAAAGTACAGCCCTAGCATTTACCTGGTGTGAAAATGGGAAACCATTTTCAGGACTGCCGATGATGAGATTCAAACTCACCACCTCCCGAGTGCAAGGTAATAGTTACACCACCCTAACTGCAAGGCCAATTTGCTCAGTATTTATGTCTTATGGTGTGGCAAAGTTAAGGCTTGTGCCTCTTTCCTGCAGTACATTTAACCACAAAGATTACAACATAATAAAGAAATATAAACATTCAGTTACAGAACAAACAATTTTTGTAAGTTGCACTTTGCTTTTTGAGAGTATAGGATACTTACATAACAGTGCAAGTACAAGAGGATTTGGATATCTGATGTAGGAAGGACTGGAGTTTGTTTTTAATGTAATATTACAGTAATCTGCCATGTTAGTTACAATGAAAGTAAGTCTCTCTTCTGGCATGTTTTGCCATAAGATTTACATACGATGATGCACTAGGTGCCCTAGTCCGAAAATGTCTTTTTTTTTGTTATCATATCTAATGTAAATCTCTTTTGTAGTATCTGCATTCATAAGATGTAACAATGAGAGATGTTCTCACGCAATTCATTTTGGATTAACAGTACATTATCCTTCAAGGTACAACGTGCAGGTCACCTACGGGGGTCAAAAAAAAAAAAACCTGCATCTGACGAGCCGAACTTGTCCTCGGATATTCCCAGCACTAAAAGAAATACGCCATTTCATTTCATGCATCAAGGGAGGGAAACACATGATTATTCCCGCATGTGAAGATGGCAGATCGAGATGTAAGTGAGAGTCAAAGTTCTCAGTTCTATTTTCTGGAAATTTACATATGTAATATTATGAGCGCAAGGGATGTTGGATTGCAGAAAACACAGAGTAGAGTTGCTATCTCAGACCACTTGTATAAACAGAAGTACTTTTTTTTTTCGCTAGTGGCTTTACGTCACACTGATACAGATAGGTCTTACGGCGACAATGGGATAGTAAAGGCCTAAGAGTTCGAAGGAAGTGGCCGTGGCCTTTATTAAGGTACAGCCCCAGCATTTGCCTGGTGTGAAAAATGGGAAACCACGGAAAACCATCTTCACCGGCAGTGAGATTCAAACCCATTATCTCCCGGATGCAAGCTCATAGCCGCGCAACACTAACCGCACAGCCAACTTGCCCCATCAGAAGTACTTTAAACCCCAGACCTTATAGATGTTTATGATGGCCTGTCATTTCTTTTCAAGATAAACTAGATTGATATTGTCAGTTGTGCTTGAGATGCACCCCACCAAGTATGAATTTAGTCTCTCTTTTACATTCATTTGTATCTTGGCATGTGTGCATTAATGCGAATATAAAAACCGTGTTTCAATCAATCGTCATTTAGGAAACTTTTATATTAGTATTTTAAGGCCATAATGACTAGTATATCCGGGGTGCACAGAAGGCAGTGTAAACAGTTACATTTGTGGAATTTATGTATTTGATTCCAAGGTGTGTCAAATAGACTGATATTTTTCTTACTTCCAATAGAAAATTTGAGATCAAGACAAGTCTTTCACACATATTGCGTGCAATACCTGTGTTGAGAAACTTCATTACTCGTATAAGGGCAAACAAAACACAATGCCCTTTGCCATACCCATGCAATGGCGAGAACAAAACAATCATCATGGTGAATTATTTTAGTACGACCAATGTTGTCAGTTACAATAAGAAAAACAAAAACAAAATTAAATATCCAAACCTCTTGTCAGCTACTTGGCCTGTTCCTCAAGGATTTGACTTACCAGTGTCTACTCAACCTGATAACTTTGAGTGATGAAAATGAAAGCAGTTCCTCGCAACTGTATGCTGAATAAATGGATTTTGAGCCACATCAATATGTCACACCAACAAACAAATTTACACAACCTGAAATGAATGATTTGACAAGGGATTTAGAGTTAACCAAAGAAAAGAGAGAATTACTTGGCTCAAGGATACACAAAAGGAATATATTGGCATCTGGGAATACATTTTCCTGGTAGAGAAATCGTGAGAATTAAAAAAAAAAAAAAAAAACACAAGAAGATCAACTTGGTTTTTGTAAAGATATTCAAAATCTTCTACAACAAATGGGAGAGAAGGAATATGATCCTAGCAACAAGGGCCTTTATATCGACTCCTACAAAAGAAGTCTTAAGGCTGTTTCGCTTCGTAACAACAATGTTCTGGTTTCCATTCTGCTTGCACTCTCCACAATGCTGTCCAAAACATACGAGACATAAAAGTTGGTGCTTGAAAGAATTAAATATCACGAGCATTAGTGGCAAATTTGTGGTGATTTTGAAGGTCTTTGGATTGCTGCTGGGACAACAAAAAGGCTACACAAATTTCCCTATTTCATATGCAACTGGGATATCATGGCATAGAATAAACACTGGGGTAGTGTACATTGGCCTGAAAGGGAGTAACTTCAACTAGAATTGGAAAATGCCTTCAATGTAAGTCTTGCTGACAATGAAAAAATTTACTATCACCCTTAAACATCAAAATTGGGAATGAAGAAACTGTATGCAAAGGCATTAGAAAAAATAGTCCATGCTTCAAATGTATATGCACAAAATTTTCTACATTATCAGATGCAAAATCAAAGGAGGAGTATTTGATGGATCACAGATTTGTAAACAGATGGACAAACATTTCACAGATACTATGACCAAAATTGAGGAAGATGAATGGAACACATTCAAAGTAGTGACAAAATTCATTGGCAACATCAAAGACCCTCTATACAAAGAAATTGTAAGAAACATG
Source organism: Anabrus simplex (assembly GCF_040414725.1). Taxonomy (NCBI): domain Eukaryota; kingdom Metazoa; phylum Arthropoda; class Insecta; order Orthoptera; family Tettigoniidae; genus Anabrus; species Anabrus simplex. The sequence continues at coordinate 162,949,876 of NC_090271.1, forward strand.
TTGGACAATTTTAATCAACTTGGTTGTAATACGAGCCTGAAATTTCATTTCTTAGCATCACATCTGGACTACTTCCCTCCAAATTTAGGAGCCGTAAGTGAAGAACAAGGTGAAAGATTCCATCAGGATCGCAAAAATGCAGAAAGGCGCTACCACCAGAGACGTTGGTTGGGATGTAAATATAATGGCCGATTAATGTTGGTTGATTGCACGTGATGACCCTTCGAGAGAGCACTCACGAACTTCAAAAAATATGCAAAATCTATGGGAAACAGAAAAATATGACCATGTAAATATGAGGAAGCTTTCAATTTATGTATCCTTTTCTTGCTTGCTAACTTGTTTAGTTTGTTTGTTTCATCTGCATGCGTAATTCAATCAACACTAAGTATTGAACATTTTATGTAATGACAATACAAAATTGCAGGGTAGTGATATTAATGCTGGATCCATCAATTTGACAATATCACCAAAAAACATAAAATCATAAATTCATCTTTCTGCCTGTACATTTTGAATATTAACCCTTGGATTTTATACCTGACAGGACAAAATAATAAATAACCTACGTTAGGTTCAATTTAACTATTTTCTGTTTGTAACAGCATCACAGGAAACTTGGTATTTAAATTCAGGATAAAGACGAGTAGAATCTTAGCTATACATACAGTAGATATGGTTTATTTTTAACTGGCAAAGTTAGGGACACGTGTGCCTGTCTTACACTTAACCAGTGAATACATAAATAATATAAAATAAAAATATTAAATTTTTAAAAAACCAGACCGAAATAATTATTATACTAGTCCGGCCCCGCGGTGTAGGAGGAACGTGTCCGCCTGTCACCCGGCAGCCCTGGGTTCCCTGCTGGGTCAGGGTTTTTAAATTGTAAATGATTAATATCCCTGGCCTGGGGACAGGGTGTTTGTGTCATCCTTAATGTTCCTTTCCTAACATTCAACACTTTACACTCCTGCCATTTCCAAATACACGCAGTTTCACATCATATGGTGCAAAGTAGGGGTAAAAGATCTTCTTAGGTCGAAGCCTCGAATAAATAACATTAAAAAAAAAAACTATGCTATCTTACCGGCCCCGTGGTGGAGGGGAGCGTGTCTGCCTATTACCTGGAGGCCCCAAGTTCGATTCCTGGCCAAGTCAGGGATTTTCACCTGGATTTGAGGGCTGGTTCGAGGTCCACTCAGCCTACGTGATTAGAATTGAGGAGCTACCTGACAGTGAAATAGCGGTCCCGGTCTAGAAAGCCAAGAATACAGGCCGAAAGGATTCATCGTGCTGACCACATGACACCTCGTAATCTGCATGCCTTTGGGAGGAGCAGCGGTCGCTTGGAAGGCCAAGGCCCTTCAGGGCTGTAGTTCCATATGGTTAGGTTTTACTATGCTATCTTACTGTACAGAAAATATCTATTAAAATACACAATATGAATGAACATTTTGATTCTTAAGTACAATAATACAATACTGTACCTACGAAGAATTTAAAATACGATGAATTACAATAATAATATAGATAACCCTATTATTATTTACAATTTAATGTCTAATTCCAGGAATTTCTCACACTGACAAATGCATCCAATTTCATGTTATGAGTGTGGCAAAATGGGGATCGGGATAATGATGTCTATACAGGGAACGAAAGCTGAGCACTGCTCCTGCTCTAACAGTATCGATGAATGATATAACAATAATCAAGGTCATATGCAATCACTGCAACCTCCAGAATTTGAACACACGAAATCTGGCACAGTCGAATAACTAACAGAGTTCCAATATCTTGGAGAAATTGTAGTACCTACAGGAAAAGAACAATAGGCCCTCGAGGCCCGCATCCAGAAAATGAAGAGAACCCTATGCCGAACGTAAAACATGTACAACAAAAAATGCCTTTCAACCTTCACCAAAATTCAACATAACGACACCGTGATCAAACCTGAAATACTACACGCGAGTGAAACACTGAATCTCCACAGAAAAACAGTACTCGAAGACATCCTGAAAGAGGAACGTAAAATAATTGGAAAAATTATCGGCCCAAAATCGACTGACATCTCGTACAAAAACAGAGGATTATCTCAAACCTTGCGGCCGACATCAGAAAAAGACGCCTGAGATTTTACGGACACACCAAAAGCCTTCCAGATAAAAGACTGACAAGAGTCTTACTAGAGGCAACAGAAAACATCAAAATAAATAGGTGGACCTCAGAAATCCGCCGAGACATGGAAAAATCAGGAATCAAAGTGGCCAACATTGCAGACCGAATGTGATACAGAACGAAAATCAGCAAGTGGGAAGTAGAATCACAGAGAAACCACAAGAAGAAAACAGGAGCCAAGTGGACAAAAGAACAAAGAACGACAATGAGAGAAGAACTGAAGGTTGCCTGGCAAGGAAGGAAATGCACAACTTCTAAGTGAGCTTTGCACGATCATTATTTTGGTCTTTTTCGCATCTAAAAATAATAATAAAGACCAGGAGGAGGAGGAGAAGAAAAACTGTCGCACAAGAGCTCGTCTCTTGGAGATATTTTGAGCATCCTCTTTTAATCCTTTCGCACTCAGCCCCTTTTCACTAGTGCAACCCAAAACTCTCACAGTTATTTTCATGATTTTTCATCTAAATGTTTAAAAATTTACTATACCAGCAATTTAAATTATATTCAAATGAAAAATAATGTACTGCTACACTTATGTCTGTACATTATGAAAAAAAGATCTCACATTATTCAATATAACATGACGGAAAAAAAAAAAAAAAAAAAAACCAACAGTTTAAATCTTGAATTATTGATTGTCTTGCTAAACCTACCCTAGAAGGAAGAACAGGAATTTCTCTTTAATTTGACATAATGAAGTTCAAAGTACTGTAAATTGATACAATACTAAAAAAATGTTAGTGATACACTGCACACGCCACACTTGGAATTCAGCATTTATGCCTGGGGTAGCACTCTCCATGCAGGTCATTATTGCACCTTTGGCACACTGTTCTTGATCTCCTCCTTGTCTCCTTAGTGCTACAAACTACACACTGAGATTCCTTTCTCCCTGGAAGCTGTGATTCTCGTAGATCACCGATGAATTTGTAGCCATCCACTCCTCGCCCAAGTGTTCAATAATGGCTACTGTGTATCTGAACCTAGATTTAATTTTCCCAGGCCCCTTATAAAGGATGTAGCTGTTCAACACCATCCTAGCTATCATATTAAAAGCTACCTTCTTCCAATACCTTACACTTTTCCTTTCATCCAGATAACTATATAGCATCATGTCAGATGTGTCAACTCCTCCCATGAATTCATTTTAATTTGCAATTATTTCTGGTTTGGTCTTCCTATTGAAATGATTGTGGGATATTGGAACTTCTTGATCCTTAGCTGTAGCATGATTGGACAGAAGAATGACTGCTTTTAAAAAAAGTTATTTTCACGGAAAGCACATACTAGAAGTGGACCAGATTTATAGTACACTTTCTGTCCCACAGAAAATTTATTTTTAAATTGTTGTGGCAAAAGTTTTCTGTTCCTCCTAACAGTTCCAGTTATAAATGTACACAGCTGATAGAGATGGCAAACAAGTGGGACTGACATAAAATAATTGTCAATAAATATAGGGTAGCCTTTGTTAAGGTAAACCCCCATGACCAGAAGCTTCTTCACAACAGTGTACCCCAGACAATTTTTTGCAATGTTGTCTTCATCTTCTTGCGATTTTGCACCTCTGTAAGTGTGAAATCCCAGACAATAGTTGGATACTGAGTCACAAATCATTCAAAATTATATCCCCCATCTGTGGTGGTGTTTGTTGGGTAGGTACTGCCTGAGGCTAGTTCTATTTTTAGTACCTACTAAATTCTTATCTACATTAATTTGCTGGCACGGAGTGTAATGGTGCCTGAAAATCCTGTTGGCATGATCCTCTAAAGGTTTGTCTGGCTCCATGGCTAAATGGTTAGCATGCTGGCCTTTGGTCACAGGGGTCCCGGGTTCGATTCCCGGCAGGGACGGGAATTTTAACCTTAATTGGTTACTTTCGGTGGTACTGGGGCTGGGTGTATGTGTCGTCTTCATCATCATTGCATCCTCATCACTACGCGAAGGTTGCCTACGGGTGTTAAATCAAAAGACCTGCATTTGGAGAGCCGAACTTGTCCTCGGGCACTCCTGGCACTAAAAGCCATAAGCCATTTCATTTCTAAAGGTTTATATTTAGCAGAGGGGTCATAACCTACTTCTCCAGGAACTGGCAATCCCTCATTGTTCACTAGGTGAAAGATTCGCTACAAGAGGGAGAACCTATGCTGAGTGAACATTTTTCCAAACCATGGGGTGGCCAGAGAAGGTAGTGTACTCCAATATGGTTATGTTGAGGATGCATGCAAGAAAGCTTTTAATTTCTGCAATAGAAGTTCTAGTCCAGTTCTTTAGATGAGTAGGTACACTTGCCTTTCTAGAAATAATTTGCTGTGCACACCTGTTAGTTTCTGTGACCATGAGGGAAAGAAGGAAATATGTGAAAAACAGGTCGAAATATGCTTTTGGAAGGGAATCAGGAGTTGGCATCTGCTTGGGACAAGGTAGTTCTTGATATTGGAATGGATATGGGAGAGGTTGCTCAGGTGACAGAACTTCCCTATAGATCATTCATCTCATCATCTTCGCAGTCAGATATAGCATGAGCAGCTGTAGGCCTAATTTCTGAATCACTGTCGTCTTCCGTGTGGTCAGAGTCACTTTCGGCACTAATATCAATATTGCTATCTAGTTCATCTAAATAATCTAATACTTCAGTAACATTTAGTGATGAATTTGGTACACCCATTGAAAATGTGCACAAAAATAAACAACAACAATCACTTTGAATGAGGGAATAATTAACTACACTTCACTGGAAAACGGCGAATAAAACTTAGAAATAATAATAGAATACCACAGAAAACTAAATAAAGGAAAATCGCTCAAATTCATATTACGAAGTAAAACACGACGACACTTATTGAATTAAAACTTCTCAGCGCCAAGATGTAAGCATACATGATGTGCGTTTTTCATTTGTCTTAAGCAAATTATTTCTTACGTCTAGTGAGTCAATCTGGCGAGTTAACTATGAACTAAAACCCAAAGATACTGTATTTAACTTGTACTGCAATCTACAAACATTTCATACTTGTATCTTTTCATATAAAATTAACAACTTCAACTTTGGATTTAAATTTTACTACCACTAAAAGTGACTTTTATCCTAAATATAAAGCTATTATAAGCTCCTTATGCCATCTCCAGAATAAGGCACCATATTTATCAGATTTCATTTCAATGCAGCAATTTACGTATTCTTTTTGAACTTTAAACTAACTACTTGTTACCACATTTAAAAAACAAGACATTCGTAAAGATCTACAATAAGCATTGATTATAAGACTTTGTCTAAGAGTATTTATAGCTATATTCTACTTGCTAGTCATTTTATACACATTTGTACCTAAAACAGTATCCTCTTATTTATATTTTAGACGTATAAAAACAATCAGGATCCTGATCTACCTTTCTTTCAGGTATGAGATTTTAGGCTGATGATGCCCTCATTATTGGGGAAACAAGTCCCTATATCTAATATTTTAAGAACTATTTCTTAAATTTAAATTAAAAGAAACTCATGTATTAAACAGGTGGAATTTATAATCTAGTATTATTATTTGACATTAATTGTCCTATTGATAAATACTACAGAATTAAAGTTATAAAGAATTAAATTTCCGATCATGTATGTCTTATACACTTTTACCGTACCGGATATGATAACAGAGATGTTCATGAATTTAGATTTTTCAGCCAAATCCATATCAATGCTGAGCCACGAGAAAATGGGTGAACAGAACTTTATGAAAATCGGAATGTCAAGTTGGGGATAAAGCACTACAATCTAGGATATAAATAACTTTATTCACAATGATGGAAGTGGTAGTTTAGGGGGACAGCACCTAAAATTTAATTTTTCATTAGGCCTACCTATGTTATTGGTTCTATCGAAAAGTACCACATAACAAAAGTTATAGAGAATACAATTTCCGATCATCCTCTATATATAACACTAATCAGAGAGGAAACATGGAAAGGTTCCGACAATTTGAAGAACGAAGGTATGAAAATGAAGGACTCCCTAGGCCTCCATACGTAATACTGTCGAGGTCAGAAAAGGAGAAGAGTTGACCAAGGGAGGTCGGATAGGATATATGAAAGTGACAAGCCTGGCACAAGTAAGTGGAAATAATGCCAGGACTCATGGACACGGGAAATTGTGAAGATGATTATAAAAATGAGAAAATATCATAAAGGAACGATCACTTTAATAATAAGACAAGAGGGAGTCATGAAAGAACAAAGGATTCACTTTACATTCGATGCCCTGATATCACAGATTCGGGAGAAAAATAAATATTAAGGCGTGCAATACAGAGTAAGCTTATACAATTGATCAATAACATTACATTGATTACTGTTTGTTGTGATGTGCTTTTCATCTTCCCCTGCCAATTATCTCTGATAGATGGGATTACTGATGCATACCAAGTATAACAGCCTGCCTGAATATTGGCGGGAAGTAGCTGGAGAGTTAGATCTCTCTCTTCTTTAGCATGCCATTCTTCTGATTCATGAATTTTCTGATACTACTGGTACGTAAACACCCTGGTTCATCACAGCATTCCAGCTATAGGATCCCTAATCTGAGGCACTGATTGGAATGAGCAGACTTAACGGAATAATGGCAGAAGAGTGTTCACGGCTGTTTGCACCCTGGTCGTCCCCCCTCTGGAACTTTCATGCCCCGTTAAATTAGAATGACAAGATGTAAATTTAACTTTAAGAACCCAATGTGTATAGAATAAGTGGATCTCAATAAACTTTTATATCATTGTTGAATTAATGTACATTTCAATACGGACCAGCCATGAGATTCGTAACATGTAATCCCTTCTGATGCCACTGTAACAACCTACGTTAACTTTAGTTGGATCAACCACGAAAACAGTCATTCTGAGAATACCGTAGGGAAGCACGGGTACATCGGCTAGTAGACTATATAACAACAGACTTTGAAGTCAGGAAATATGTCAGGAACGTGAAGGTATTCAAGGATTTTTTGATGATATAGACCACTATCTGATATGTAGTGAACTAAGTATCTCTAGGCCTAGGATAGAGAAAGAGAAATCTGTCTGTAGACGGATCAGGGAAGAAAATCCCCAGAATGAGGAAAATGGAAGGAAGTACATGGATGTGATCTGTGAAAATTTCCAAACAGTGGACAGTAAGCGGGTTCAGGATATAGAAAGAGAATGGGTGGCATGCAGGGATGCTATAATAGAAACAGCAAGAGAATGTCTAGGAACCGTGTGTAAGGATGGGAAAAGCAAACATCACGGTGGAATGATGAAGTAACAGCAGCTTGTAAACGTAAAAAGAAGGAGTATCAGAAATGGCTACAAACAAAGGCTAATGCAGACAGGGAATTGTATGTAAGGAAAGAAACAGAGCGAAACAAATAGTTGTTGAATCCAAGAAGAATTCGTGGGAAGACTTTGGTAATAACTTGGAAAGGCTAGGTCAAGCAGCAGGGAAACCTTTCTGGACAGTAATAAAGAATCTCAGGAAGGGATGGAAAAAACAAAATGAATAGTGTTTTGGGTAAATCAGGTGAACTCACAACAGATCCCAGGGAATCGCTGGAGAGGTGGAAGGAATATTTTGAAAATCTTCTCAATGTAAAAGGGTATCTTCCTTGTGATGTTGCAAACGACCAAGCTCATGGGGTGGAGAACAATGATGATGGTGAAATTACACTTGATGAAGTGGAAAGGATGGTAAATAAACTCAATTATCATAAAGCAGCAGGAATAGATGAAATTAGATCTGAAATGGTGAAGTACAGTGGGAAGGGAGGGATAAAATGGCATCATAAAGTAATAAGATTAGTATGGAGTGTTAGTAAAGTACCTTCAGAATGGACAAAGGCACTATTTGCACATATCTATAAGCAAGGGAACAGGAAGGATTGCAACAACAATCGAGGTATCTCATTAATTAGTATACCAGGCAAAGTGTTCAATGGCATCTTGGAAGGGAGGGTGCGATCAGAGGTTGAGAGGAAGTTGTATGAAAACTAGTGTGGTTTCAGACCACAGAGGGGCTGTGAGGATCACATTTTCAGTATGCAGCAGGTTAAGTGAAAAATTCTACGAGAGGAATAGACAGTTATGTTTAAGGTTCATAGATACAGAGAAGGCATATGAGAGTACCGAAGGGAAAGTTGTTCACCCTATTGGGACACTATGAGATAGATTAAGGGTGGTTTATTAAAATCAATCAAAGCAATTATGTTGACAATTGGGCTACAGTGAGAAATGACAGTAGAATAAGTTCTTGGTTGAAGGTACTTACAGGGATTCACCTTTATTGTTCAAAAAGCCTGCAAAAGCCTGCAGTCTAATATCTTGGAACTTGAAACTGGGTGCAATGAGTACGGTATGAAAATTAGCCTTTCAAAGACTAAACTGACATCAGTAGGTAAGAAATCCAAGCGGATTGAATGCCAGATTAGGAATACAAAGCTGGAACAGGTAGATAATTTCAAGTATTTAGGATGTGTGTTCTCCCAGGATGGTAGTATAGTGAGATTGATTCAAGGTGCAGTAAAATAATGCAATGAGATCACTGTTGTGATCAACATCATTCTGTAAGAAGGAAGTCAGCTCCCGGATGAAACTATCGTTACATCGGTCTGTTTTCAGACCAAGTTTGCTTTATGGGAGTGAAGGCTGATGGACTCAGGATATCTTATTCATAAGCTAGAAGTAACAGACATGAAAGTAGTGAGAATGATTGCTGGTACAGACAGATGGGAACAATCGCATGAGGGTACTCGGAATGAGGAAATGAAGGCTCTGTAAGGAAATAATAAACTTCATTTTTATCCGTATTGGACTGAGATTTGTAAGTTAGTAATGAAGTAGATGGATCAATCATACGCATAAACTGACATTGGTGGTGGGGTCATTTGAGGCGAATGGGGGAGGAAAGGTTACCTAGGAAAATAATGAACTCTGTTATGGAGGTAAGAGGGGTAGATGGAGACCAAGATGATGATGGTTAGACTTCGTTTCTAACAATTTAAAGATAAAGAGATTTAGAACTAAACGAGGCCACAGAACTAGTTACAAATAGAGGTTTGTAGTGGCGATTCGTAAATTCACACAGGCTTGCAGACTAAATGCTCTGAAAGGCATAAGAGTCTACAATGAAGATGTAGTGTATTTACGCCAATAATCCCTGCATATATTTTTTTTTAAAATAGTGGCACAAATTTGGGGTGTGCGTTTTATTTGCGTCAAGGTTGGAACATGTTCCTGGCTCACCTAGTTTTAGATGTTAGGTGTACAGTTATGCCTTGTATAACGGCTGATGAAATAAAACTGTCCCCATATGTCATATCTAAGTGGAAAAATAAGCAGATTTTTAATTATAAACTGCCTTTACATTTAGGGGCTGCCTGGCCGAGGTAGTAAAGGCGTGCTCGGTTCGCCCAGAAGGACGTGGGTTGGGTTCGAATCCTACCCCAAAAATGAGTACCAGGTTAATTCCTGGGCAAAGGCGGTTGGGCGTAGAGCTAAACACTCTACCCTATCAAGTGCCTAGGTTATGGATGATGGAAGCCTTTACCTTCCTCCGCTCAAAGGACCTCCGTGGCCTGTACGGAGATGACTTTTTTTGCTTTGCTTTTACATTTAGAAAAAATTGTATCTTACAGAGTAATTTAAATTTAAAATTTCTCCGCGTTACGATAGAACGTGTCTTCTGGAAAGTGTAGGGGTAGCTTTCCACACTTTCACTCACTTCGGTGTGTCTATAGTGTGTTTTATAGTTGCTAAGTTCGAATGAAGTCATAATTCTTTCCTACTCAGCGTTTTCAGGAATGCCACAATATCACGTTGCAGGCAGTGTGCGGAGAAGCAGAATCTGCGAACACTGGCGATGCCGACAGTTGGCGATAAAGCATGGCTAATTATAATCAATTCGTACTCAAACAATATTGTCAATGCATATGAAACTGCATTTTTTTCCTAATTGCCAAGTCCAGACGGATTTACGGTTTTAAAGGAGATGGGATCACTGTACTGTTTATAATGGAGATGTTAGCGAAACTTGCTCCCTTCTTCATAGGAAAGTTCAATAAGCCACAATGTTTTAAAGGCGTCGGGCACTGAGCAAGTACAAGGCATGTATAAATGCAAACAGTACAGGAAACAAAAACAAACTGCACACGGGAGCCAGCATAATTTGTCCTTGTGTTTGAATCATGTTCTTTTTCTTTTGCTGCATGAGGTTATGTTTGCCAGTGATTTATCCAAGTGCATTATTTGAATAATGTAAATGAACCTTGTTGGTTACATTTTGGAAATAGTTCTTTCCATGGCATATGAAAGGTGGTTTTTTTTTTTTTTTTTTTTTTTTTTTTACTGTGAATCAATGTTAATTACATGCAGTAGTGGGTATTAGAATATTTTGTGACTTGGCAAGTGTTGGCATATTTGAATTACAAGTTGGCGGTTAATTTGAAATCACGTAATAATGTGGTTTTACTATATCGCAAAACGTAACATCTGAGTTCGCTGGTGTGTCTGTTTCAAGTGTTTACATTGCATGAAAAGAATTATCCACCACCAGTTGTGTTACTATCCCAGTAAAAACAGACAGCGTGAGAAGTGTTTTAGACGTGGAGTGTGACGAATTTGTAAGCAATTTAGGAGAGAATTCTAGTAATGCAAGAGACAACGAACCTTCTGATCTAAAGGGAACCGAGCCTACTGCAAATTCAGATTAATGAAATACCTGTCACGTAAGTAGGCCTACTTGCTAATTTTCATGGCATTTTATAGCAGTGATAATGCACATTTATCATCTCAGGCAAAGCAGCTATATCCGTAAATGTTCATATTTGGGTAATGACCATGTGGACCTTGCGGAGTGATATGAAATATTGCTTTATCCAGCGTTACTTTTTTGATGGAAGGAATTTTAGTTCATTTCATTTTTTCAAAATGAACCTTCCTAAAATCAGGGTGCGGGGAATATTCGCATAAATACGGTATGTACGTATGTAGGTAAGTTGGGTATTGTAAGGTAAGGATGCAGTGCAATAGAATCAGGGTGTGCAGCGTGCGTCTTCAAGGCGTAGCCATCCAAGGTTAACAAAAGACTGGGTAACGTGATCTGAATATTTCAAAGTACATGTAAATCTTACATAAGCATTCTGTGCATGTTGTAGTATATCTCAAAGTTGTGTTTTCGCATCTTTGTAAACTATGTCATAATAGTCAAATATTGGAAGAACCAGGGTTTTAACTAGTTTCTTCTTTAAACTGAACAAGAAAGCGAATTTGAAATTATTTAAAGTGTGCAACACGGCAAAAACTCGTCAACTCACAGATATTGTATGATCCGATTGTTGGATGCGCTTGTGAACGGTTGGCTGTTGAGAGAGCTCTTGCATTATTGTAGTGAAAAAGTAGTTAAAACCTATTGAAATTATTTAAATTTTGTGTGTGCGTGTTCCACTTAGTGCTACTTATATACTGGTGTTTAGTGCTTGTTGGTAGAAATTGGGAGTAGTGTTATTTATTTGAATTTTATAACAGGTAATTCATTTGGTGTTCAGTAGATTACGTTTTCTAGGTTAAGTAGGATAGCTAGGTGTACTTTGTTTTGAATTTAGGTTTAGGAAATACCTTAGGTAATAATATTAACTTTTTAAAACAATATTTCTAAATATCTGTAGGTTCGTTGGTATATTACTTACAAAGGCAGATTATCATAAGGAGTTGTAACTCGCTGTAATTTCCGCTGCTACTTTTCCAATATTTCGTACAGATATCCGTTCAAACTATCACAAAGGTAATAATTTATTACATTAAATAACATGATAAGCCTGTAAACATAGATTTAAAGAGAAGTTAAAGAGAACTGATGGTAATTTCACTGGATAATTACAGTACTTAACAATTTTTTGGATTGTTGACGATTGTTGCTACATGCACATGATAGTTGTGTAAATAAATACAAAGTCAGCCGATTAATTATTCCGATAATTTGTAGTCTTAGTTCCCTGCATATTTTGTAATTTTCACCTTCGTTTATTCATCAAGTAAAAGTCAATAATCAAATTCCTATATCCCAATAATATTGCACTTCACGCCCCCGGTGTGGTCTTGACAGAAATTATAGTGGAAAACCTCTTTATTCTCAGCATTTAAGGACACTCTTATTCTCCGTCCTGCGTAGTAGGGAAAATAATACTAATCCACCAGCGGTAAAAGTTCATATAATCATACTTCAGCAGAAAATTGTAGTGTAGTGGATATACATTGCAGTGTAGATAGAGTATATTTAGATAGTGCCGTATCTTGCCTGCTATATTCGTGTAAAGTTACTTGTTATCTTTCATGTGTATCTATTAGAGCGTAGTACTAATAATAATCTGTCTAAGCATTTAGCTTAGTTGGTAATCTTTGAGTACAGTAGTTCTTGCAAATTTCATTCCTGTTTGTACTTAGTAGTGACATACGGTACCGGTACTGTAATTAGGATACGTCTGAAAGTAGTTTAAAAATTACTGTAGTGTACTGTACAGTAGTATATGAGTAATATTCTATTAGAATTTACTGTGCTTATTTTATTATTATAAAATATTTGTTTAGTACTGGTGTAGTAGAGGTATGTATCCGTAGAAACTCTTACTAAAATTCGGTTTTTGTAATTAGGATAGGCTTAACTGCAGTTTGGAATTGTGTAGTTCTTGTGTATTCCCTTCGATATTCAGTAATTCACAGCAGTTTCTATCCTGTTAGGGGTTGTAGGATAAAAAATAGAGTATGACTAAGTTGTATTGTAGTGTAGTCGTGTATTAATTACCTTATTGTCCTATGATCCTTGAGTACTACCCCAGACAATATATCCCTCTGTTCATTTTTTTTTTTTGCAAATAAGTTATTTTATTTTAATTTTTTCCCCGTAAAGAATGGTAAAGGAGCGCGAGTGTACGAACTGTGGGTGTGGCGAGGCATTGAGGGGTATGAGGGAGGAGTTGGAGAGTTTGAGGGAGATAATTAGGATTCTCACAGAAGACAGGAAGAAAGATACGACTCCTCAATGTACACGTTACAGTAGGTGTGCAAGAGGGAGGGGAAGGAAAGGGGGAGTTGTAGAAGACAGGTGGTCTAATGTTCTAAGAGGAAGAAGATTGCAGGCTAAGAGCTCTATTCAGGATCAGAATTCAGGACAGGTGTCTGTGCGAAATCAGTAAAAGTCACTATAGGCAGAACAACAGAGGGAAGATGAGGGACAGGGAACGGTTGCTGAGATGTGTTGAAGTAGGAGGAAGAGAAAAGGTAGAAAAGGGAAATTTAGAGTAGAGGATAAGAAAAGACAGGTGGAACCGGGTCATGGGAAGGAGAAAAGGGAGAAGGAAGTAGCTTCTGCAGCTATCAGGAAAGATAGAGCTGACCAGGAGGGGAGGGGATCAAATGAGGTGGGTAGGGTTGAGGCTCCGGTCATGGGGGATTCCATCGTTAGACACGTGGGGAAAGTGTGTGGAGGAAAGGGAACCAGGGTAGAGTGCTATCCAGGAATTAGGTTGAGGCAGATGTTGAGGAATGTAGAAGAGAGGGAGGAGGGAAAAGAGAAGGTGGTAGTGTTTCACATTGGTACCAACAACGTAAGGCAAGCTGATATAAGTACCAACATAGTTGGAGATGTGTGGGATCTGGTAAATGCAGCACGGGTGAAGTTTAACCCATTTATGCCCAGGTGGGTCGTTTTTGCCCCATCAAATTATTCAGCCAAATCGATCTCCTCTCCCCAATTCGATTCATTATCTCTTCATTCGTGATTCGGTTTATCCATCTCATCTCCAACATTCTTCTGTAACACCATATATCAAAAGCTTCTATTCTCTTTTTTTCTGAGCTAGTTATCGTCCATGTTTCACTTCCATACAATGCCACGCTCCACACGAGTCTTCAAAAACATCTTTCTAATTCCTATATCAATGTTTGAAGTAAGCAAATTTCTTTTCTTAAGAAAGCTCTTCCTTGCTTGTGCTAGTCTGCATTTTATGTCCTCCTTACTTCTGCCATCGTTAGTTATTTTACTACTCAAGTAACAATATTCATCTACTTCCTTTAAGACTTCATTTCCTAATCTAATATTTCCTGCATCACCTGCCTTCGTTCAACTGCACTCCATTACTTTTGTTTTGGACTTATTTATTTTCATCTTGTACTCCTTACCCAAGACTTTGTCCATACCATTCAGCAGCTTCTCAAGATCTTCTGCAGTCTCAGATAAAATAACAATATCATTGGCAAATCTCAAGGTTTTGATTTCCTCTCCTTGGATTTTGATTCCCTTTCCAAATTCCTCTTTGATTTCCTTTACTGCCTGTTCTATGTAAACATTGAAAAGGAGGGGGGGCCAAACTGCAGCCTTGCCTCACTCCTTTCTGGATTGCTGCTTCTTTTTCAAAGCCCTCAATTCTTTTCACTGCAGACTGATTTTTATACAGATTGTAGATAATTCTTCATTCTCGGTATCTGATCCCAATCATCTTCAGAATCTTAAATAGCTAGGTCCAATCAACATTATCGAATGCTTTTTCTAGATCTACGGATGCCATGTGTGTGGGCCTGACCTTCTTGATTCGATCCTCTAAGGTCAGACGTAAAGTCAGGATTGCTTTACATGTTCCTACATTTCTTCTGAAGCCAAATTGATATTCTCCCAACTCAGCTTCAACTTGTTCTTCCATTCTTCTGTAAATAATACGTGTTAAAATTTTGCAGGCATGAGATACTAAACTAATGGTGCGGTAGTTTTTCACACTTGTCAGCACCGGCTTCTTGGGAATAGGTATAACAATATTCTGCCGAAAATTGGATGGGACTTCTCCTGTCTCATATATCTTACACACTAAATGGAATAAACGTTGGCATGCTGGTTTCTCCTAAGGCAGTCATTAATTCAGAGAGAATGTCATCAATTCCAGGTGCCTTGTTCCTATTTAGGTCACTCACAGCACTGTCAAACTCTGACCTCAAAATTGGGTCACCCATTTCATCCACATCAACAGCCTCTTCTTGTTCCAGAACCAAATTATCTACACCTTTACCTTGATACAACTGTTGGATATGCTCCTGCCATCTTTCTGCTTTGTCTTCTTTCCCTAGAAAAGGCTTTCCATCTGAGCTCTTAATATTCATAGACCTAAATTTCCTTTCTCCAAAGGTTTCCTTGATTTTCCTGTATGCAGCATCTAACTTTCCCAGAACCATACAACCTTCAACATCCTTGCACCTCTCCTTCAGCCATTCTTCCTTAGCTACCTTGCACTTTCTATCCACTTGATTGTTTAATCGCCTGTATTCTTTTCTGCACTCTTCATTCCTAGCATTCTTGTATCTTCATCATTTATCAATCAGGTCCAGTATCTCCTGAGTTATCCACTGATTCTTTGCTGAGCTTTTCTTCCTTCCTAACATTTCTTCAGCAGCTCTGACTTCATTTTTCATGATTATCCACTCTTCCTCTATTGTGTTCCTTCAGCCTTTTCATTTAGCCCTTGTGCAACATGTTCCTTGAAAGAATCCCTCACACTCTTTTCTTTCAACTTGCCTTGATCCCCTCTTTTTGCATACTTTCCTTTCTTCAATTATTTCAACTTCAGATGGCATTTCATGACCAACAATTTGTGGTCAGAGTCCACGTCTGCTCCTGGGAAAATTTTGCAATGCAACACCTGGTTTCTGAATCTCTGCCTAATAATAATGAAGTCTATTTGATACCTTCCAGTGTCTCCAGGTCTCGTCCACGTATAAAGCCGTCGTTTGTGGTGTTTGAACCAAGTATTGGAAAGGACTAAATTATGATCAGTGCAGAATTCAACCAACCGACTTCCTCTATCATTCCTTTGTCCCAATCCAAATTCTCCTACTGTATTACCTTCTCTTCCTTGGCCCACCACTGCATTTCAGTCTCCCATCACAATTAGATTCTCGCCACCTTTTACATACTGTATTAAATCTTCTATCTCTTCATTATATTCTTTCGATTTTCTCATCATCCGCTGAACTAGTAGGCATATAGACCTGCAGTATTGTGGTGGGCATTGGTTTGGTGTCTATCTTGACGACAATAATTCTTTCACTATGCTGGTCGTAGTAGCTTACCCGCTGCCCTATTTTCTTATTTGTTATTAAACCAACTCCTGCATTTCCCCGGTTTGATTTTGTGTTGATAATTCGGTAGTCACCTGACCAAAAATCCTGCTTTTCCTGACAACGTACTTCACTTATACCAACTACATCTAACTTTAGTCTATCCATCTCCCTTTTCAGATTCTCTAACCTACCACAATGATTCAAACTTCTAACATTCCACGCTCCGACTCGCAGAATGTCAGTAGCCATCATCAGAACATCATTCATAGAGGGAGAGCTGCATCTCCTCAGGAGTTAGTTACGGCTGTAGTTTCCCGCTGCTTTCAACCGTGTAGCAGTATCAACACAGCCAAGCCATGTTGAGTATTATTACAAGGCTGTACCAGTCAATCATCTAGACTGCCGCCCTTGCAACCACCGAAAGGTACAAAAGCAATCTTGAAACAAGACTAGGGAAATCCAAGATTCGAGAATTTTACAGATTCTGGGCTTCAAGCCCCTTGTTTTACAAGATTCAACTTAAAAAACAGGAAATATTTTGATGTTATGCCTTTGTCAGTTAAAGAGGAAGAAGATTCCTAAGTAGAGTGAAAATGGGGAACAGCAAGTGTTTAGTGAAGGAGAGGTGGATGTTGAAGATGAAAAAATTCCAGAATGAGGTAGTCCTCGTGGCTATCAAATGTTTGGACTTGAGAACGAATTTGGCTGCAATAACAGTCTTTCAAAATAAAAAGGATGAGTCTGGTAATTAACAGGAACATTACAATGAAGATTCAAAAGGGGGAAGGGTACGGGAAAGGACTTTCGGTGTTGCTTGCGTATACTTCCAACTTCATTTCTGTCCACAGAAAGGAAGTCCAACATACATTGAGTGGCCAAAAGTCATGTGAAGACACTGAACGACATGTTAATAACGAGTTGCTGCTCCGCGAGCCCTGAAAACGGCAGCAGTACGGCGAGACATCGACTGTACAAGGGGTTCGAATTGCTCTGGAGGGATCTGGACCATGCATCTTGCACTGCTACCCACAATTGGCCTTGTACTGTATATTTGGTGCATGGTTCATGGAGCGTACACCAGCATCGACAGCACCACAGAAATGCTCGATGGGATAGAGATCAGCAGATCAGGAGGGCCAATCCATGGTCGCAACTTCACTGGAGCGCTCCTCCAACCACCTGCGCGCCACTACAGAGTGGTGACATGGCGCATTGTCCTGCTGAAACATGGCATCTCCATCAGGGTACTCTAGGGCCAGAAAGGAATGCAGATGGTCTGAAAGAATGTTCACATAACGTGCACCTGACAGCGCTCCCTACTGCCGGGCAATGGGGCTAATTGCGACCATGAGAACGTCACCCAGACCAGAACTGAGCCACCTCCCGACTGGACACAACCTTGTTGACATGCAGGATCCATGTACCCATAGCTTCATGGGGCATACGCCACACTCACACGCGCCCATCAGCTCGATATCACTGGAACCTGGATTTATCGGACCATAACACACACCAACATTGCTCCACAGTCCATTGCTGATGTTTGCAGGCCTGTGCATGCCATTGAGCTCGGTGTTGAGGTGTCAGCAAAGGGACACGAGGTGGTCGTTTGCTGATGAAGCTTATGAGGTGCAGTTGCCACCTTACAGTCCTGGTAGAAATGAGTTCCTGACGCCCAACATTCAACTGGGCGGTGATGTGACTCACAGTAGACCGCCCAAGGCCCAGTATGGTTCTGTGGAAGCAACGTGATGTCCGTTCATTTAAACACTTGTGGTTTTCCCATGCGGTGGTTTACGCAGCTGGTAACATTCTCTCTGTGATATTGAAGATCCACCCTCGAAGCTGTTGACACCGGAAACCCGAATTCGCGTGTTATTTTCGCAATGCTAAGATTCATGCGCCAATCATCATCCCATGTTCAAAGTTGCTTAACTCGAGATGTGTTGCCATCTTCATGATGCTAGTGTCTGTGCCAGGCTGCTCAGCTATGCCGCAACACCCAGGGGTCATGCACAGCACATTTTCGAATGGGACACCCCTTCCTGGGAGTTTTGACCACTCAGTATATATCACATTGATGATCCTGGATTTTGAATGTTAAACTAGTAGTATTTCTTGTAATATTTTCTTTCCATGGAATTGCTTGTTGTACTCCTGTTGTTGTAGGGTAACTATGTTTTGACTTTACTTTATCATACTATCATTGCAACCAGGATGTATTTGTTAATAATAATTACAACATAACTCGAAATAAACTATTTTCTTGAGAACCCAAGGAAATAAGATTAAGACAAGGTGGAGTCATGTCACCATTTCTTATGATCGCAGTAATGAATGGGATCCAACAAAGCGATGGTGTCACCAGATGTGCACATAAAATGAGAGTTATGCTGTTTGCAAATGAATATATGTACATGAGGCAATTCAAAACATCAAGATGAGGAACAGGTTAATGCCTGAACAGCAGTAATGAAGGAGTATGGCCTCATTTTTAGCCAAGAAAACAGCGAGGTGATGGTTAAGAAAAGATATGACCAGCTGACAGGATACATTACCGGTACTTTGGAAGGAAAACACCTGAAGATGACAACTGAATTCTGATACTCTGGCAGCATATCAAATACAGGTTCAACAAACAAATGAAGGAGTAACCAATCAAATTCAAGCTGGAGGAAAACTTCTATCAAGCGATTTGAGACACAATATGTAACCAAGAAATACCACTGAAGTGCAAAAAAGGCATCTACTAAACTTTAAACATATTGATTCAGATATTTGGGAGTAAAACTGGAAGATGAAGACAGAGGATCCAAGAAGTTGAGATGATATTTGTTAGGAGTACAGTATGATCGTAAAAATCAGACAACAGAAAAAAAGGAATAGAGATATTAGAAACATGGTTCTAGTAAGTAAATTACAGGACACCATGGTGTCGTTTAGGCGCAGGTGGTAAAGTCACATGCAAAACATGGACGCAAACAGATTACCATGGAAAATATTTAATTTACAACATGAGGACAAGAGACAAAGAGGAAGGTCCCATATTGACGTATAGAAATATGGTAAGGTGCAACATAACAATGAGAGGTGGAGTCTGGAACAATCATCAAAAGTGCTGACCAGGATAAAAGTTGGTGAAGGGGCTTCATATGCTGATTGATTGAATGGAAGCAATGACGCTGGATATGAATGAATGAATGAATGAATGAATGAATGAATGAACAAAGAAATAAGGATGCTGGATAATAAATCATGTAGACTAACTCACCTTTCTTGATGTCTGCCAGAGTTTTGAGGCCCCATCCCCTGCCATCAGTCTTATATGGCATCAGTGGAGGATACTGCCTCTTCTCAAAACACTGGTTTCGGCATTTGTCCCCAGCACCACACACCGCAGGAGAACACTCCACCAACAAGATGCTACCATGAGAAACATACTTAAGTATTTACATCACATGAGATTAGGTTACCAAAATAAATACTAAATCTGAATGCAACAGACATTTTGTAATAGTTCATTATCATATACAAAGAATAAAAGCAGCGGGCATAGTTCTAAACAGTAAGGAGAGCTAAAAAATTTAAAAAAAAAAAAAAAAAGGGAGTAAATCAGGATACTTGGGAAATGATATAATGGGAAAGATTTCTCAACAGCAGGGAGATGAACACGAGAAAGGAATAAACATACACGAGAAAGAACAAATCCGTGACCCATAAAGAAATACAGTTATTAAAAATAACAGTAAAAATGAAGCACTGATGACTTCCACGTGGTAAATTTCAGCATTTTGTAGTGTTTTAAAGAATAACACAGAATTTGATTTAATTGTAATAATAATGTACTGTCTTTTGGTGATATAAATGTGGAATTAAAAGTTGCAGTAGCAAGAAATCTCTCTCTCTCTCATCATCCTCTCAATGGATGATGATTTCCAAAGGTATTGGTCAGTTGTCTCCATCTCTAGCGGTCCTCGACCAGACGTGCTGGACCAAAGAGGTTGAACCCAGCTATATTTTTGATCATAGTTGACAATCGAGTGGAAATTCGTCCACTATCAGTCTTGCAAGGAACACTTCCAAAAATGATAAGTTTTTCTATGCTGTCATTGCCACATCACATAGTGTGCCCAAAGAATTGTAAAACTCGTTTACATACTGATGATAATCTGATTCTGGGGTTGAGCTGGTTTATAATGGAATCATTGGTGAAAAATGCTGCCCAAGTTATGTGTATCACCTGCACATTTCAAAAGAACCAATTTTTCTCAGCTCTCTAGCATGAAGAGTCCACGTCTTGGCTTCACAGAGGAAAACTGAATAACACCAGACTGAATACTACTCTCATTTTCAGTGGTAATGAGACAAAGCAATCCCTCCATAAATGGGACAAATTTGTCATTACATTGTTTGCCATAGCTGATTTTATCTTAACCTCAGGAGCACAGCTGCCTGATCTGGAAATGACTAAACCAAGGTATAGCACTTCTGAGACGTTCTCCAATTCCTTGAAGATGTCTGTGCTGGCTAATTTCTTGGCTCCATCAACAATCATTATTTTGGTCTTGTTCATGGTAATTTGTAGTCGCATTTGAGCACTGATATTTTTGATATGAGAAATGAGCTCTGCCGTTTTCTTCTCATCAGTAGCATTGAGTGCAGTATTGTCTGCATAACGTAGGTAGAATATTTTCTTACCACCAACAGGAAATCTGCCATCCCATTCCTCAAGCGTAGTTCTCATTATGTACTCACTATAGGTAATTGAAGAGCATGGGTGACAGTATACAGACCTGACGGACATCTTTATTGATCTAGAAATTCCCGCACAGTTTGGTATTTATTTTAACCATAGCTGAGTTGGCTTCATACAAATTCCTTATCACCCAAACCAAATGCACAGGAAGCCCCATTTCCAACAAAATTTACCACATTTTCTTCCACTGAACACAGCCAAAGCCTTCCAGTAGTCTAAAAAGCAGATGATGAGAGGAAGTTGAAATTCTCTGCTTTTTCTTCAATCAACTATATTCCCTTGTGCCTTTATCTCAGCTTGTTCATGGGGAATCTCTGAACCAAGGAAAGCTTGAAGCCTCCCTTTAAGCATATACAGCAGCATCTTACTTGCATGTGAAAGGAGGGCTAAGGTTCTATAATTGTCACATTTGGTTATGGAACCCTTGTTGTGCAGATGGACAAAACTGGATACAACCCTGTCAACTGGCCAAATGCCATGCCTCCAAATCTTGTTGCAAATATCTATGATAACCTGCATACTTAAGTCGCCTATCTCTTTTGGGAGCTCAGCAGTTACACCATCTGGGCCAAAAGCCTTACGCAGTTTTAATGATGGAATTACCTGTTTAGTCTCTTGAAGTAGGATGTCTGGTATTATCTCATACTTGTAGCCGAGGATAATGCTTTGTTGTACTGTTTCTCAAAGTCAAGGATTTTACTACCACTGGCATCTTCTACTGACCACATTCTGGGTTTAAATTTATTTGATAACAGCCTAACTTTGCAGTAAAAGTAATGGGTTTTGTTACAATTATCGTGTGTCTCAATTTGATCACAAATGTTAGTTATGTATTTTTTATTTATTGATTTATTTACTCATTTGACTTTAGCAGTGACAAAATTAGGGCTCATGGTCCTCTCTTACACTTAATCACGTAAATTAGAAGATCATACATATATAAAAGAAATGTACTATCTATCTACCTGTATACAGTTCATAAAAATTAGGGGAACATGTTTTGTAACGTCTGGTATGTGAACGTTAATTTGGTAGATGGGGTTCTAATGGCTGTACAGCATAGCTTGAGACCTTAGCTACGAAGGGCATGTCAAATCGAAGTTATAGCCCATCTGTACGTGTAGCCATGCATTGAACCGTCAGGTGACCCCTCAAAACAAACTGAACAGCGGTGCGTCCGTGTGTCGTAGTGAGGTGTGCAGACCACTGCGGTCATTTGAGCATGTTGTACGTCAACCAGCACATCCCACGAAACATCTTAACGAGGTTCAAGTCGCAAGGGCTGTCACCTTGATCCAGGAAGGATGGACGTTTGGTTGTGTTGCTGTGGATCCCAATGTCTCTCCGTCAGTTATTCACCGCTTGTGGAATCGCTACGAGACAGGCCAGTTCACAAGGAGGGTTGGACAAGGTTGTGGACGCATGACAACCCCACAGGATGACTGATATCTGACCATCTGTGCATTGTGGCGTCATTCAGCAGCTGCCAGAGAACTGGAACAAGACCTCAGGAGGGTCACTGGGGTCACGGTGTCTGACCAGACAGTAAGGAACAGGTTAAGAGAAGTGTCCTTACGACCCAGACATCCTGTTCAAGTGCCCTGTTTAACGCAGCAAGATCACGCAGCTCGCCTTCTGTTTGCCCATACCCACGTCAACTGGCAACTTCGCCAATGGAGACCTGTGTTGTTCACAGACGAGTCAGATTTCCCCTGACACAGCGTGTTGGATGTCAACGTGTATGGAGATGCCGTGGTGAGCAGTACATGCCAAATGTTATCCCGGAAGGCGACCGATTCAGACAAGGTTCTGTGATAGTGTGGGGTGGCATCAGTATTGTTGGCCGTACGGATCTTGTCGTAATCCGTAGTAATCTTACCACTGCGGGGTACATCGAGCAGATACTGCTACAGCATGTGTTGGTTGCTGCATACCGTGTTGGCCCTGAATTCGTACTCGTGCACGACAATGCCAGGGCTCATGTAGCGTGCATCACCAGAGCTGTCTAGCGAGAACTAGACATTCAAGAGATGGAATGGCCAGCAGTGAGTCCCAACCTTAATCCCATTGAGCATGTGTGGGATAGGCTTGACAGAAGTGTTGGTGGGCGTCCTGTTCCACCATAGACTCTCCAAGACCTTGAACAGGTTCTCGTCGAAGAATGGGACCTGATACCACAACATGACCTCCGTCGACTTATATGGAACATGCCACGTAGGTGCCAAGCTGTGATAAATGCTCGTACAGGACATACACCATACGGAAGCTCTCCAGCTGTGATAAAAATCCACCCTGGAGGGCCATTATCACTTTGTTTTCACCTCTATTTGGACATTTCTGTTTGTATTCTGAAAATGAACATGAATCCATCGTTGTTCTTTTGTATACTTCAATGGTAAGGAATAAAGGTTTAGTTGTTTTGTGGAGCATGGCATACATTCAAAAACATGTTCCCCTAATTTTTATGAGCTGTGTATATATATAAAGCAGAACGTCTATGTGTCTGTATGTCCGCCTGTTCCTTATAAAAATTTGCACCGTTCCACCAATATGAACAAAATTTTGTTATACTTACCTTTTAGGACCCTACGGGTAATCCCATCTGCAAGAAATTTTAACATCCTTCTCCATTCGCTAAATTTAAGCCCTCGGGCACATTACTATTTGGTAGGTTAATATAGGCAAAATATCTGATTTGTCGTACAAATACGAGACAATGTTCATTTTAAGCCTCACGAAGCGAAGAAAAAACTCTGAAAGGCCCTATGGGCCAAGTGTAGGTTAGGCCAAGGAGAGATTCTGTTACAAACGACTATCTTGAAAGAAGCGGTTGTGTTCGGGAGGAGGTGGCATAAAAAAAATAATCGATAATAGTGTCGAATCCATAGGTTTCGGGGTCGCTGAGATGAACAGTGACACTCAGCATGTCATTTAAAACATTAGTGCATAGCGTCTGAAAAACCGGACGTCATAAAAAATAAAATTGTGTGATATTAATGCATGGTTTTAAGCCCGCAATACTTTCTTGTGCTTCAGAAAGGCTGTAGCTAACAAGAACCAAGAATACATAATTCTTTATCCTTACCATTCATTGTTGAATCACACATATTGCGAGCATGGCAGCAAGATGGTACAGAGTTTCGTGCAACTGTCGAGATTTTTATTTATGAATTAATAAATATTTCCAATAATTGTAAACTTTGGTACGGACCATCTTCTTGACACTCCTATGAATCTATTGACAGACAAATATGTCAATTATGTCTTATTATTGACGTGACAGAGGCTTGTAAATATAGCTGACCTGAAAATCGGACGGTATGCTATTGTCTCAGACATTTGTATTCCCTTACTAGTCTGATGGTGAGTGAAATATTGGAAGTTCTGGAGGAAGAACCGACATTTCGAGAGGAGCAGCATATCAAACCTCCTGATGGCGGATGTGAAACGGTTGATGATGACAGATGAGTAGAAGGGTAATCTAAATTACGTTGGTAGAAACCTACTTATAAGTAAATATGCACGGCAAATTGCTTCAACAAAATATGAAAAACGGAAGGCTATGTCCAGTGGTAGTCAAAATATTACTGAAGTTTGCCGATGGAAATGAAAAACCCAGAAAACCACACAAAAGGAAGCTGTCATAATGAAATAAAGA
Organism: Anabrus simplex; assembly: GCF_040414725.1. NCBI lineage: Eukaryota > Metazoa > Arthropoda > Insecta > Orthoptera > Tettigoniidae > Anabrus > Anabrus simplex. The sequence continues at coordinate 162,974,582 of NC_090271.1, forward strand.
GAGTGATACATAAGATTGGGCCAGTACCACTGTTTCTGATATCCCTAATAGAAAATTCAAAAGCATTAATAGGTCAAATTGTAATACAAAAAAAGCAACTCCAAAGTGGACAAGATCACAATCTACATCTCAATTGGTGACCATTTTTCTGTCCCCCCGCCCCTATCAGATGATGGGCAAAATTGTGAAATTCCGCTAGACTCCTTTTTTCTGCCAGTGGCTATAGGATACATTTCCACCTTTCCAAGTGTACACAACAATGTAAATGAAAGGCTGAAATAATTTGGACTTGGAGGAAGTGTAGTCCTACCTCTCATTGATGCATGTGTAACTGAATCAAACATGGGGCATACAATATTCTTTGACAATTACTTTACATTCCTGAAATTGGTAAGATATTTGGCTTCAAGGGGAATAAGTGCAACAGGAACATTTCAGGAAAACCAGACAGAGGAATGCCCCCTTCAAAGAAAGGCAGACAGGGAAAAGAAGGGGATCATACGACTGCGAGTTTTGGTGGTGCATTGCTGGTGCATTGGATTGACAACAGTGTCGTCACTGCTGGTACAAACTACAGACAGACAGACAGACAGACAGACAGACAGACAGACAGACAGACAGACAGACAGACAGACAGACAGACAGACAGACAGACAGACAGACAGACAGACAGACAGACAGACAGACAGACAGAGATCAGCATTGCATCAAGGTGGACTAGCGTGAAAAAAAAGTTTAAAAAAAATAAAATAAAAAATTGCATAACATCTGTACTGCAATGAAAGCTGTTCCAAGTCCTACAGTGACAGCCAAGGAGTGGATCAGCTTGACCAGTTTGGACTTCACATGAAATGCTTTTGTGGATATCATAATCAGTACCGTAAATAGCATATACAGTATTGTGACAAGTCTTTAATGGAAATTGTAGCTCTACTTTACAGTGTAAATTGGATAAGATAATCCAACACTCTAACACTACCTAGCTTGCAACATTATTGTACCATATAATGCTGAGTAACGTGTGTTTTGTACTGACCTGAGTGCATAGCGTCCGATATATCGGACAGCCTGTGTAAATAAAATTATCACTTGTATGAGCTTTCTTGGAACATGTTTCTGCAATTATTAAGAGTGGCAATGTGTAGATAAATTGAAATAAAACATAAAAAATTAACTTTATGCACTAATGGGTTAATTCCAAGTTCAGCCCCCCTCGGCATGGTGGAGATAAGGGTTGAAAAAAGTCCAAAATGACCCAGTTTATGGATTTATGAGTGTGCACCCCTGCAAGCAGGAGTGTAAAGGGGATGAAGTATAAAAGTAATAGAAAATTACCAATATTACAGTAGAATCCATAGTTTCAGGGGACGCTGAGATGAATATTGACAATCCAGATGTCATTCAAGTCCAAGTTCACCCACATCGGCACGGGGGTGAGAAGGGGTGAAAAAGAATATATCCAAAACAACCGAGATTATGGATAAATGTATGGTCAAACATAGCTTTCAAACAATCATTGCAAACACATGGCTTACTATATGGAAAAACTTCTGTAGGGAAAGGACTCCCCTAACACCGTGACACTTTGGATGCTGTGTAAGTCATAGTTCAGGCCCCATCAGAATGGAGGTTGATAAGGGGTGAAAAAGAAGGTCCAAAATGGCCGAGATTATGGATGTATGTGTTACATTCCAGCACAGCTGTCAACTAAAATTGGTGCACACATGACTCACTATACTACCTGGCCTAACTATACTAACTGAAAAAAAAAAAAATACATGGGGAAAGACCCCTAGCGGAGGGTGTAATATGAAAAATAATTGAAAACGATATTACTGTCGAATTCATAGTTTTTGGGATCACTTAGACGAATAGTGACGCTCCAGATGCCTCTAAATTGAAGGTCATACCCCAACGGCAAGGGGGCGATAAAGAAAATGTCCAAAATGTCTCAGATTATATATGTATGTATGTACGTATGTTCCACAATTCCTCTCAAACAAATTTGGTACAGATATGAGTTATTATCTCGAAAAGATACTGTAGGGGTAAAACACCCCTGGGGGAGGGGGTGACACGTACAATAACAACAGCCGATATTAGTGCCGCATCAGTAGTTTCCGTGGTCACTGAGATATATTGTGGTACTCAGGATGCTGTGTAAGTACCAGTTCAGCTGCGTAGGCATGGTAAAAAGTAGTGATGAAGAACATTTCCAAATTCACTAAGATTAGTTTCATTAACGAGACACAGAATAATCTATAAGACTTGAGATTAAACGTATAACAATAACTCTTGAACTACACAACAGTTCTGAATTAACAAAATCTATGAAAATTCGCCTCACAAAAAATTAACAAGTAATAAAATACCTAAAACTAAACAATCAATAGAATACCCGGGCAGCAACGGGTAATACAGCTAGTTCTAATATAAAATGAAGGATAACTAAACTAAATAACAAATTTGGAGAATATAATGAAGAAAGAAAGCAAAGCTCAGCAATTAAAATTAAAGCTAGAGCACAGCCTAAGATCCATAAGGCTGACGTCCCCACGAGACCTATCAATATTATAGACCGAGCCCTTTATATAAAACCCCACAGTACATACAACAGTTTTTAAAGTAAAATTGTTTCTAGCCAACAAGTCCATTAAAAACACATTAGAATAAGTTGACAATCTTAAAAATTTTTAAGTCCAACCTAACCATATAATCAACTCTTTCGATATTAAAAACATGTAACCAAGTATCCCTATAACAGAAACCATAGACATAATATATATATATACAGTGGAACCTTGGATTAGGAGCATAATTCGTTCCGGCAGCATGCTTGTAATCCAAAGCGCTTGTATATCAAAGCAAGTTTTCCCATAAGAAACAATTGAAACGCAGATGATTCGTCCACAACACAAAAATATTTATTCGCATGCCATTTCTAAAACAAAATATAACGTAAAACAAATTAAAGTGCACTTTTCCTTACAATAGAATTATTGTTGGTGTGAGGGAGATGAGAGATGACATGAGAAGAGTTACTGTGTAGCACGAATTTCACTAACGGAATCACTGCTATTTGTTGGATCACTGGAATTGTTTTCTTTTCGTGCAACTTTAATGAGGAACCTGTCCAATGACTGTTGCTTTTGCCTCTTTTTGAGGATTTCACGAAAATGTGACATTGCATTGTCATTGAACTGATTCATCGTTTACATTGCTACAGCCTTATTTGGGTGGCGTTTTCCCACAAAATTTTGCATCGTTTCCCACATTTTGCACTTCTCCCGAATCTCCTCTGCCCTGGACAAGATCTCCATAACCTCCTCCTGATGTTCGCGATGCAGTTCCATCAGTTCGTTGGTGGTCAGTTCCTGGCTATGTTCTTCCACCAGCTCTTGAATGTCCACGGCATTCACCTCCAACCCACAGTCTTCCCTAAGGACACAATTTCATCGACAATCGGCGGCTCATTGCCACCAAAAATCCCCTCAAATTCATGTCCAAGAACACAATCAGGCCACAGCTTTCCCCAAGCGGAAGTTAGAGTTCTCTTGGTGACTCCATCCCAGTCTTTATCGATGATCTTCAGGCAGTTCACGATGGGGAAATGATTACTACCAAACTCTCGCAGGGTATGGTTTGTTCATTCGGTCACTTCGAAGCATACCTGAAATAGTGCTTTGGTGTATAGCTTCTTGAAGTTCGAAATGATTTGCTGATCCATAGGCTGGAGTAGTGGAGTAGTGTTAGGAGGAAGGAACTTAACCTTAACGAACTTGAATTCTTCCAGTAAGTCGTCCTCAAGGCCTGGAGGATGAGCAGAAGCATTGTCCATAACCAGCAAGAATTTGAGCGGAGATTATGTTCTGAAAGACCTCGTTCATCCATTCAACAAACGAACAGGGGAGGCGAAAACGTAAGCACACGTGAGGCTCGTATTGAGGAACCTCACTCGCTTATCAAGTTATGATTTATTTAAAATGTTTGCTCATCTTGCAAAAAACTCGTAGACTAAGTAACTCGCATTCCTAGGTTTCACTGTATCTATAAAAAACAGAGTTTTGTGTGTACATTGCTCAGAATTTGAAAAGAATGGTATTTCTGTATCGGTCATGTCCACAGTAACAAAGAAATGCACTTTTTACTTTTCCGTAATGTCTGTCTGTCTGTCTGTATGTATGTACACGCATCATGAGAAAACGACTGAAAAGAATTTAATGAAAATCGGTACGTAAAGTCAGGGGATGAGCCTCTACAATCTAGGCTATAAATCATTTTATTCACGCTGAGTGAAATGGTAGTTTAGGGAAAGGCCTAAAATTTAATTATCAAATATTTATATTATTAGTGGTCCTATCGATAAATAATACATAACTATAGTTATACAGAATTAAATTTCCGATCATTTATGTCTTATACATTTTTACCGTACCGGGACAGTCTGGTGCAAAAAAGGATTGGACAGGGATTAATAAAAACGATCATGGCATTGTATAAGGAATGTTGTAGTTGCGTGTAAACACAAGTTGGCAGGACAAGTTGGTTCAAAATAACTAGTGGGCTGAGACAGGGAAGTGTTCTATCACCAATCTTGTTTACAATAGTAATGGATGACATCATGAGAACAGCAAAAGCAGCATATGGAGGAAGAGAAATGAACATGATGTTATTTGCAGATGATATTGTGATTTGGGGAGAAGACGACAGGAAGGTTCAAGAACAGTTAAATGTGGTGAATGGGAAGATTGAAGAATGTGGATTGAAAATAAGTGTAGAAAAGAGTAAAACTCTTGTTATGACTAGAGGGGAGAAAGAAGGGAAAGGTCAGATTAGACTTGCAGACAAGCCTCTGGAAGTAGTGGAAACGTTTAAATACCTGGGGAGTGAATTAATGGAGAATGCTCGACTGGATGCTGAGATTAGTAAAAGGATTCAAGCTGGAAGTTGTTTCTATCATAGTGTAAGAAATATGTTATGGGACAAAGATGTGCCAATGGAAGCAAAGGATACTATGTACAAGATGTATTACGTACCCATAACAACTTACGGAGCAGAAACTTTGACAATGACAAAGAAGGATGAGAGTCGAATACAGGCAGCCGAAATGAAATTCTTGGGGAGTATGATACAGAAGAGTAGAAGAGACAAAATAAGGAATGAGAAAATCCGGGAAGAAATTGGAGTGGAAAAAATGAATGATAGAATAGAGAAGAGCCGACTAAGATGGTATGGGCACATAAAGCGAATGAGCGACGAAAGAATGCCAAAAAAGGTGATGGAAATGCAAATCCAAGGAAGGAGAGGCCGTGGACGACCACGATTGAGATGGAAGGATACCATCCAACACAGCATTATAGAAAGAAACCTGGACTGGGACACAGTATTGGAGGAGGAGTGGTGGAAAGACCGAAGAAAGTGGAGAGGAACCATATTTGCCCCTACCCGGCTACAGCTGGATAAAGGGAAATGATGATGATGATGGCAATGATAACACAGATATTCATGAATTTATATTTTTGTTGCTAAGTCCATATCAATGCCGAGCCACGAGAAAATGGGTTGACAGAATTTAATGAAAATCTGTACGTAAAGTCAGGGGATGAGCCTCTACAATCTAGGATATAAATCATTTTATTCACGCTGAGTGAAATGGAGTTTAGGGAAAGGCCTAAAATTTAATTATCAAATATTTATATTATTAGTGGTCCTATCGATAAATACTACATAACTATAGGTATACAGAATTTAATTTCCGATCATTTATGTCTTATACATTTTTACCGTACTGGCAATGATAACACAGATATTCATGAATTTATATTTTTGTTGCTAAGTCCATATCAATGCCGAGCCACGGGAAAATGGGCTGACAGAATTTAATGAAAATCGGTATGTAGAGTCGGGGAATAAGAAACTACAGTCTAAGATATAAACAATTTTATTCACCCTAGATGAAATTGTAGTTTAGGGGAAGGTGCCTAAAATTTAATTTTTAAATACCTATGTCACAGAGGTGAAGCTTCCATGGTGTGTATCGGCGCACTGTATGTAATGTACAGAAAACTAGATGGTTCAACCCGGAAAATTGAACTAAATGATGCCTATGTTATTAGTCCTATCGAAAAGTACTACATAATAAAAGTTATAGAGAATACAATTTCCGATCATTTATGTTTTATTCAGTTTTACCGTACTGGCTACAATAAGAGTGGTATTTCATAGTCGGAAGAAAACTAAATGTGAAGGCCTACAATATCGAAAGAGCATAACATTGAGCAACAATAACACTACACTGACCATTGTTTGTTGTGATGCTCTTTGTCTCTTACGTTGCCACTCAACTCCGATAGATGGGATTGCTGCTCCGTACCGAGTATAATAACCTAACCAAATATTGGCAGGAAATGGCTAGGAAGTTAGAAAACTATCTTTTTTTGCATTTCATTCTTCTGGTTCATACATTTTCTGATACTGCTGGTATGTAACACACGGGTTCATCATAGTATTTCAGCTATTCGATCCCTTATATCCTGAAGTGCTGTTTTGAATGAGCAGTGTGCACACTTACGACAGAAGCTCAGTTGGTGGTAGTAGTAGTAGTAGCAGTAGTAGTAGTAGTAGTAGTAGCAGTAGTAGTAGTAGTAGTAGTAGTAGTAGTAGTAGAAGAAGTAGTAGTATGACCTGGTCTAGGGTTGGGCCCACAAGAGTTGAAGTCTGACATTTGACCGTTGAAAGCTGTAACTATGAAGTATTCTGCGTTGTCATAGTTATCCCAATCTGCGGATACAGGCTGGATAATTAATAATTAATCAACTTCGTAAAAGACTATACAAAATTTCCCTGTTTCCTATGCGAATGGGATAGCGGGGCATGGGATAAACATTGAAATACAGTGAATTGGCCAGAAAGGAAACTACTACAACCAGGATCCAAACATGTTTTGAAAGTAGGTCTTATTGACCGTGAAAAAATTCTACTTCCACCCTTGCACATCAAATTAGGATTGATGAAACAGTATGTCAAGGTATTAGATAAAAGTAGCCTATGCTTCCAATATTTATCCACTAAATTTCCCTCATTATCAGATGCAAAAATCAAAGAAGGCGTATTTGATGGACCACACATTCGTAAACCGATGAAGGATAAAAATTTCACAGACACGATGACCAAAATTGAGAAAGAGGCATGGAATGCATTCAAGGATGTAGTGGCTAAATTCCTTGGCAACATTAAGGACCCTCAATACAAAGAAATTGTAAGAAAAATGTTGGTAAAATTTAAGGAACTCGGTTGTAATATGAGCCTTAAACTTCATTTCTTAGCTTCGCATCTGGATTATTTCCCTCCAAATTTAGGAGCTGTCAGTGAAGAACGAGGTGAAAGGTTTCACCAGGATCTCTAAGATGCAGAATGACGCTGTCAGGGACATTGGTTTGTGAATATGATGGCCGATTACTGTTGGTCGATTGCATGCGACGACCTCTCTAGAGATCATTCAAGAACTTAAAAAACCCGGAAATTCCACGGAAAACGGAAAAAGACGTAGGTGTGAATCTAACCTGCACATAATGTAAGTAACAAAACTATCTATGTTTAACTATGTCATTTTTATTCAAGGTACGGTTATATTAATTTAAAAGGAACTGTACAGCCAAAACTAAATAGGCGTTTTATGCTTTAGTTTCACGAATTTCAGTATACATTAAAAATATAATACAAACCATCTACTTGCTTACAAGGCAGAATTTATGTGTATTTAATGCATGTTAAATATGATTACGTTTTCCAATTTGAAATTTACATTAATATATCAAATTTAATCAATACTAAGTATCAACAATTTTACGTAAGAACAGAATAACATTCTGTAAAATTGGCATTAAACCAGACATGATACGCCAAAACTAATTTTTTCCCCGAATTCTGCATTAAGAAATTCATAAAACCCACCTATTTTCCTTTTTACCGCACAAAAAAAGTTGTTTTTTGCAGGCTAGTGTAATCGACCACAAGTAGTTTTTAATTCTCTAATCGAATAAAATAAAACACATTAGATACAAAATGGCAAAATCCCTTTTTTTCTTAATCTTCCATGTTAATTTGGTCACCGGTATACTGTTCGTAGTTAATTACTGAAAATCTTGTACCACGTAATTAGGCCTACATCGACTTTTAAAGGTTTTGTTGAACTCCAGAATATGGTTTTGAATGGAAGTATCGATTCTCAAAAGTTCTCGAATGCATTATATTCAATTCTGCCAGTCACTAATCACAATCAAAATGGAAAGAGAAAATATATCATCAAAACTTCAGAAAGTACGGTTATTCATGGCCTTGAGATCAGTTGGAAAGAGCACTGGCTGCACAAGTCAGTACGAGTGGAGGATGATACAAAATTTTAAATGCCACATGTGCAAATAAAAAACTTAAAATTCCCAGTCTTATGTTAGGACCTAAACTGAGGCAATCCCAAGCTGGTTAAATCAATCCTTTTTAGTAGGCACATTGAAGAGGTCTACGGTGAACTTGAGGATCTGAAGAAAATGCGCAAGGTTAGTTTGCTTTTGAAGACTCGCACATCAGTCCACACCGATCAGGTGCTTCAGTGCGACCACTTTGGTGAAATCCCCGTCAAAGTGGAGGAGCACAAATCCTTGAATCTGGTTCACGGAGTCATCTTCCACCGCAACCTTATTTTGAACACTGATGATGAGCTGATAGAAGACATGAAGAACCATGGCCTGACACACGTCCGGTGCCTTACTCACAATGTCAACGGTGAAGATGTTGCTTCTGGTGGCTTTGTTGTCTTTTTCAGGTTGTCAGTGTTACAGAAAAAATCAAGGTAATAATTTATCGTTGTGATGTGAGGCCGTACATCCTGCCTCCTATGCGATGCCATCAGTACCAGAGATTTGACATATGGTATGTCATTCGAATCAGTCTGTATGTGATATATGTGGAAGAGAAGCTCACGGCACGGAAGAGTGCACTGTTCCATACAGGTGCACTAACTGCTCTGGTCTTCATTCTCCTAAAGATCTGAACTGTCCGACATATCTGAGTAAGAAGAAGGTCCAGGAGATCAAGACCCTGGAGGGTCTTTCCTATCAGGAAGTGCGCCGTAAGTTTAATTCCACGAATGTACCTGCAAATACACTAGACTACAGCAGAATAGGTCAGAGTCTCCCAGGTTTGTCATTCATGACATCTATACCTGTGAAGATCGCTGTTGCTCCTGAGAGCAAAGTCGCAAAGAGTAAACGCTCGGGGGGGGTGTTGTTGTGACCACCCAATCTTCGACCACTAAGAAGTCTATGCCGGCTGGGAGTTATAAGCCAGCGCGGCAGTCGGGAAGGAAGGCCAAGTCTCCTCCCACCGAGAGGTTGGCGAAAGCCTTGCCCAAGCCGGCTGAGGCGGCATCTTCGACCAGGGCTGGGAGATTAATCTCCCAGCCCGTGTAAAAAAGGTGGGGGTGGGGGGCCTGAGAAGTGGAATGCCCTTACCGGGCACTCCCGCACTTCTCCTGCAAAACTTAAATCATGCCCTCCGTCTGGAGGGTATGAAGCAGCGCCAGCAGATGCGCCTGCTCCTACACCTTAGTGCTCCCCTACTAGGAAGAAATCCCGCCCCCAAGGAACTTCGGAGTTCTGGACGTCAATCCCCTTGTCTTTTGATGACGAGGTGGATGTCGAGTTGTCATCTACATCTACGAATGTAGGTGTTAATGGTGCTTAGGTTTAAGAACATCTTGTCGCTTATACTGCAACCGAGCTCGATAGCTGCAGTTGTTTAAGTGCGGCCAGTATTCAGTAATCGGGAGATAGTGGGTTCGAGCCCCACTGTCGGCAGCTCTGAAGATGGTTTTCTGTGGTTTCCCATTTTCATACCAGGCAAATGCTGGGGTTGTACCTTAATTAAGGCCACGGCCGCTTCCTTCCAATTCCTAGGCCTTTCCTATCCCATCGTCGCCGTAAGACATATCTGTGTCGGTGCGACGTAAAGCAAATAGCAAAAAATATATTACATACTGCAACCTAACACTCTTTTAGTCCACACTATGGCACTGCTGCAGTGGAATTGTAACGGTTATGATAGGCATCTTGCTAACCCTGCCAGCTAATTAGTGAGTTTGCAGCGGGTATAGTCTGTATTCAGGAAAAGATCTCAGACCAGGTCATCGTACAGTCTTGAGAAATTTTAGACTCTACTCCACAGGACGACATTATGCTAACCGGGCGTCCGGTGACATTGGTATTTTTGTTCGCTCTGATACCTGTAGTGTAGATGTTCCTCTAAGAACCCTGTTGGAAGCAGTTGCGATGTGGATACCCCTGTCTGTCCTAGAAACAGTATGTAATGTTTGCTTTCCACCAGGCCAGCCTCTTAACACATGGGTGACGGCCCACGAGAAATCTCTGTTTTATTCACGACATCGTGAATATGAGCTGCATGTACCCTCATGTCAATCTTAAATCTGTCTGTATCGGGAATCAAGCCTGGGCCCCCGACGAAGGAAACTAGTAGCACTAACCGTTATATTACAGAGGTGTCCGCGATCATATTATAAATACAGAGACAATAATTTATTGGAAACGTTAAGTTATTCTGATATTTTCAATTGGTCCAACATCAAACCTGTGCCTTTTTATCGGAAAAAGTTCCTCTAAGCTCTTCTCCTTGTTGTATTTCTCTTTCACCGCTTTTGAGATGCGACGTCCGGACCATTCACAGAGTTGATCAGTACGCGAGGTGACATGTTCTGAGTAAACTGTATAAATAACAGCAGAAATATGATTACATTTCGTGGAAATATTTTTATTCTTTTACTAAGGCTTCCCTCGCAACATTAAACTACGCTAACATGATACAGTATTAGAGATTGGCCAAATATATTTTCTCTGAAGACAGCATTGTTGAATGTGTACATGAAAATTAATATCGTTATCACCACAAATAATACATAAATTACTATGTTGCCTCTCGTGAATTGGTAGTGTCTCTAATGAACCAACGTTTTTCTCTTATAATATTTGCAGTTATTCGCTTTGTTGGTATTTCCTGCGAACAGTTTTTCTTGTAAATTTAATACATGACCCCTTTCTGGAAGTTTGGAATAATTTGGCCGATTGTTGTTGCATAAAACACTCTGAAATCCCACTGTTATTATTTAGTCGGCCATGGCAACATGCTGTGAAACAACAGAGATATGTGCACGGTGATCGCATTAACTTACAATGTTCGCCACTCGCAGCGCAGTGGTGCATTTTTCCCAGCAGCGCACGGAGCCTATGGCATATACTCTCACCTAGACCTCAGTGTTTGCAGCTGAGCGCTGGTTCCCCTTCTTCAGTGGAATGTACATGCTGATATCTGTGACAATGATCATTTTCCTATTATTCTTACTTTGTTGAAATAAAAATCAGTCAAGGCTCCTCCTCGATGGATTCTTAAACGACCGGGTGAGTTGGCAGTGCGGTTGAGGGCGCGCAGCTGTGAGCTTGCATCCGGGAGATAGTGGGTTCGAACGCCACTGTCGGCAGCCCTGAAGATGGTTTTCTGTGGTTTCCCATTTTCACACCAGGCAAAGCTGGGGCTGTACCTTAACATGTTGGAGACGGTCATATTTGAACGTGCTATCCTCCAGAAATCGTAGGATTTTTAACATTTTAAAAAGTTTTTTTCACGGTTAGGTAAAGGATGGTTGTAAAAACTGTTGTTGTTGGAATAATTAGAAAGACCTGACTTTCCTTTTCACAGAAATATGTTTTAATTAATATAATATTACATCGGTTTATTTTGTAAATATTTATGAACATGGTATGTTTTACAAGCAATTTTTTTTCCCCCCCTCCCTGATGTTGCTATGGATACCAGTCAGGTTAATATTTTAAAATTTTGCAAATACTGAGAACAAATCAACTAAAACATACTACTGATATAATGATAGTCTAGCCTACGAGGTCAATTGGCATGGGTATCATTGTTTACAAGCAGTAATTAGCTTTAGTGTGGTAGGCCTTGAGACAATCTGACATACACAAATCAATACCACAAATGCTGCAGAACCACTGTGTTTCCCTCCTAATTCTCTTTCCATTATTCTTTTTCTCTTTTATATGTCATGCAACCTTTGTCTGAACATACTTTACAGTACCGAGATGCATACTGCTTCCCTGTGGTGGGCGGAATTCTTTCAGCAAAATGCCTCCCAGTCAGTCGCGCAGCAGAATTTGTGATATTACTCACACTGGGTACTGGAATGTCATTTCCGTGAACTTATTTGCTAATTCAATCATAAAGCCCTCTAAATGTGCTTTCTTTGGATTTGACCAGGTTTTCTTGTAAATTATGAAGGAATAGCCATGCAATTTTCTTCCACCATTTCAGTTGCTTACGTTGGAATGGATAATAACTAAGGAACTGATCCCCATGATCCACTCCAGTTTTATTTTTATTGTAATCTAATACTAGATCAGGCCTTTCTTTGTTTATGTTTCCTCCCTTACATTTTACCTGAACACTTGTCATTTTTGTCCTGTGTCTTGATGAAAGACAACAAACATCCCCTGTGTCTTCCCACTTGAGTGCAAGTAAATGTTGTTTACATCTGAATAACACTTCACCTTTTCTCAATTTAATTGTTTTTAAAATTGTCGGCAAGATTTTCCAATTTTTTTTTTTTTTTAACAGTGCCAACTGCCATTGTTTTTCTGCTCCACAAATGATGAAACAATGGGACACTGGTAAATAATCCATCTATATAAATAGTGTTACTCTTGTTGAATTAAGGGCCTCATAACCGATTTATTAGTTCTCGAACCGTATTAGTTATTCCCCCAGCCGATCCTGTATAAATTTTGCAGTTGCAAACGTAACCAGTTTCTACATCACTGACAATGTAAAATTTGCTTCCATATTTGTTTGGCCTATTCTTTATGTAAACATGGAAACCTACCCGGCCTTGGAAGGGACATACACCCTCATCAACTGTCAAATTTTCAGTGGGATAGAAATTTTCTTTACATTTTCTAATGAAATGGTCACAAATCGGTCTAATTTTATGCAGGGGATTGTGGTTGGGTTGACATTTCGGAACATAAGTTTGATTGGCAAATCTGTCCCTAGATAGGTGTGACCTCGGGAAAGCAGCTTGAAGAATCGGCGATTTTGCCCAATAATCTGTCAGCTTCACAACCAAACACATATGAATTATTATTGCAAAGAAATGATAAATCTCTCCCAATGTAACTACTCCAGGAGCCAAAGAGAGATCTTTGCTTTATCTGTTCACTGCGATTTCTTTTCTTTTTTATTGCGTTGCTTGCATAGCGATTTGTTTCTGATTTTATGTCCCTAAAAATATCTACGTTCAGATAATTACTAAAACATTCCCATGCATCACTGTTATTACCCACTGGAATTCTGACTCCACTTTTTTCTTGAAATACCGGTGATTGAGGAAGATTATCGGTAGATGACCATCCGTCATCAATAGTGGGTCTCTGAACTGCTCGCTTCCCCCCTTTGTTCTGATGCTTTTCCCGCAGTACGTAATTTGACGACGGGCTTGCATCGGGTTGCTGCAGGTTGACATCTGTACACAGGAAACAACCCAAATTATTAGGGACCCGAAATGAAACTATATTATAGAACCCACTTTGTACCTATTTGAAATTAGGTAAATAAATGTACTTGAATGAAGCGTAAGAATCATCATAGTCACTTTGTATGAAATCGTCACCATTGTCCTCAATTTCAGAACCCAAGTCTTCCATAAGTACATCCAATATGGATTCATCGTCTAAATTTTGTGCGCTTGAATTAGACATAATAGCCACAAGAATGACACAAACAAGCCAAGCTCCTGAAACACACTCGCTTGCTGTCCGTATGCAGTACGCACATACTTTCCCGCTATGTCAGAACACAGCTGTGTTATCAATGCTTTGAAAGAAGAGCTCTTGACTTCAGCTTATGACCAGTAAACTGTGTGTTCACTAGAAGCATCAGACAGCGTCCTGGTGAAGTAAGAGCTCGCTGGAACAGCGGCTTCTCTTCCTAGCCACAGTGGAAACATACGCTCGTAGATTCTCCAAGCGCCATCAGTAGCAATGAAATCACATGCCCGTAGAAACTACAGGTGGCGTCTCCAATGTATTAATTAAGGCCATGGCCATTTCCTTCCCATTCCTAGGCCTTTCCTGTCCCTGTCTGTGTCGGTGCAACGTAAAGCAAATAGCAGGAAAAAAATATTCTTAAACATGCTGATTCACCAAAGTTCACAGCACTAGCTGTCTTTACCGACGTAACCAGCCAGAGTGTACAGTAGATGGCGGTATAACTTACATAACACAAGTATTCTTGCTGCTGCCGAGGAGTCCATTCTATCCTTTTCAAGGACTGCTCACCAAAAATTCATTCTTTGATGGAACGAAGAAATTGCAGCATCTATAATAGAATGCCGTCACGCTCATAAACGCTATCGTAGGCAGCTGACTCTGGCCAGCTTGGTAACATTTTCAAAAATCTGCGCTAACGCGCAAGTTCTTATTCAACAGAGTAAAAAAGCTTTGTGTAAGAGATATGTGTCGCCCATGATGTCACATACATTGTCATCTCAAGTGTGGACTAAACTTAAATTTATTTTGAGTATTTAGTACGGGGAATTTCCATTGCAATCTTTATCATCACATATTCACCTTCTGTTGCTAATCATCTAGGCATTCATTTCGCAGATGTGTCTGATTCCAGGAATTACCATCGTGATTTCTTAGCTCTGAAGCAGGAGGCAGAAGGTCAACTCAGTTTTGCCTCTCAAGCTTCAGAGGACTTTCACGCAACCTTTACGGAGTGGAAACACTGCAGCACATTGGCGCTTTGCAGGGACACGGCTCCCGGACCAGATAATGTTCCTAATCTGATGTTGAAACACCTTAGTGAGAATAGTTTTTTGTACCTCCTTCGTGTGTTCAACTGAATCTGGGTAGATAGTGAGTTTCTGTCACATTAGCAAGAGGTCATAGTAAATCCTGTCCTCAAGCCTGACAAAAATCCTAAGTATGCAGGAAGTTATAGACCTTTCTGTCTTACAAACTTTTTGTGTAAGCTATTTGAGACGATGGTCAATCGCCGACTTGTGTGGTGCCTGGAGGAAAGAGAACTTTTGTCCAAGTACCAATGTGGTTTTCGAGCCGCTCGCTTGACCACTGACCAATTTGGTACACCCGGAGAGTTCTATCCACGACCCTTCTCTCCGAAAACATCATTTGGTGGCTGTTATCTTTGACTTAAAAAAGGCCTATGACACCACAGGGCAATAAGGGATCCTTTCAGTCCTGCATGAATGGAATTTCCAAGGTAACTTGCCAGTATTTATTGCGAATTTTTGTCCCTCCATCTATTCCGTGTCTGTGTAGAAAGGGCATATTCGCAATACCACGTTCAGGAAAATGGAGTCCCACAGGGATGAGTTCTCAGTGTCACTCTGTTCGCAATTGCCATTGACATTAACAGTATTGTAGCTGATGCTGGTTCAGCAGTAATACCGTTGCTATATGTAGATGATTTTGCTCTGCATTGTAGCTCGCAAAATATGGCCATCGCTGAGCGACAATTACAGCAAGCAATTATAAGTTATGAGTTTTATTATGGTCTATATTGAGAACTGTGATCACTGCAAAGGGTATAGAAAGGTCCATCTTTTCAATATCATTAGTTTAATATAGTCCTAAATCATTTGTACTAGTTTCGACCCTACATACATTGGGTCATCTTCATCCATGATCTAATTGGAAACATATATTTACATAGAACCAATAATAAAGATGGAGAAAGTCATAGATAAAAGACTTAGGAATATAATAGAAACACAGTTAGAGGATGAACAATATGGCTTTATACCAAATAAATCAACAATAGACTTGAAATTTACAGTGCGAACGATAATGGAAAACATTTTCATATTTTTGGATTTGGAAAAAGCTTATGATACAGTTAAGAGAAAACATGTATGGGAATGCCTACTGAAAGGGAATGTACCAAAATCATTAACAAGATGCAAATGTTGTATCATGAGAGTTAAAGCAGTGTACAAGTGGCGAGTGGTGACTCTGAAACATTTTATACAGAAAAAGGTCTCAAGCAAGGAAGTGCACTGTCACCATTATTGTTTATTATATTGATGGATGAAATCATAAAACGTGTAAAACACTATCAGTAGTGATGAAGTGAATGCTTTGGTATTTGCAGATGATGCGGTAATTTGGCAAAAGGGAGAAAAGGAAGTACAAAGGAGACTGGACTTTCGGAATGAAACTCTGAAGGTGTTTGGAACGGTAATTTCTAAAAAGAAACTGTAGTCGTGCACTGTAGAAAAGAGAAAAAGAGAAGCCAAGTGAACATGGACGGAGAACAGTTTCATATCTGGGTAGCATTATTAATGGAAGTAATGAAATCAACCCTGAAATTAATAACAGGCTAAGTAAAGGTATAGCATTTTATCATCAAGTCAGAGAGCTTTTATGGGATGACAAAGTACCCAAGAGAACGAAATTGACATTATATAAACAGTATTTCATACCAATTGTAACATACAGACTAGAAACGCTGATAACTAATAAGAGACAAGGTAGTAAGATCCAAGCAGTAGAAATGAAATTTTTAAGAACATCGGTTAAAAAGACAAGAAGAGAGAGAATTCAAAATATTAAAATCGGAGAAGAGATAAATACAGAACCGTTAGTACAGAACATAAAGAAAGCAAAGACTGAGATGGTTCAGACATGTAAAAAGAATGGGAAAAGAACGGGTAGCAAGAAGGGAATTGGAAAGAGAAGTTAAGGGAAAGAGACCAGTTGGAAGACCGAGAAGAAGCTGGATGGATCAGATTTGGAAGGACATTAGACAAGCTGGATTGGATGTGGCAGAAATAATGGAGCAGGAAAAGTGGAAGGACAAAGGAGTGGAAGAGGCTTGTTAACCACACCTGGGCAACTGGAGTAGGGGGTAAGAACGGTAGGGGTAGACCAAGATATGAATATGACAAGCAGATTAGAGCAGATGTAGGATGCAATAGTTACGTAGAAATGAAAAGGTTAGCACAGGATAGGGTGGCATGGAGAGCTGCATCAAACCAGTCTATGGACTGATGACTCAAACAACAACAACAAGTCCACTGTCGCACATAAAGCGGATGATATAGATGTTGATTCCCATAGGGAATCTGAAATATTTGTCCTGAATGAGCAAATTTATAATACCAATATAAATGGTCCGTTATTGGACATTATAAATTTTCCAGCTAGCTCATTCTTGGTTGCCAGCGTTTCGCCCTCGTGTGCTAGGGTGGGCTCATCAGTTGGTACCTAGCACACCTACCAATACGCTGGCTAGTGCATACCGTGGAGGCCACTGCGTAGGCTAACTGGAGCCACCGGCAGTGCCAATGCACTAAGAGACACTGTCTCATCACTAAAAATTGATGCCTGCTTGGCCATCAGATGATATAGATGTTGATTCCCATAGGGAATCTGAAATATTTGTCCTGAATGAGCAAATTTATAATACCAATATAAATGGTCCGTTATTGGACATTATAAATTTTCCAGCTAGCTCATTCTTGGTTGCCAGCGTTTCGCCCTCGTGTGCTAGGGTGGGCTCATCAGTTGGTACCTAGCACACCTACCAATACGCTGGCTAGTGCATACCGTGGAGGCCACTGCGTAGGCTAACTGGAGCCACCGGCAGTGCCAATGCACTAAGAGACTTTGTCTCATCACTAAAAATTGATGCCTGCTTGGCCATCAGATGATATAGATGTTGATTCCCATAGGGAGTCTGAAATATTTGTCCTGAATGAGCAAATTTATAATACCAATATAAATGGTCCGTTATTGGACATTATAAATTTTCCAGCTAGCTCATTCTTGGTTGCCAGCGTTTCGCCCTCGTGTGCTAGGGTGGGCTCATCAGTTGGTACCTAGCACACCTACCAATACGCTGGCTAGTGCATACCGTGGAGGCCACTGCGTAGGCTAACTGGAGCCACCGGCAGTGCCAATGCACTAAGAGACACTGTCTCATCACTAAAAATTGATGCCTGCTTGGCCATCAGATGATATAGATCTTGATTCCCATAGGGAATCTGAAATATTTGTCCTGAATGAGCAAATTTATAATACCAATATAAATGGTCCGTTATTGGACATTATAAATTTTCCAGCTAGCTCATTCTTGGTTGCCAGCGTTTCGCCCTCGTGTGCTAGGGTGGGCTCATCAGTTGGTACCTAGCACACCTACCAATACGCTGGCTAGTGCATACCGTGGAGGCCACTGCGTAGGCTAACTGGAGCCACGGGCAGTGCCAATGCACTAAGAGACTTTGTCTCATCACTAAAAATTGATGCCTGCTTGGCCATCAGATGATATAGATGTTGATTCCCATAGGGAATCTGAAATATTTGTCCTGAATGAGCAAATTTATAATACCAATATAAATGGTATAATGGTATAATTTATAATGTCCAATAACGGACCATTTATATTGGTATTATAAATTTGCTCATTCAGGACAAATATTTCAGATTCCCTATGGGAATCAACATCTATATCATCTGATGGCCAAGCAGGCATCAATTTTTAGTGATGAGACAAAGTCTCTTAGTGCATTGGCACTGCCGGTGGCTCCAGTTAGCCTACGCAGTGGCCTCCACGGTATGCACTAGCCAGCGTATTGGTAGGTGTGCTAGGTACCAACTGATGAGTCCACCCTAGCACACGAGGGCGAAACGCTGGCAACCAAGAATGAGCTAGCTGGAAAATTTATAATGTCCAATAACGGACCATTTATATTGGTATTATAAATTTGCTCATTCAGGACAAATATTTCAGATTCCCTATGGGAATCAACATCTATATCATCTGATGGCCAAGCAGGCATCAATTTTTAGTGATGAGACAAAGTCTCTTAGTGCATTGGCACTGCCGGTGGCTCCAGTTAGCCTACGCAGTGGCCTCCACGGTATGCACTAGCCAGCGTATTGGTAGGTGTGCTAGGTACCAACTGATGAGCCCACCCTAGCACACGAGGGCGAAACGCTGGCAACCAAGAATGAGCTAGCTGGAAAATTTATAATGTCCAATAACGGACCATTTATATTGGTATTATAAATTTGCTCATTCAGGACAAATATTTCAGATTCCCTATGGGAATCAACATCTATATCATCTGATGGCCAAGCAGGCATCAATTTTTAGTGATGAGACAAAGTCTCTTAGTGCATTGGCACTGCCGGTGGCTCCAGTTAGCCTACGCAGTGGCCTCCACGGTATGCACTAGCCAGCGTATTGGTAGGTGTGCTAGGTACCAACTGATGAGCCCACCCTAGCACACGAGGGCGAAACGCTGGCAACCAAGAATGAGCTAGCTGGAAAATTTATAATGTCCAATAACGGACCATTTATATTGGTATTATAAATTTGCTCATTCAGGACAAATATTTCAGATTCCCTATGGGAATCAACATCTATATCATCTGATGGCCAAGCAGGCATCAATTTTTAGTGATGAGACAAAGTCTCTTAGTGCATTGGCACTGCCGGTGGCTCCAGTTAGCCTACGCAGTGGCCTCCACGGTATGCACTAGCCAGCGTATTGGTAGGTGTGCTAGGTACCAACTGATGAGCCCACCCTAGCACACGAGGGCGAAACGCTGGCAACCAAGAATGAGCTAGCTGGAAAATTTATAATGTCCAATAACGGACCATTTATATTGGTATTATAAATTTGCTCATTCAGGACAAATATTTCAGATTCCCTATGGGAATCAACATCTATATCGTCTGATGGCCAAGCAGGCATCAATTTTTAGTGATGAGACAAAGTCTCTTAGTGCATTGGCACTGCCGGTGGCTCCAGTTAGCCTACGCAGTGGCCTCCACGGTATGCACTAGCCAGCGTATTGGTAGGTGTGCTAGGTACCAACTGATGAGCCCACCCTAGCACACGAGGGCGAAACGCTGGCAACCAAGAATGAGCTAGCTGGAAAATTTATAATGTCCAATAACGGACCATTTATATTGGTATTATAAATTTGCTCATTCAGGACAAATATTTCAGATTCCCTATGGGAATCAACATCTATATCATCTGATGGCCAAGCAGGCATCAATTTTTAGTGATGAGACAAAGTCTCTTAGTGCATTGGCACTGCCGGTGGCTCCAGTTAGCCTACGCAGTGGCCTCCACGGTATGCACTAGCCAGCGTATTGGTAGGTGTGCTAGGTACCAACTGATGAGCCCACCCTAGCACACGAGGGCGAAACGCTGGCAACCAAGAATGAGCTAGCTGGAAAATTTATAATGTCCAATAACGGACCATTTATATTGGTATTATAAATTTGCTCATTCAGGACAAATATTTCAGATTCCCTATGGGAATCAACATCTATATCATCTGATGGCCAAGCAGGCATCAATTTTTAGTGATGAGACAACGTCTCTTAGTGCATTGGCACTGCCGGTGGCTCCAGTTAGCCTACGCAGTGGCCTCCACGGTATGCACTAGCCAGTGTATTGGTAGGTGTGCTAGGTACCAACTGGTGAGCCCACCCTAGCACACGAGGGCGAAACGCTGGCAACCAAGAATGAGCTAGCTGGAAAATTTATAATGTCCAATAACGGACCATTTATATTGGTATTATAAATTTGCTCATTCAGGACAAATATTTCAGATTCCCTATGGGAATCAACATCTATATCATCTGATGGCCAAGCAGGAATCAATTTTTAGTGATGAGACAAAGTCTCTTAGTGCATTGGCACTGCCGGTGGCTCCAGTTAGCCTACGCAGTGGCCTCCACGGTATGCACTAGCCAGCGTATTGGTAGGTGTGCTAGGTACCAACTGATGAGCCCACCCTAGCACACGAGGGCGAAACGCTGGCAACCAAGAATGAGCTAGCTGGAAAATTTATAATGTCCAATAACGGACCATTATTATTGGTATTATAAATTTGCTCATTCAGGACAAATATTTCAGATTCCCTATGGGAATCAACATCTATATCATCTGATGGCCAAGCAGGCATCAATTTTTAGTGATGAGACAAAGTCTCTTAGTGCATTGGCACTGCCGGTGGCTCCAGTTAGCCTACGCAGTGGCCTCCACGGTATGCACTAGCCAGCGTATTGGTAGGTGTGCTAGGTACCAACTGATGAGCCCACCCTAGCACACGAGGGCGAAACGCTGGCAACCAAGAATGAGCTAGCTGGAAAATTTATAATGTCCAATAACAGACCATTTATATTGGTATCATAAAGCGGATGACGAGATCAGCAGTAGTCGCGTCATCGGCTAGTATGCGTTCGAGTGTTTCCTGCAGGCCGAGGCTCCGTCTTAGGCCAGAGAGATCGGCGCACTCTGTGAGGATGTGGGCCACGGTGAAGTCGGCATCACAAGAACACACTGGGGGGTCTTCCCTCTTTAGGAGATAAGAGTGCGTGGATCGTAAATGACCTATCCTCAACCTGCATAGTACTGTGGCCTCTCTCCGTGAAGGTCGGAAAGAGGACCGTCACACGGTAGTTGTCTTCTTAATTGCTCTCAGCTTGTTGGGAGTTCGGATATCTAGCCAATCCGATTCCCAGGACGCGAAGTTGGTTTGTTGTAAGGTGTTTTCTTTTTTCGGGGTCCCTCCTTAAACGGAGAATCAAGGTTCCCCTGTATTAGATTTCTGTCCGCTAGTCACATTCTTCATTGATGATGATGAGAAATTCCCAATTTTACCACAAATATTGTAACAGCAATACACCTACCCAAAATACAGGAACCTATCAACTACTACTGTTATTTCTTACTTTTTTGTTTGTTTGTAATTTGTTATGTTGCACTGACACAGGTTGGTCTTACGACGACGTGGGATAGGGAAAGTCTAGAGTAGGAAGAAAGCGACTGTGGCTTTAATTAAGGTACAGCCCCGGCATTTGCCTAGTGTGAAAATGGGAAACCACAGAAGCCATATTCAGGGCAGCTGACAGCGAGGATCGAACCCACTATCTCCCGAATGCAAGCTCACAGCTGTGCGCACCTAACCGCACGGCCAACTTGCTCGGTTTACTCTTTTTTGGTTTTGTCAATACGAGAATCCTTTCGTATTCTTAACCCTTAATACTCACGTGACAGAGAAGTCCCAATAGCATAAGAATCTTGCGTGCATCGTATTTCTGGCCTCATGTGACAATTTGTTCCAAATATAACACTTGTACGAATAGCATTGGCACTATGCTCATGCCGTCTACTTATATCACTCACGACTCCTGCTGAGCTATACTCTCTTGATAATTATCTGAATGCCATGCACGTTTGAAAACAACTGTTGTCTAATAACAAGGTTTTGTAGCAAGCTCATGAAAAAGAAGTACGAAGTTATTTAGATGAAGGTTATGTTGATTGAGGAAGCAATTTGGAATCAAGTGCTCTTAAAAATATTGCAGAATTAGATATCGGGATGACAAGAAAGAGTTTTTCTGTAATGTGAGCAGAAGAAAGTCTGGGTTGCATCCTGGCAAGAGATTTGAAATGTTCCGTGTACAGCATAATCACCAGTGAAAAGAAACTATAACAGCTAATTTGAGAGTAAATAATGCAGAACATTAGTTTCACCTTTCCTTTAAGTATTTATCCCACTGGTGTAGGGTCTGCTTGGTGGGTCACGAAAAGGCATTTTCCATATAAAAAACGGTATGCTGTAGGTACCCTCTTATGTCGGCGTTAATGGCATCCTGACATTTTCGGCCTTCTAACTGGCTGAGTTCTACAAAATTTAAGGTGATAGTATTGGCAATGGTGTGAGGTACTGTGTGCGTATGGTGGTCTCACCATTGGAGAAGTCCTCGAAGCATTTTCTTGTTTATTGAACTGTACTTTATTGTAATGTATTATAAGTTTGTATTGCACCTAGTAAATAAACTTGCAGTGCATATCTGTGCAAGATTTCTTACCCCCACCACAATCAGATATTTAACTGGTTCTGGAGAGACAAGCCTGTTCACAAAAATGGGAAGGCTAAGAATTAACTATTGTCGCGGCCACCAAATTAGGCGGGTCAGAGAAATTACGCTGTTGCCAAGGTTATGTAGCAACTGGAAAATAAATATCTAACTGAACACATCATTTCGGAGCGTGAGGCAAGTTGTTCTCTCTCAAGCTCGTGATGTTACTTCATACAACACTTAAAAACTTATTATACTACAAGCTTCAGAAAAGACTGCTGATTTCAATGGTGAAACTATTTTCCATATAAACCACTTTAAAAAATTATTAAAAATAAAATCTTGAACAAGTAAATTTAAATCCGCAGAATCATGTATTGAAAATTTCAGTAAGCGGCCAAGTTTTTATTTCTTCAGCCAATAAAATTTTGTCTGCGGGAAAAATGTAAAAAAATCGCCTGACTTATATTTTTTATCTAAAACATATTTCCGTGAGTGTTGTAATTTTCCTGGAAAATGGCCCAGAAAGCGATCATGTAAATGTCGCTATCTGAGGCAGTTTGGGGCGCACGCGCCAGCACAGGCTGCACGGCGTCGTAAATATTTTCGGATTACATAATCTGTATCAGTTTTATTACATCATAACTTTAAATATTTGAATACTGTATATTGTACTGAGTAATATAGAAAAAGAACTACATTAAAGAATAGGTTTTTTTTTGCTAGTGGCTTTACGTCGCACCGACACAGATAGGTCTTATGGCGACGAGGGGATAGGAGAACCCTAGGAGTTGGAAGGAAGCGGCCGTGGCCTTAATTAAGGTACAGCCCCAGCATTTGCCTGGTGTGAAAATGGGAAACCACGGAAAACCATCTTTAGGGCTGCCGACAGTGGGATTCGAACCCACTATCTCCCGGATGCAAGCTCACAGCCGCGCGGTCCTAACCGCACGGCAAAGGATAGGTTTACATTAATTTACAATTAATTAAGAATCGGTTTCTAGCTTCAAGGCAGTCTAAGACTTCTTAGTCACTATCATCACTCATCCCACTATCTGTCGAGTTGTCATTTACACTGATGATGAATGGCTCAATTCTTTCGTCCCTTACTATTTCCTTGGCGCAATCGTCTGTTTGAAGGTTTTCCGCGCGATTGAGGCACGTTTCCCAATCTGCAGCAGTCACACGGTCGATGGTTTCTGACGCGAGTTTTTCTACGTCCTTTATTTTGAATGTCTGGCCTGCCACTTCTCTCTTGACTTGAGCCCAAATCAATTCACATTCACTATCTACAGTATATTTAACTGCAGTTACGATGCGAGCTCAACAGCTGCATGACAGGGAAAGACTCGGGTTAAGCGTGGTCTGGAGCGTATGGGCTTCAACTAGACAGCGCTGCACGATCAGCATTGCCAGTCCGTGCCCGGAGGTAAGCGACTCTCGACCATCTATCGCTTCACCGTTCCCATATCTGACGACAGCGCAGTTTTCCTCACCCGCCTAATTTGGTGGCCGCGACAATAGCTTATTTTTTCTTCTTTAGTATTGTTTACATGTATTAATGGTCACAATTTTAACGAAAGTAAAACCTCAAAATTTCTGTTTGTTACTGTAGGTTGACTATAAGATAAACACCTAAGTAGAATACTTCCAGTATTGAATGATCAGATTTGAATACCTTCACTGTATACTAAAAATCACCAGGAACTGGATAACCATGGCTAAAAAGACAATTCAAGAAAACCAATAGCCAGCTAATCCTGTCTCTCAATTTGAGAAAAGTAGTGAAGATGTAGAGATGGACAATTGCAAACTACTGTTCCGAGACAAGAATACAAATAGGGTACATGTTGCAGCATGGTAGTCTGATAACTAATGTAAGTGAGGGCAAAACACTTGGTAAATGCTCTCACACAACATCACAAAAGTGAAGAGCTATAATGATGTGTGGCCTCTGAAGAGGCCTGGTGCAGGTCTTTCAAGTTGATACCATATATGCTACCTGAACGTCTGTGAGGATGGGGTCCTACCTATGATAAGTTCTAATGCTGAAACGGCACACACACCGAGACCCTGAGACATTGGAATTAACCAATGAAGGTTAAAATCCACGACCCGGCTGGAAATCGAACCTGGAACCCTCTGGACCAAAGGCCAGCATGCTAACCATTTAGCCAAGCAGCCGGACATGAAGAATTATGAAAAGGCTAAATCAACTGTTCAAGAGACCCACTTGGAAGAGAATCACAATAAGTATAAATCAGTCAAAGCATGAAATACATGATAATGATGAACAATTAGTCATTTTTACTCCAAGCAATATACCTATCCAAATTTCAGAGAACAATCATTAGGTTTGGAATACTTTTATGCACACAACTTTTATTAGTGTAACATGCGACAAAAATTTATATTTAAAATCAATTATTAAAGTAATTCTTATGAAGTAGTTATTGTTAATAATATATTTTTTGTTCCTAAAGAGTATTTTGTTCTATGCAGACTGAAAAAAGTGCACTAGACAGAAGCAAAATATTTCATTTATAAGGGTTGCAACTTACCGATTTATACAATCTGAGTCTGGACCACAAGGATTCTCCGAATTTGGCCGACAGTCACATGGCGTCATACTCGCAGGATTTGCTTCCGTTAACCGAACATTGCCCACAGGTTTATTGCTCTTTATTCGGACATACGGAGGTGGTTTCTGCATAAAATAAATAGGATATCTTTAAGTTTCTCATTCATTACTAATCAACACGTCATATGCAATTAGAATTATTTACCATGCCTTGTCGAACCTCCGTCTCACGTCTTGCTTTCTCCCCTTTCATTTTCTTGTGGGCTTCTAATGCTTCTGCCAAAGCACGATGGAATGTTTCATCAACAGCACTTTTACGTGTATAAGTAAGGCCAGAATCCTAGGAACACAGAAGAACAAATTACAAGGGATGTCTCAAATTCAATCAACTAGTTAAGTGAGGTTATGGAATGAGCCCATCTGTCAGCATAATACAACATAATCCTCAAATGATATATATTGAAACTTCAGCAACACAAAGTTTTCAAGTTTAGCATATAAGAAATTTTATATCTTCCCTGTTCTAAACTTTGCCTTATGTTCTATTACTTGCTGCTGTGAACACCCACCTCACCTCCAATGCGGGTGTACCTGTAAAGAGCTGCATTTTGGGACTAGGACAATAATTTACATTTGTTACTGCGGACAAAATAGAGTGGATCACTTTAATTTAAGAACAAAAACTGTATTTATTTATCTTAAGCTTTGTTTTTTCTTCATTCCTACAACATATTATTAAAAATGAAGTTCACCAGTATTCTGCATTCTTCATACTGATTATTTAAGTTCTTTCTTTGAAGTTTATGCAAAAAGTTGTTAGATGCTGTAATTTATGAAAATGCCATTCTTAAATTAACATTGCATTACACTGAGCAAATTTATGAACATACCACTGAAAGTTTCCTTGATGACACTCTACACTTATCTTGCCTTAGTATTGGGTGTTACTACATCTCGCGATGATTACAGCCTCCATTCCTTGTAGCATGTAAGCTGGAAGGTCCTACATCATTTCCTGGGGATGAGCGCTCACTCTTCTAGCAGTATTGCCCGTACTTCGTTGAGGGTGTCAAAGACTGTGACGCTGGACATTTTGGCCAAGCATATCTACAGGTGTTCTGTGGGATTGAGGTCTGGACTGTGAACTGGCCAGTCGTGGGTTCCTATCCTGACGCATAATATTCTGTCAGGCAGTGAGCAGCATTGGGACATGCATTATCATGCATGAGGATAACATTTTCACCAACTAAGGTAGCATAGGGGATTACATGCTCTGCTAACACCTCTACAATGTAACGGTGTGCACTCAGAGAACCTCCACCGCCTAAAAGAATTTCCATCCTGGCCTCAAACCTCACATCAGCCCATACCATGATAGAGCCATTCTGCAAATGGTGACCTGCTGGAGATGTTGCAAGGTGAATATCGTTCCCCGCGCCTTCACACCTGCCAACTTTTGAAAAGGGCTATCCGTAAAACTCACGCGCGTCAAAAAATAAATCTAACGATTCTCGACATACCCCAGCTTGACGAAAATAAGAACACTAAAGGACTAGAGAATACAATAAACAGTGAAATCATATCTACTTATATCATAGGCCAATGATTTGAAGATGAACATAACAATCAACAAGAAATCCGTGTTAAACGGTAGCAGGCGTGGTGAATATTAGTTTGGAGCATACATAAAAGGACTTACTTGATAAATAAAGCAGATATGCAATAATTGAAAAGGCTTTACATAAGAAAACTTGTTTAACGTAACACAGCCAAGAATGAATATAATACACACTGCAAGCCACACGCTAGTTCGACTTTTAGCTCCCTGCAAAACAATCTTGAGAAAATATTTTCTCATAACAGGGACCAGAACTCCTGGTCTTAAAAATAGAAGTAGACTCCAGAGATTCATTGCACATGGATGATCTGAACTCTGTTCTATTTTTCTTCACAAGGCTGAAAACACGTTCACGTTCTGCATTGCTATGGGGTATGGTGAGAATACAGAGCATTACTCTAGAAATTTGGTTGTACTTAAGAAGCCCATCGGCTCCACGAATTCTTGGTATTTGTGCACAACTGGAATCACTTGCAACATCATGATATGCAACCAAACTGTCATCTACCTGAAGAGCTGTGAACTGCCTCTGAAGCTCATTCACAACCTCGTCTGTAGTTTCATTCTCTTTCTTGTATACCATGATGGAAAATTTTCCAAGGAAAAATGAATGGAAGAAAACTGTGCAGCTTCAATTTTATCTAACCTAGCAAATAGAACATGCTTTAAAACATCATACTTGAGTGAAAACTTGTTCATCATGTAGTCACAAGCAGTACAAAACTACCTTCTCACAGATGAAAAGCAAAGGGATTTATCATTATCCTGGAGATCATTCACTATGTTAGAAGTGTGAATGCCAATAACTAACTCATGATCACTTCTTTGATTTTGAATCAAGTACTGTTTCTGGCTGGATTTATTCATGATAATCTACAATACGAATATAGTATACAAAAATGTCCCAGAACAAATGTCTTGATATTTAGTGAAACATCGCAAGGAACCTGGATCACTGAACGTCACACAAAATTATAAAAAACATTCAAGGCAGTCGAACACTTCATTAAAACATGTCAAAGCGTACAAAGTCTTAAACCAGTAAATGAACACGACGCCAACCTTGTGAACAAAGAATATGCACATGGTAAAGAACATACACAGTCGATTGGAGCCCTGCAAACGAAGGAGACGTGTGTGCGGAGTGCTGAGTGTTGTGGCGTAAGCATAATGGGAATAAGCATAGAACTCTACCGAGCGGTCATCGGCCGATGGAACAATCGAATAAAATATCAGGTATATGGTTTAAAATGTGATATAAAATACTCTGAAATCGTGCTGGCAGCGTTAGTGATTGCTGCATTATTAGTAATTGGAGGAGTGGAAAGCAACCCTGGGCCACTGAATTGGGAAGATATAGCTAAGATCAAGGAGGTGATAAAAGAGGGCAGCCAAACAGACACAACGAGGGAGCTCATTATGGCACAGAATAAAGATATTCAGGATATGAAAGACAGCCTTCGGGGTGATATGGCAGGTATAAAAGAATCTCTGGATAAATACCAGGAAGAAATGAAAATTGCTAAGGAACACCGACTGGTGTTGGAGCAGCGCACACGGGAGCTGGAGATGCAGGTCCGGAGATCAGTGCTTGCCCAACGTAGCAGATGTCTGGTCATACATGGGATTAAGGACAACAGAAGTGAGGACAAACTGGTGTTACTAGATGCTGTGTTGGAAGTGTTCACACAAGGAGTGAAAGTAAACTGCACGGAATCCGATGTGGATGACGTGCAGAGAATAGGAAGGATCCAAGTGGAACAGGCCGATTAAAGTACAATTGGTATCTGGAATGAAAACCCACCAAATTCTCCGGAATGCCAGGAATTTAAAAGGGACGGAAGTTTGGATCCAGAGAGACCTGGGAATTGAAGAAAGGAAAGAGATGAAAATACTACGATTTCACTTGGGGAGAGCAAGAAGGGAGGGCCTTACAGCGTTTATTAGAGGCAAGAGACTATTCATCACAGGCGATGGTTGGAGAAAGAACTACACGCCATCCCAGCTGAAAGCCCTGGCGCGAGGAGAAAGTGCGGTACCGGCGCAACACGGAAGAAAGAATGATGACGTGCAGGAAACGGGAGCAGAGCTCGTGTCGCCAAGGTTGCTGACACCTACTGACAGTAAGGGCGTTGCCACTACTACGGAGAGACGACCTGTAAGTAAATGTTTAACACCTGATGAGGAACTGGGTAATAGCTCGTGTACTACTCCGGTAACTGAAAAAAAAAAAAAAACAGCTGCAGGACAGAGGACGATAAGAAAAAGAAGCAGGGACAGAGCTTGAAGGACTTATGGGCTAAGAAGGGAGTGTTTTCAGATGGAAAAGGTAATAAACGGGAAGGAAAGAAGTTAGGGGAAATTTATAGTTCCCCTCATGGAAGTATAGTACAAATTGATAAAACAATAAACACACGTAGTAAAACAGGTAGTGTCTCAGATAATAGGAAAGTGAAATAACAAGCATTGAATATTGGTTTTGTAAATATAGAAGGCATATTAAGTAAACTGGGGAATGATGGAGTGTCTGAGCTTGTGGAAAATTGTGAGATATTTGCTTTTTTAGAAACATGGATGCAGGAAGGAAAGATTTTAACATGGAAGGGCTATGTTACGAGAAGTATAATAAAAAGAAAACGAGGGACTCGAGGGAGAATTCCGGGAGGAATAACACTTCTGATAAAGGAAGAGTTTAGTAGTCAGATAGAAGAATTGCCTAACGATATGCAAGATGTAATTTGGATCAAACTTAAACTGGAAGAGAGTAAACAGAGAGACATATGCTTAGCCTTTATATATAACCATCCTATGGGGTCACCATATACCAATGTGAACTTTTTTGAGGATTTAATAGAGGAGATTAACCTAATGAGAGGTAAATATGAAGAAGCAGGAATCATTATGTTGGGGGATTGGAACGCACGAATTAGAGAGTCAATTCCCGCATATAGTAAAGAAGGAATAGAGCCAATGAGAGGTAGCAGAAACAGCCGGGATAAAGAACGTAATGTTAATGGGGATAAACTATTAGAACTATGTACCGCAGAGAATTTATATATTCTAAATGGATGGTGGTGGGGAGATGAAACGGGAAAGCTAACATATATTACAGCGCAGGGAGGTAGTGTAATTGATTTGGTTGTGTGTACGGGAGATATTTTAGAGATGGTAAAGGAAATAGAGATATTAGAATGGGCCGAATCACATCATTCCCCGGTATCTGTTAACCTAGAAGTGTATGAGAAAGAACAGGAGGAACGTAACACTGTAACAGAAAAAGATAATATTAGGATAATTAATAAATACAAGTCGTGCGAGAATACCCCAAAAAGAGTAGAGTCATATTTAAAGGGAGAAGAATTCTAGATAATTAAGAGTGGAATAGAGGTTGCGTTACTGAGTAGTAAGTTGGACTTAGCGGTAGAACTGGTAGAGAAACCCTTTAAAACTATAGCTCATGTGAAAAGGAAACAGAATAATAATAAAGATAAAAGGAAAGGATGGTACAATGATGTGTGTAAAACAAAGAAAATGGAGGTGATTCGAGCCCTAAAGGCATATAGAAAAGAGGGGGAGCCTAAGGTTCGGGCACACTATTGTAAACTAAGAAAAGAATATAAAGTGTTGTTAGTAGAGCAAAAGAGGATATGGCAACAGGAGGCAAAATTAATAAACATAGAATGTAAGAATAATCAAAGTGATAAGGTATGGAATAGAATTAACAAAATAAGTAGAGGTGAGAGAGGATATGCCAATGTTAAAATTGAGAATGGAGTCTGGATTGATTATTTTAATAAATTGCTAGGAGGACAGGATACTTGGATAAATAATAGAACATGTATGGATATCTCGAGGGGCTTAGAGATATGTATCCCCTGCTTAGATGAAGAAATAACAGAATGTGAGGTTTTAGAAATGATTAGAAAGGTCAAATGTAGGAAAGCGGGAGGCTTCAGTGGTATAACTAATGAATTTTGGAAAGAAGCAGTAAAAAGTCAACAAATGCTGGAAATATTAGTAAAATTGTTCAATAGGATATTTGATTCTTTGGAGTTTCCTAAGGCATGGCAGACAGGTATAATATGTCCAATTTACAAGAAGCGTGGGGAGAGAAGTAATCCAAACAACTACAGAGGTATAACACTATTGGAATCCCTAAGTAAATTATATACAGGAATTCTGGCAAATAGACTGATGAAATGGGCGGAAGAATTCTCCATCCTCTCGAAATATCAAAGTGATTTCAGAAAACGCAGAAGAACAATAGATAACATCATGATTGTAAAAACAATAATAGATAAGTATATAAAACCGAAAGCAGGAAAATTATATATATCGGCTATAGATTTTGAAAAGGCTTTTGACACAGTCAGCAGGGGCGCATTGTTCGCAAAATTACGCCTATTAGGGGTATCTAGTAAGATGGTACAAGTATAGGAGGCAGTTTACCGAAGGGTGCAATGGAGTATAAGGGTAGGTGATGGGGTAGCATGTGGTCAAATAGATTCTTTATTGGGTTTGAAACAAGGATGTAAGCTATCTCCTATTTTATTTCTGTTATTTATAAACGATATATTAAATGGACATGGAGGTGATAACTGGATGAGCCCAGTTTTAGTAAATCAAGAAATACCAGGCCTAATTTTCGCAGACGATGTCCTGCTGATGACGTTAACGGCCGGAGGCATGCAAAAGAGCATTAATGCTGTGACAGAGTTTGCTAAAACGTGGTCATTAAAAATTAACATTTCCAAGACGAAAGTTCTGATCTGTAAGAAAGGCTGTAAACGAGCAAAGAATGAACAATGGACGATTGATGGTTGTCAAGTGAAGGTCACAAATAAATTAGAGTACCTGGGAATATATATAGTAAACAACGGGAAGTGGATCCATCAAATAAAACAAGCCAAATGGAAAGGTCTTGCAGCATTATCAGTAATTAGAATTCTTGAAAATAAATTCCCAAATATAGATTATAAGATTCAGAGAAATGTCCTGCAAGCCGTAGTTAAAAATCGAATGCTTTATGGAGCCGAGCTATGGGGTGTAGAGAAAGACTGTGAGATGCTGAAACAGATAAGTAAGTTCTGTAAAATTGTAATGGGGTTACCAAACTGTACAGCAAATTGTGGAGTAAGATTAATATGTGAAGAAAATATCCAAGTAGATGTTCTTAAGAGAGTTCTGAAATATCTGTTGAGATTGAAAGGAAGAGAGGGTGGCGAGCTTCTGCAGATCGCATATCAACATCAGAGAGATAATATCCAGGGAGAGTATTGGTTAACGAAAATCAGAAGTATATTAGATAGTTTGGGATATGGAAGTTATTGGGAGAGGTTGGAAAGATCAACGAATAAACTAATCATTAGACGGCTCAGAGATATTCAAAGACAGTGGTTGGTATCCGAGTGTAGAGGCAAGGCGACCCTCTCAGAGTTTATTAGGATAAGGCAGGATATGAACATAAATATTGTGAGTGTAAATAGAAGAGAAATCAGGGGTTTGCTATGGTGGTTAATAGGAATTTACAAGAACAGGGGATGGATTAAAGTGAAAGATGCAACAAGGTGCCTTCTCTGTGGTGAAAACAGAGAAGAATTTCACATGTTGAAATCATGTAAAGAAACCATAGCAGTGAGAAGGAAAAATTTTTGAATAACAAGGAACAATATATGATAAATGAGGATGAGAATGGCTATAGGATTATTAAGATGATAAGCAAAGAATGGTATAAACCTGGTAATTTAAGTAAACTGTTAATTGTAATTAGAAATTCATGTAGAAGAGTGTTGAAAGAGCCTACGATGAGGGTAGGTCATATTACGGATGGATGATTGTGTTGCGAACTGATTAGTTAAGAAATTGCCAATAGGGATATGTAGTAAAAGGAATATTAGTATATATAGCACTGTAAAGTCGATATGTTAGTAAGCCGTAACGTAATTAACTGTCAAACTGTTTGTAATGAGACAGGGCCCAATGGATATAATGTTTAATCCTCAGCTGCTGGCGATCCGTGGCTGTAGGTTGATAACATTCACTACTCATTCCACATATATTATTCATTCAATCATTTATTTAATTCATAATAACGGCTCTCTCTCCCCAGTTACTGGTTATCCGTACTGGGAGGGATGAGTATTTTTTCCTAACATGCATGCATGAATATCCATATACCCATTCATAAATCCATCCATACGTGTTTTCTCAATACAGTTAGGGAATTGGTAATTAATTAATTAATTTATTCATACACTCATGTAGATAATCGTAGGCGTGGCCCTTGCATGTGGAATGGCAATCCAACTGTGCAAAGGGCACTATTTTAAATAGGGAATCATAGCCAATTAATTAATTAATTAATTAATTAATTAATTAATTAATTCATACACTTATGTAAGGCTATAACCGAAGTAGGACGGGATAGGACGGGCCTATCCCAATCGAATATGTAGAGTGATCTAAATGCAACAGAGAAGAATAGGGAGGGGGGCACATGGGGAACGGGATTTCCGCTTACACGTGCCTCGCAGAAATTAGGGAATGGTGAGAAATTAGTGTTTGACAGCTATTAGATCAGGTGGGGTCTTCCGTTTGGGCCTCAAGGGAAAGGGCCGGATGTGCTATCCTTGGGAAGGTGGCTCCTTTTTCTCACCAGGGGTGGATAACACGACCAGGCAGTAGTCATGCATAATCCCATCCATGCATTTATCCTGCCAACCGAATGCCCTCTCCTCAGTTGGTGGCTATCCGTGACTAGGAGAGAAGTGTTCATTCATTTATTCATGCACGCATGACAATTTCATTCGGCCATGGAATCATTAAAAAAAAAACCACCTCATTCATGCATTTATGTACACCTACGTATAGTGTCTGTGAAAATGGAGGAGAACTCTGTACAGACTTATGATAAATAAATAAATAAATAAATAAATAAATAAATAAATAAAGAACATACACACACGAATGTAATTCTTCTTCTACATTATAATTTAATGGGCTTCGCTAATAGCGGCTCACCCAGTCGCTGTAATTAGTCCAGCGAATACAGGAAACTGTGAAGTTATAACACAAAATCTCGAACACTTCATTAAAATATGTCAGAACCTTAAAACGCCAAAACAATCAATCAACTTCGTGGAGGAAGAAAAAAAATAAGGTGGCCAGGGAATACAGGTTAAATCGCAACAAGCGAACGGAGCGGAACAAAGAATTTGCAGAGCAGAGCCTGTTGACACCTAATATTCACACGGAAGAACTGTTTTCCCGGCTTTAAATTCAATTCCAGTAACGGCACAAACATCATACGGTAAAAAATACCAATCATATCAAAGAATGAGTTATCGACTATCGTGGAGTTGAATTCGCCTCACGCAAACATTAGATAGTACGGAAGTGGAGGGATTATCGAATGTTAACGTTTCAAATTTTTGTCCGCAAAGTCGTAAAATTACACCGTCCCTCCTTAAAATCGTCAACTGCTGCAATTTCCGTTAATTTTTCGGATAAACCGTAAAAGCTGACAGGTATGCGCCTTCTCCACACCCTCTCTCTCTACCATTAGGTGACTGGAACCATAACCGTGACTCACCTGTGAACAGTACCATCGAGTACTGCTCCCAAGTCCAATTCCGATGTTGACGTGCAAACTGTAATCGAGTTGCTCTGTGCTTGGCTTCTTGGGGTCTTCGTTTAACAGTCCTTGCAGTCACAGTGACATTTCTTACCGCCGAGTCGATTTCTGGCTTTGACGGCGGTAGTTTGTAGTTCGCTCAGATGGCCAGAAATCTATCAACCCTAGCAGACGTAAACCTCCTATGGCCTTATCTAGATCGTCTGTGGTAGATACTGAGTTCACAAAATCGTCCTAGAACAAGCTGGACGCTTCCATGTGATGCAACGATGGCATTAGTCGCGTAACGAAGGCTGTGCTATCATTCACCAACGCCATTGCTCTTGCAACATCCTCTGGGCCAAGAGGGATCTTAAATTGTCAAATGTGAAAGAGAAACTGAAGGAAAATGTTCATTTGTGACAAATATTGAAAACACTGAAAAACACTAGTCTGCACTTTAAAACTTTTTGTCAGATGATTTGTTAATAGTAGGTGTTCTTGAATGAATTTTTTATGCTGATTCTGGAAATAACTCATTTTTGCCTATCACATCAGGTTTTTACAGAAAATAAGAAGCAATGTTTTGACAATCAATCAATCAATCAATCAATCAATCAATCAATCAATCAATCAATCAATCAATCAATCAATCAATCAATACTGATCTGCATTTAGGGCAGTCGCCCAGGTGGCAGATTCCCTATCCGTTGCTTTCCTAGCCTTTTCCGAAATGATTTCAAAGAAATTGGAAATTTATTGAACATCTCCCTTGGTAAGTTATTCCAATCCCTAACTCCCCTTCCTATAAATGAATATTTGCCCCAGTTTGTCCTCTTGAATTCCAACTTTATCTTCATATTGTGATCTTTCCTACTTTTATAAACGCCATCCAAACTTATTCGTCTACTACTGTCATTGCAGGCCATCTCTCCGCTGACAGCTCGGAACATACCACTTAGTCGAGCAGCTCTTCTTCTTTCTCTCAATTCTTCCCAACCCAAACATTGCAACATTTTTGTAACGCTACTCTTTTGTCGGAAATCACCCAGAACAAATCGAGCTGCTTTTCTTTGGATTTTTTCCAGTTCTTGAATCAGGTAATCCTGGTGAGGGTCCCATACACTGGAACCATACTCTAGTTGGGGTCTTACCAGAGACTTATATGCACTCTCCTTTACATCCTTACTACAACCCCTAAACACCCTCATAACCATGTGCAGAGATCGGTACCCTTTATTTACAATCCCATTTATGTGATTACCCCAGTGAAGATCTTTCCTTATATTAACACCTAGATACTTACAATGATCCCCAAAAGGAACTTTCACCCCATCAACGTAGTAATTAAAACTGAGAGGACTTTTCCTATTTGTGAAACTCACAACCTGACTTTTAGCCCCGTTTATCAACATACCATTGCCTGCTGTCCATCTCACAACATTTTCGAGGTCACGTTGCAGTTGCTCACAATCTTGTAACTTATTTATCACTCTATAGAGAATAACATCATCCGCAAAAAGCCTTACCTCCGATTCCACTCCTTTACTCATATCATTTATGTATATACGAAAACATAAAGGTCCGATAACACTGCCCTGAGGAACTCCCCTCTCAACTATTACAGGGTCAGACAAAGCTTCACCTACTCTAACTCTCTGAGATCTATTTTCTAGAAATATAGCAACCCACTCAGTCACTCTTTTGTCTAGTCCAATTGCACTCATTTTTGCCAGTAGTCTCCCATGATCCACCCTATCAAATGCTTTAGACATGTCAATAGCGATACAGTCCATTTGACCTCTAGAATCCAAGATATCTGCTATATCTTGCTGGAATCCTACAAGTTGAGCTTCAGTGGAATAACCTTTCCTAAAACCGAATTGCCTTCTATCGAACCAGTTATTAATTTCACAAACATGTCTAATATAATCAGAAAGAATGCCTTCCCAAAGCTTACATACAATGCATGTCAAACTTACTGGCCTGTAATTTTCAGCTTTATGTCTTATCACCCTTTCCTTTATTCACAGGGGCTACTATAGCAACTCTCCATTCATCTGGTATAGCTCCTTCAACCAAACAATAATCAAATAAGTACTTCAGATATGGTACTATATTCCAACCCATTGCCTTTAGTATATCCCCAGAAATCTGATCAATTCCAGCCGCTTTTCTAGTTTTCAACTTTTGTATCTTATTGTAAATGTCATTGTTATCATATGTAAATTTTGACGATATTTACTTCTGAGCACAAAAATACATTCAAACACCATTACAAATGTAATGACAATTTAAAAGTCCAAAACCATCCACTGAACAGAATTCAAAACGTGATGATGAAGAATGCAGGGATGAATATGAATAAGACAATCAGTGGATCCAACCCACAATGCCCCACTTTGCAAGAAACTATTTGAAAGCAATAGTATTACTGACCAAAGGACGGCTTCTAAAGCATTTTCTTGAAACGATGAAGCTTGGGGTCTAAAGGGGTCCAAAATCCAGGTCAGTGGCCCCTCATAATGCTACTTATCGCTAATAAAGTAGAACCATGGTATTTGTCATGTTGCGGTACTAATCGAAAGTAGCGAAGACTCATGGTGTTCCACACATTATGGTACTACTCACAAGTATCGTACATCGCACAGACAACGCAGACCCACGGTGTCGGTCATTTAGTGGTACTAATCACAGGTACTGCATACATCCACAGTGAAGCCACTCTCTGGTGTAATCACAAACCTGGTGTCTACCTAACATAGTGGTACTACTCGCAAGTAAAGGCAAGCTATGATGTTCCTCGTGTGATGGTACTAATCACAATTAGTTTCGCGGTTCTAATACAATCATACCTTCGTCGCTCATTTTAGTAGCCTCTTACAAAAGGCATGGGATATCATGATTCGTCAGTTCAAAAAATGAAGTCATGTACGAAGAAAGACAAGGGTCACGAAGGGCATGAAAATGAAAGACTCCCTAGGCCTTGAATGCTCTAATACAATCAGGGTTGGAAAAGAACAAGAGTTGACCAAGGGAGGTCAGGCAGGATAGATTACAGTGAGGAGACCGGTACAAGTAAGTGAAAGCAATGCCAGGACTCAGCCAACAGCCCTGTGGTCGCCAACACCATGCTCCGAAGTTGAGAGCCCCTGGGTCCCCTTTTAGTCGCCTCTTACAACAGGCAGGGTATACTGTGGGTGTATTCTTCCTCTGCATCCCCTATCCACAGGGGGTAGTTCATTACGGAGTTGGGTACTGAGTTTGGGGAATTTAGTACATTAGGTGGTGTTCTTTCTTCAGTAAAAAATTAATTTTACTTATCGAGAGGTATGTCTGGCACATGAGGTTGTTGCTGAGGTTTCCTGATGCCTAAGGAACGAAGAATGTTCCAAGCACAGCTAGAATTCATATTTGCAGCCATTCAATTTCTAAGGACCCGAATATTTTCTAAGTCACCTTGGTCAAGAGTTTGTTTAAAGCATCAATCTTGGTGGATGAGATTAATTAGAACCATGAACCAAACTACCAGAAAGGACAAGATCAGAAATGAAGTGAATAGGAAAGTAGCTGGTATCGAGGTTCCTATTACCAGTGTCATAAAGAAATGCGGACTTCAGTGGTATGGGCACATAATGAGAATGAACAGGGAAAAACCTGCCACAAAATATTTTAACCTTAATCTCACCGGAAGAAGGCCCGAGGGAAGACCAAGAAAACACTAGATAGAGACTGTAAGATCAGATGTGGGAGAGGACACAAATGGGATTATGTACTGGAAAAGAAGATGTGTGAAGACAGGAGGAGATGGCAAGCGCTTGTACACCACACCCGGGAAAATGGAGTTGATGATTATTTAGCCAAGGATAAGATGGGCGAGTAACTATTGTCTGTCACTTAGGAGCGTGTTTATCATACAGAGTGATTAGACGGGAGTTAAATCAGTCTACTTTTGCATCTATATTGTCCAATAGGATTGTGTCATTCCAGGGTAGATTGCAAGCGTTACGTCTTAACTCGTCCATATCAAAGCCTTTTGTGTTTCTGGAAATAACATGGGTTTATATTTTGGCATTCGGAGAGAATAGGAAAGGTAGATAAGGTCATGAGTGGAGATTGCTGGGACTGGAATCTGGCCATGAGTTATAAGTTATAACTTTGTTTGGGTTATTTGTCACAATGTGGTCAATGAGCATCTGTGTTTTGTAGTTTTGTGTGTGTAAGTGTGATTAGTAGGCTCTAAACGGAGGATGGTCACGAAATTCATCAAAATGTGCTACCAAGGAGAGTGCGTTGGCATGGCAGCACTGTAAACAGTTGGCAGAGGGAGATAATGCCTGTTTGAGGAGAATGCCTGTAGTGAGAGGGGAGATGTTGACAAGGTCAGTGTCAGGTACAGAGCTCTGGATCAGCTGAGTAACGGAATGTTAACAAACTAGTATAGCAGAAATAGCATGCAACTTAACTCAACATCCTAATAAATGCTTACACTGACTACCCCCTTCCCCACACACATAATACAATTACAGAAACACTTATGAATAACAAACAAATACACTGGCGAGCTGTGTTGTTTCATTTCAATTGTCACTCTTATCCCGCAGATTTTTCATGCTGTCCAGTTCCATGACTGTTGATGGATCTTTTTGTCCCTATAGGAAGGTGGATTACGATGCGTCTGTCTTGGGTCCAGATGTGGGATGGTCAGAAGTGATCCCTAGCAAGGTTTAATATACTTTTACAGGTTTTGGTGAAGGACTCGGTTATGAGTAAATTCATGCACTTCAGGAGACACTTCGCCTTGCAGACGCGGTCACTTACGTGGTAGCGGGTAAATTTAGCTATTATAGAGAGCCTGCAGGTAGTTACCACTTGAGCTGCTGAGCTCTGAGGCTGCCCAATCCTGGGCACTCGTCGAAGCTCTCCATCATGAAGTCCACGTTCAACTTCGTTCAGAAAGTTTCCCTTACTTTCTCGTAAATATCCTTCCGCAGTTCCTTGGAGACTCCATGGATTAGGAGGCAGTTCCTACGGCTGTACTGCTCTCCTTTATCAATAAGTTGTTCTTGATGGTCGAGCTCCCCTGCTAACTTGCACAGCTGTTCTTTCAGCACAGCAAGTTCGGAGGAGATAGTGCCTCCGAAGTCTCGAAAATCCTGACTCAGCGAGTCTAGGGACTCTTCCCTGGGGTTGGCAGAGACGTTTAACAATTCAAGGAGCACCTCGAAGTCCTTCACCATTGATTCAAAAGCATTAATCTGCTTACTCACCTTCTGGACGGACATATCTCTTGATATTCATGCCCAGACTTGAACCACAGTTGTACAAGTTCATTTAGCACACACTTGCAGGACAAATATGCTACCAGTTATGCGGCTTCTGCGAGATACAGACAGAGCACTCCTATGCGTGTTACAGTTGACGCCATGATTTATCAGGAAAATCATTTAAGGTAAAAAGAAACAAAGACGAAAAGATAAACTTTGAAGATCTTAAAATTGATTTAGGTATTCTCATTCAACATCATCAAAATATAATTTTTTTTTATGTAATTACAGTTTTCATAAATTTCACTAATGTTTCTTTATTCACTGATATGGTGAATTAATGGAGAATGGAGAATGCTCGACTGGATGCTGAGATTAGTAAAAGGATTCAAGCTGGAAGTTGTTTCTATCATAGTGTAAGAAATATGTTATGGGACAAAGATGTGCCAATGGAAGCAAAGGATACTATGTACAAGATGTATTACGTACCCATAACAACTTACGGAGCAGAAACTTGGACAATGACAAAGAAGGATGAGAGTCGAATACAGGCAGCCGAAATAATTCTTGGGGAGTATGATACAGAAGAGTAGAA
This sequence comes from Anabrus simplex, assembly GCF_040414725.1. Taxonomy (NCBI): domain Eukaryota; kingdom Metazoa; phylum Arthropoda; class Insecta; order Orthoptera; family Tettigoniidae; genus Anabrus; species Anabrus simplex. The sequence goes on from NC_090271.1 coordinate 163,015,250, forward strand.
GAGACAAAATAAGGAATGAGAAAATCCGGGAAGAAATTGGAGTGGAAACAATGAATGATAGAATAGAGAAGTGCCGACTAAGATGGTTTGGGCACATAAAGCGAATGAGTGACGAAAGAATGCCAAAAAAGGTGATGGAAATGCAAATCCAAGGAAGGAGAGGCCGTGGACGACCACGATTGAGATGGAAGGATACCATCCAACGCAGCATTATAGAAAGAAACCTGGACTGGGACACAGTGTTGGAGGAGGAGTGGTGGAAAGACCGAAGAAAGTGGAGAGGAACCATATTTGCCCCTACCCGGCTACAGGTGGATAAAGGGAAATGATGATGGTGAATTATGATGTAATACTTCTTTAACACGTTCGCGGCCGATGACACATATGCGTCATGACTCTACTTTCACATAGTGAAGATGACGACACACGTGCGTCACACTCCACGCGAAATATTAAAGCTCGTATTTTTGCCAATATGTATGTAAACAAACAGACCTCTTATCCGTGCATTGTTATGGTGTTAATAAACATATGCGCCATCCGGGCATCGGATCAATTGTTAGTTACAATCCCTGTAGCCAATACAAGTCGGCATACGTTTCTGCGATGTCAAGGGAAAACAGTGAAGTTTCAGGACCTTCTCTCCGGGATAAACAGGCCATGATGATAGTCTGGAAGCTCTCTTGAACGCCAGTGACAGTGACAGCATTGATAGTGACGAAACTGATGACAGTGTGAAAAATGACTGTAGCCACCTGAGTGAGAATCTTTATCACGGATGTGTGTGTCGAGTGTCTACTCCCAATTCTCACATTACAGAAGGTGAGGAAGACGTAAGCAATATCTCATCTCCAAATCTCCCGCCAAATAACATGGGCAATATTTCAGGGGTCATTGCTTGGCGTTCAGATTCGTCCTCAATGAAACAAATAAACTTTATTGGTCAGCCGGGAATGAAGGTTCCACTACCAAGTGACGCGAAACCCATCGATTATTTTCGCTTGCTTGCAGATTACAACTTGCTGAATAACATTGTAACTGAATGTAACACATTTGCAGAAGAGTTATTTTTGCGAGGAAATGTCACTGAAATGTAGCACACTGTTTTGACTAGTTACATTGTACAGCTTATGGAATAGGCCTAATGTAAGTAGGCCTATACATTGTTCACACAGCAACAATAAGATTCTACTGCACAGTATCTTTGTGTGAAATGTTCAAAAACTCATTTTTCTGTTGTAAAGAAGTTCTACATTTGAACAAAACATTATTTTCCTCGTTTCACTTCATTACCAGCCATGACGCACATGCTGCGTCGAACGGCACTGAAGGCGAAAAACTCATCAGTAGTGCCTGTCAACAGTCTGTCAACAGGCAGAAGAAGAAAGGAAAAATAATGCTGGAAGGTACACAACTGGAAACAGTAGACCAATATAAATATCTTGGGTGCATCATTTCAAGTGATAACAGAATACAGCATGAGATTAACAACCGCATTCAAAAATCAGCTCAGTTTTACCATCAAGTTCGGAGCCTCCTCTGGAACGAACAAGTTCCCTTAAGATCAAAGCAGATTCTATTCCAATCATACTTCACCCCCATAATAACATATAGCCTAGAAACCCGCACAACAACCCAACAAGTGGACAGCAAACTACAAGCCGCAGAAATGAAGTTCCTACGAACTATGGTACAGAAGACAAAAAGGGACAGGGTAAGGAATGAAAGAATAAGGGAGCAAGCTGGTGTGTACCCATCCCTGAATGAAAAAGTGACAAGGGCCCGTTTGAAATGGTTTGGCCATGTCAAACGAATGGACGATGGAAGGATAGCAAAACAATGGCTACACACAGTCGTGGCCGGAAAACGACCGGTAGGAAGACCTAGGAAGAGGAGGCTGGACCAAGTGAAAGAGGACATAGGAACAAGAGGAATCAGCTGGGATGTCGTCTTGAGAGAAGAGTGGTACATGGACAGACAGAAGTGGAGAGTGCTCGTAAACCACACCCGGGCAACTGGAGTGGAAAACTGATGATGATGATGATGAGTGCCGCTGACGCAGCATGTGCGTCATGGCTCGTATACACATAAATAATATTGAAATAATTAAAATAATAATCTAAAATGCATAAGGACACAGAAATGAAGTCCTTTAAGCAAAAAAAGTATTACGGTACCACGGTAACGGTTGCCGATATCCGAGTGGCCGCGAACGTGTTAACCTTTTCACTGCTAATATTGTGAGCGACTGCCTGAACCCTCCATGCTGAATAATTTTCTAAAAAATATAATGCCTCAAAATACATGAAATGTATGCAAGATATTTCATATGAACTGGAAAAATAATTCCAGAACAGATTTCAGTTTTAGTTTTTCCACAAAAATTAACAACACAGAAAATTAGGGTTGTCCACGGGAGCAAAAAATACACTTTTCTATAAAAGTTATATATTCCCTTTTCACAAGTGCTAAATTCTCACCAAATTGCACAACGCTCTCTCAATAATTACGAATGTGAGACATTTTAGCCATTTTACAAATCAAAGTTGACCATAATAGTCAAACTACTCACAGGTCATCTCCTAAAATAGATTGGTTAATGTCATATGATTTCCTAATAAAAAGCAATCAAAGAACATTTTTTACAACAGAAGACACCAAAAATAAGATAAAATTGAATACAAAACTCAAGAATACAAACCTCCGCTTTACCCTTACACAAAACAAACCAACAACACGCACATTTTCAACTGAGGAAAGGGCACGAAGATCGGAGCGTCTGAAGAAGTACTGGGAGGACCGCAAAGCCCGAACAATCCCTTCAAAGAGACCTGAACGACGGACTGACTAAAGTGATCCTATGTGGTCATAAAAGAAGAAGAAGAAGAAGAAGAATGAAACAAAAATTAAATTTAAGTCAGGATTGGCCAAAATAAGAAATGTAGGGAAAACACAAAGTTCTAAAATATCAACTCACCTAATTTAGACCAAATTGTTTCCTAATTTATAGCAGACACTCCAATGTGTCCGTCTTCAGAACTTCACTAATGTGTGGTATATTTCGAAGCAGGGGTGAACACAGATATTCACGTCACATTTGACGCACATGTACCGGGTTTCTCGCCTCTTCTTTTCGCAAGTTGTGTTGGAGCAGACATGGCAGCATCTTGTAGGAAATTTCTTCTTTGGAGTAGGTTGTACAGGGGACGGGAAATGTCTCTCCGTCAGTCTGAGTGGTTGGTCACCAGATATAGGACGTCCTCTTTTGTTGGTTTGTCTAGATACGTGGTACTTCTGGATGAGTTCCCTTATAAGCTGTAGCTGGAAATCTGCTAGAGATATGTTCTGTCCAGTTTTGACATTGAAGAGGGCATGAGAATTTACAACAGTGATGTCCAGCTGGTGGAAAAAGAACTTTCGGTACCATTTCATTGACTTCCGCACACACTCGATAGAAATGATGATCATGTCTGACCGGTCAACAGGACCGATGTACTTGTTATAGTCAATAACGCAATGGGGTTTCTCTACAGGCAGTCTTTTTTGTCTGTCCGTCTTCCCTGTAGGTCTCATGTTGTCAGTATGTCACGTGGTCAGCATACAAACTTCCCTACGATCGAACCACCTGATGGCAATCATGTTATCTGTCGCTTTTGATTCAGTTTGTCCTTTCTTAAATTTTGTAGTAAATTTCGGCATACCCCTCCGGTTTTTCCTGATGGTACCACGTGTTGGTTTTGTTTTCGTATAGGTGATCGTACAGTTGTGGACTTGAATACCAGCTATCTATCCACAATGTATGTCCTTTTTGCAAGTACCTTTCAATTAGCGTCAAGACAACTGCACCTGACACCCCAAATTCACGTTCAGGAATTATTTCTGTAGTTGAACCTGTGTAAACAATAAAATCCAGCACACATCCGGTCTCACAATCGCAGATAATAAATGTCTTCATTCCAAATCTGTGTCTCTTTGATGGGATAAACTGTATGAATGAAAACCTGCCTTTGAAAAGCATCAAACTTTCATCAATGCAAATGTTTTCAAACGGGGCGAACGTTTCTCTGAACTTGTCTCTGAAATGGTCAATTACAGGCTTTATTTTATACAGCCGGTCACCTTCAATTGACTGTTGTCAATGAAATGATTGAAATGTAACAAGCGCAATAATAAGAGATACCTGTCTCTAGACATGAAATTCGAGAACTGCGGGGTCATTATTAGAGGATCAGTTGACCAGTATTCAAGAATTCTAAGTTTCTTCATTCTTTCCGTAAGCACTGTCAATGCGAAAAAGACATACAGTTCTTCAGGTGTGGTTTCCCTCCATGTCTGTAGCCTTGAACTTGGAGACGGTGGTATTGTTTGCGTAACAAATACAAAGTATGTGTTTGTTTCAACTGCTATATGCTCCATAATTTCTTGTGAAAGGCAGCACTGAAATACATCTAATGACGCTGGTTCATCATGAATCACACCGAATAATATACCCGATGAACTGTCATCAAAACTTGTATTACACGACTAAATATTATTACCCATACACCACTGAAATAAATCAGGTTAGGAACAAATTCTTTTCCTGGTTTGTGAAGTTGGTACTTGAGGCTCAGCTCTATCACTGCCACGAGGACTGTAATCACTACACATATCACAGATATCAGAGTACTCATCTTCCGATTCAAGGGTATTCACAGATTCTATAAGTTCGAACTCGAAAAGAACGCGCAATCTGCTACTTGAAGCCATTTTTATCAACCCTGGACACAGGTGCTTTGCGGGACTGCCAACCTAGGTTGCGCACTGAGCCGAGTGCATTATTTCAGATATTTGACCGCAGATAGCGTTAAAAATGCAGGCTCCGTTTTGACTGATGGTCCATTATGCTGCTAAAAGATGTAGCTTGTTGCCACTCAAGTTTGAAAAAAAGGAAACTCCAAAGGTATATATTTCCTTTTCAGAAATTTAGCTAAAGTTACCGATGAGATATCTCGGGCGCAGCAAGGACACGACATATTATCGTGCCCAAGATATTTCGGGCATAGCAGTGTAAGGGTTAAATTTTGGGCTTAACAAAAGATAGTATTATATTGTGTTTATTCTTTGATTGAACTTCACTGATGAAGGGAATGTACTATGTTCCTGAAACATGTATGAACAAATAATTTTCAATTACGAAAAGCGTACTGAAAAGGTGAGCCAAACACTATTTTAAATAGTTTTTAATAGCTTGAAACTGTATATCATTGCCATTAAGAGTTCTAGAATGCACAGATCATACAATTGCCGGATTGTTAAAGATGGACTAGTCTTGTGGCTTTGAGGTTTACAAGAAGAAAAAGTTCTTTCAATGTACAGGACTCAAGATTCTGTATATCGAAGGCTGCAACCACTTCTAATTCCATCTCATCCATTTCACATGTTTGGCCTACGCTAATCACCGATTTGGAAAAGAGCTACAAAGTCAGTTCTCTGAAGTCATGAACTTGTTTCTTCAGTCAAGAAGGCATTTATGGAAGCTAACTTATGTGTGCAGGCTTACCGAAAGAAACTACCACAAGCAACACTTCCTCCACAGCCCGTATTAACACAATAGCGCACTGTAATAAAGGCAGTTAAAGTCTACTGTGAACACCTTCAAAATGTTAATGGTCATTGTTGACTCTACCCTCCTGAGTCAGAGGCGTATTAGTAAGGGATGTATAAAAAATCTTGCAGAATCTTAAAACTGTGTGTGATATTGCATAAATTAAATCGACGCAACTTGTTCACCAACTAATTGTGGAAAGTTTGGGAAACAGAACAAATGCCAGAGCATTGGAGCTTAGCAATTATTTGCCCAATTCATAAGAAGAAAGATAAAGCAAATTGTGAAAATTATAGAGGTATATCTTTGCTTAGTGTGGTTTATAAGGTCTTAGCAAAGGTTTTGTCTATGAGACTCACTCCACTGGTTGAGCAGATACTAGGAGACTACCAAAGTGGCTTTCGACAGGGTAGATCAACAACAGATCACATCTTCACTGTCAGGCAAATAATGGAGAAATGCTATGAATATAATGTGGATGTGAATCAGCTGTTTGTGGATTTTTGGCAGGCTTATGATAGTGTGAAGAGAACAAACAATCAAACTGATGTACATGGAGTTCCAAACTAAATTGATAAGACTGGTACAAATGACCCTAACAGGTACTAAATGCATGGTTAAAATAGAAGGAAATCTTACTAAAGAGTTTGAAGTAAACCAAGGTTTGCGGCAAGGGGATGTGTTATCTACTCTGCTCTTCAATGTGGTTTTGGAGCGTGTGATGAGAAAGGTGGAGGTCAGTAATCCAGGCGGTACGCTGTTCAACCGTGTAACACAGAATCTGGCTTATGCTGATGATGTTGATATGCTGTCTAGAAGATTGAAAGACCTAGAGGAAGGACTGGATAGATTACAAAAGGAAGGAGGTGAAATGGGCCTAAGAGTGAATAATGCCAAAAATTTTTTTTTTTTGCTAGGGGCTTTACGTCGCACCGACACAGATAGGTCTTATGGCGACGATGGGATAGGTAAGGCCTAGGAGTTGGAAGGAAGCGGCCATGGCCTTAATTAAGGTACAGCCCCAGCATTTGCCTGGTGTGAATTGCCAAAACTCATTACCTGTTTGCATCTGGGAGGACCATAGGAAGGAAGACAAGTGCATAAAATTAAATGGAATTAACTACGAGAGATGTGAAAAGTTTAAGTATTTAGGAGTGCTGGTGACAAAAGATAATGACATGAAAGAGGAAATAAAAGCTAGGATTGCTGCGGGCAATAGGGCTTACTTAGCTTTATTGAAAGTGTTTAGATCACGCAGCCTTGGTAGAAGATTAAAGTTGACAGTCTATCGAACAGTATTACGACCAGTGGTAACTTATGGCTCTGAAACATGGACAATGACCAAAGTAGATGAAGAACTGTTGAACAGATGGGAGAGAAGGAAGGGGAATTGTGGAGAATAAGGAAAAACAAGGAACTGGAAGAACTCTATGGACATCCAAGTACCGTAACCGAAATAAAAAGCAACAGATTAAGGTGGTTGGGACACGTGGAGAGAATGCCAGATAATAGGGCTGTCAAGAAGATCTATAAGGGAAATCCAGGTGGTAGAAGATGGAAAGGAAGACCCTGGAAAAGATGGCTGGATGATGTGGAGGAGGATTTAAGAAAGATGGGGATGGAGGAGGCGTGCAGAAGATCGTGAAGATTGGGCTACAATCGTCAGAGAGGCCAAGGCTCTACAAGGGCTGTAGCGCCGAGGAGTGAGTAAGTAAGTAAATCGACCTTTGGCTTGATTCCTTGAAAAATCGGGAACCTGGAAACTTGTGGACTATTGCTCACAGAATTGATGGACATCATCTGTAGTGTGAAAAATAAAACTGAATGTTGTTCGCAGGTCTGAAGATGAAAAAGTCATGAAAAAATTTCAGTGAGTTCTTGAGAGAAATCTGGGTTACACCAGTTTGTTTACTCTTAGCCATATCCACATCAGGGAGTAGCAAGAAACTTCAAAAGACATCAATCCCACACACATCCATTTACTGAAGTATCCACCAGTTACTTCCCGTGATGTCAAGCGATCATTTTCAGTGCACAAAAAATTACATTCCGATTGCCAATGGAACCTGACTTCTTAGAATATGGAGGAAATACCCTGTGCTTTGCACCTTGACTGATGTTTGCACCACAATCTAACATGACATAATTATTTATATTCTAGTTTGTTTACCATTACCCCCAAACCCCATGCTCAACAAGTGTTTTTGAAACATTTTTGTAATTGTTATATTACAAATTTGATTGATATTTTGAGGGTTTTGTTACATGTTTTTGTACATATTTCATAGGTCAACACTATATAAAAATTCTGACTCTAAATTATAACATATGGATTTTAAAAGTATACAACTGCATACAAATACACTACAGTTTCATTCACATGACAACTTCTATCTTACCCCTTCCTGGTAAAAGAAGACACGTCCTCTGTTCACCCAGTAGTGATCATGGGAACCAAAGAATCTGATGGCAAATTCCCCACGTCTATGTGGCAGGTTCATGATATTCTCTGGTATCTGATTGGGAAAGAGTATTAAAGCTGGCCACCACCTATAAAGTATATGGTAAAGCAATAAGTAAAAACAAAACATAAGAGTGAGCAGAAAAGACATAGAAAAAGAACAACCCCTATATATTATAAAATAAAGTCCCTGGTAGAAGTCTGTCTATATTTGTGCAGGTTAATCTTCATGACCAATGAGCAAATTATGATGTGATTTTCACTGTAGTATAGAGCATATATTGAGGATAGTTTAAGACTATGGAACTATGACAAAAGGGAGTGGCAATTTTAGCAAACCAAGTCAACGTGTGTGTGTGTGTGTGTGTGTGTGTGTGTGTGTGTGTGTGTGTGTGTGTGTGTGTGGAAAGCCATCCGAGGCCAAACTCAATTATGTGTGGAAGAATTTTTGACCATAAGAGTTCTTCAAACAAAAGTCTGGAACAGGAAAAGGTACCCAATAAGACTTTTTGTCATGATTTGCAGTAAAAAAGTCAACCTTAAAGTTGGAAACCATATTATGAGATTAATCGTGTAATCAAAGCCCATATCAAAATAAATAAAAATATTCTTTAAATAGCCCTGTCCAATCCAGTGCCTATGGGCACCATAGTGACTGTAGAAAATTCTTCTGGTGCCTGTCAAAACTGCATTTAACCATGCTGGTTTTTAATATTAATTAAAATTTCCAGACAAAAATTATTTGCAACATCTGAGTAACAGTTAAAGGTTTCCAACAATTCTAATGAAAAATACCTACTCCTGAGTGCTATAGCTCATGCAGGACCTTGGCCCTGATGACAATAGTAGCCCTAACTTCACATTCTTCAGCAAGCTTCCTCCATCTTCTCAAACCTATCTTTCTTAAATCCTCCTTCAATTCATCCAGTCATCTTCTTCGAGGTCTTCCTTTGTGTCTTCTGCCACCTGGATCTCCTTTGCAAATTTTCTTGAGAGACCTATCATCTGGCATCTCCACTTGTCCCAATATTTGCATGCTCATACAGTTCTTCCAGTTCTCTGTTTTTCTTTGCTGTTCACTTGACCTAAAATCTTTCTCAGTACTACTCTCTCCCACCTGTCATCTGTTCTGGTTATTGTCAATGTTTCAGAAACATAAGTTACCACACGTCGTAGTACTGTTTGATAAACTGTCAACTTCAGCAAGACTGTGATCTGAGCACTTTTAACAAAGCTAAGTAAGCCCTATTGCCTGCAGAAATCCTCCCTTTTATATCCTCTTTCATGTCATTGCCTTGTGTCACCAGCATTTCTAAATACTTGAACTTTTCGCACCTCTCGTCCCATTTAACTTTAGGAGCTTATCTTCCAAAATTATGGTACTCCCAGGTGAGAAACAAATACACTAGAGTCCCGTTAATCCGAACTGAAATATTCATTTTTTTAAAATTCTCCTTATTAAAATGAAAGGACATATTATAGAATGAAGAATTACTTGCATTTTATTACTCATATTTCACTAGAATAACTTAATGTAAACATAATTACACATCATAAACCATCAATTACTGGTCGTTTATCTAGACAAAGTCTGTTAGTTTCTTTTGCCTAATGACTGGAACCTACTCGAAGATGCAGTGTTAAATAGGAGTCTCATAAACATCACATCAGTGGGCGTAGCAGCGGAGTGTTGCACGACGAAGCGTACGGCAAGTTCTAAGGCGGCCGCGGCATCTGAATGAGACACTTGTTCATTGTGGTCTTCTTCGTCGTCACTTTGTTCCCAATCAACTATAGATTCTTTCTCCACCATAGCTACAATTTCTTGGTCTGTTTGTAATTGATGACAGTCAGCTTTCATCCACTCGCAAATATCATTCGATTCTAGCTCAGACCGGTGGTATTTGAAGGTGTTCAAATACGTCAGCCTCGTGTAAGTAGATTTGCTGGCACGTGAAAGAACTCGTGCGGGAGGCGTCTCCGGAAACCATAAAAGCAGTTAGCGGGATGTAAAAATAATAATCTTATTATTAAAAAATAGTTTCTGGTTAATCCAAACATTTCATAATCCGAAGAGACTCCGGTCGCAATTAGTTCGGATTAACGAGACTCTACTGTACTCAGTTTTGGCATTATTTACTCATAGTACCACTTCTCCTGCCTCCTTTCCTAACCTGTCCAGTCCTTCCTCTAGGGGCGACTATTTCCGCACAAGGATTACAGAGACTGAAGTTTGTTCCTTCCCTCTGAATAACCACATAGCTAATATGGATCTCTGAGTATATTTCAATAATGGCCTTTACCACACCATCAATATCCCAGGTACATGGGTGTTACTTTGGATAGAACGTTATCCTTCAAACAACATTTGCTGAAGACTATTGCAAATCTGAGATCATATAACATCATTTCGTTGAATATTTTCTCACAAAGTTAAAAAGGCCACAACTATGACTTTAAAGTCGAACTAGCAGGTGATTTGATGTGTGCATTATATTATTTCTTGCCTGCGTTAAGTTAAACAAGTTTCATTGTGTAAAGCCTTTTTAAATTATCGCATATCTGCTTAATTTATCAAGAAGTCCTGTTATGTATGCTCCAAACCAATATTTACCACATCTGCTGCTGTTTAACGTAATTTCTTCTTGATTGTTATGTTCATCTATAAATCATTGGCCTTTGATGTAGATATGATTTCACTGAAGTAGTTTATCCTGTTTAAAGCATGAATTATTGTATTTTGTAGCCCAGAAGTATTATTATTTTCATCAAGCCAGGGTTATAATACCAATACCGTTTAATACCAATATAAATGGTCCATAAATTTATAATGGTATTATAAATTTACTCATTCGGGACAAATATTTCAGGATCGCCTATGGGAATCAACATATATATCAAGCCGGGGTATGTCGAAAATCATTAGATATTTTTGGCACGTGCGAGTTTTATTGATAGCCATTTTCAAAAGTTGGCAGGTAAGCTCATTTCACTCACGTCACTCATTGTTTCATCCAACATCTTCCGAATGGGACTTTATGAAAATAACTGACAAAAACAACTTGTACAACAGAACTACACCGTCACGTGCAACCCACGCTTCAAAGTTCAGAGCACCCGAGCCCCCTTTTAGTCGCCTCTTACGTCAGGCAGGGTATACCGTGTTGACCACAACGATATGTACAAAAAGGGCGATACATCGTTGTAGAACCATTTGAGGGTCAATGCGTCCCAGAAATAAGTTATTGGGGGTTACATCAGTGAGCAACAAGCCAAATGCTGTACTTGAAAATGATATCATCAAACATTTCTTCTATTGCTTACATTGAAATAATGTCTGTATGAGTCATCGCTGATGCCTGGTGGAAAAATGTGAAATTACATCACCTCATAGTTGAAGTAAATTATTTACTACAAGGGAGGTGAATTATATTTTGATAGTAATTAAAATTGTCTGATAAAATATTAGAAGCTAACGATATACCCCTCAGTTCTTTGTCTCTTTATACTAATGATTATAATGCCCATTCTAAGACCTATCAATGTGCCTGCTAAAGATATTTGTTCTCAGCATCATTTAACCTGGCTAAAAGGTCATGAATCTGCTACACCAGTTGGTCTTGTGAGAAACAGGTTTCAATAGACTACAGAGAGCTCAACGAATTGGTACACATAAGAATGTGACTTCTTTCATCACCCAGTGCAAACTGCAGAGCTTCTAAGATGGCGTAAAGCTCCGCAGTATACACGCTACAAACACTAGGAAGCGAGATCTTAGGCCTCATATCATTGGAGATCAAAGAGCAACCAACATTATCTCCGGTTTTAGAACCATCCGTGAAGATATGTCTCGCGGCCAGATACTGGTGAACGATGTCGGAAATACCTCCGATAAACAGAGGAATCCGCGTTCACCTTGGGTCCACGGAGTAGATCTAGACGTATTTCCAGCCAAGGAACTAACCACGGCAGTACTTCGCTAAGAATTTGTTCAAGAAAACCACCGATATCCATATTTAAATCACAACACAAGCTATCAAATCGAAACCCGACCGGCCGTGTGCCATTTGGTACCTCTGGTGGTATTGGGTACTAAAGATGCATTGATAGCTTCGATGTAGCGGCATTTCACAAATTTTGGCAGTGTACGTGAGGAGTAACTGCTGCCTCCTTATCCGTAAAGATGGAACTCCTGCTTCAGCGAGTAGGCTAGGAATGGGGCTAGTACAGAAAGCTCCCGTTGCCAGCCTAACTTCACTATGGTGAATATTGTCTAAAAGGCTCAGCGCAGATTTTGATCCCGAGCCATAAGCCGCACTTCTATAGTGAATTCAGGAGAGGACCATTGCCGTGTAAAAACGTAGCAGCACTGCACGATCAGCTCCCCAGGAAGTGCTGCTGAGAAACTGAAGCATGTTAAGTCTCTTCATGCAGGCAACCTTCAACTGCCACGTCAGTCTCTTATCAAAATGGAGTCCCAGGAATTTGCAAGTGTCTACCACTGGTAACGTCACAGTCTCTTATGAAAATGGAGTCCCAGGAACTTGCAAGTGTCTACCACTGGTAAGATACTGTTTTGCAAGAAAAGCTCTGGTTAATGGTGCACAAGCCGACATTGACAGAAGTGTACAACTGAGGCATTCGCCGCTGAAAATCGAAAACCATGTTGCAGGGCCCATCTGTCGACTGGTTAATAGCTTGCTGTAGCTGTCTCTCAGCAAATGCCTCCCTTCCGAAGCTGTAATGTAGACCTACAGCGATGGAACGACTGTGGACCCTGCAGTAGCAACTATGCTGTTGATAGCAACTGGGAACAGTGTTGCATTCAGTACAGATCCCAGTGATACTCCATTTCCTTGAATGTAATATTGAGAAAATATTCGGACTCGGAAGAGCCAAAGGGACATGAATTTCTCAATAAAAGTTGGCAAATTTCCCCGAAGTCCCCACTGGTGTAGTGTGGAGAGAATCCCATATCGCCAGGTAGTATCGTAAGCTTTCTCCAGTTCAAAAAACACAGCGAAAGGTCTCCTAAATGGCGCTCTCCAGTCTGACCAGATGATCAGTGGCAGACCGATGAGAGCGAAAACCACACCGGTAGTTAGACAAGAGACCTTTCCTTTCCATGGCCCACACAAGACGCCAGTTAACCATCCTTTCAAATAGCTTACAAAGGCCATTTGTAAGGCATACTGGCCCATAACTATCCAGAAGTTTTGGATCTTTACCTGGCTTGGGAATTGGTATCACAATTTCCTCACGCCACTGAGATGGAAACACACCCTCACTCCATATTCTGTTGAATAGGGTGAGGATATCTTTGAGACATGTCACTCAAATGATTCAGAATTTGATTGTGGATTTCGTACGGTCCAAGAGCCGTCTCTCTGCGTGGCACGAGTGCACTCCGTAACTCCCACTCCGTGAAAGGCACGTTGTAGACGTGCGAAGCAATAGAGGCAAGAGAGAGATGGTGTGCCCTTTTGCGCTTAATTGGAAGAAATGCAGAGTCGTATCTCCCGGAGCTGGACATATCTGCGAAATGTGATGTGATGCAGTCTGCAATGACTGAAGGAATCATAACTATGTCTCCATTAATGGAGTTTCCGGGGACTGAGGGCACATTCTGTACTCTGATTACAGCAGAGTTTTGTCCACACTTATGATGACGGAGTATGTGCCGTCATGGAAGAGACATACTTTTCCCACATAGTTTTTATTACTTTCTTGAAGAAAAAAAAAAAAGGGGACTTCACGCGCAGACGCTTAAATGTTATATGAACACTTAAAAGGCCGTTGGCAATCACATACGGCCGCTGCAATTTCGTCTGTCCGTCCACCATGGGACCTGTTTCGAGTGAGGAATACCATTACATGTAATAAATATCATTTTTGGTCCGTATTGATGATATTTGATTGAAATAATAACTTAATGTTATTATTTCAATGAGGAATACCAGACGAGGAAGGAATTGTTTCCTCTGCAGCAGCCAAAATTCCAGTAGTAATGGAAGAAATGTGGTCATCAACAGACTCCAGCGTATCGTCGGACATCACTGCGCGTTTAAAAATTCTGGCCAATTTGCCCGCCGAAGTAACCAGCACTTGGGTAATTCGGACTGTCTTTGATTCAGGAGAGAATAATTAGGAAGGGGTCACTATCACAGAGGTCATAGTGTACTTGCCACCGAAGCAAAGGAACCAGTGCACGGCTACACAAAGTGACATCGAACTAGCTGATCAATCGCTCGAGCATCCTACCCCTAGCACAGGAAAACGGAGATCCCCAGAGTGTGTTACGGGAGTTTACGTCTCCCAGCATGAGAAAAGGAGGAAGTAACTGAGTGAACAGATCTTGTAGTGCATGCATTTCAAGATAGCAGTCCGGTGGAATGTACATGTTGTACAGCATTGTCATTACTGGCAAAGGAGCGCGAACTGCAACTGCATCTAGCCGAGTATAGAGCGGTAATTCGTCACTGAAGATGTCAGAGGGAACTACGGTACAAACGCTCCCAGTCGCAACACCATCTACATATACTCGGTCTTTAGAAAAAAGACGATATCCTCTCATAGTTGTGTCGTGTCCAGGTCCCAAACTAGATTCCTGTAGACAGACTATGGAGGCCACATAGACGGATATCAATTGACGTAACTCAGCTAGGCGACAGTGATAACTATTGCAGTTTCGCTGCAATAGTGCCAATGTGTGGACAGGTAGTGCATCAAATTAGGATAATTGCTTGCCATTCGTTAGGTTCACTACCTGCCATTTTCCACATTTCTCGTCGGTATTGTCATCATTGTCCACGACAATGAGTGGTTCAGTCTCCATCGTCTCCTCAGAAGAGGGAGACGTGGTGGCTGGGCACTCCACAGATGGTGATCTCATTGATCGCGAGCGATGGACCTTCTTCCTGGGAGAACTTTGTTCCCCAGAAAGTGATCGAGTAGGGGGACATTGTATTTCCTCACTCTTGCCTACTGTTTTTGAACATTTTGGAGGAGTGCTCGCAGATGACTTGCCAAGGTTTGTTTGGGGATCCTGGGACCCCCGATTTTGTTGGAGAAGGTTTCTTCTCCAAACGTATAAGGGGAGCATTTAGGCTTCCCTGTCTCCTCCTTTTTCGGGCCAGTTGAAGGATGGCTGGAAGGTGATTTTCCAACCCTTGCTGAGGAAGTCTTTTCCCCCGCCCATGTGAGGGAGGACTTTCCAGCAGAATGTGTGTGGGAAGAGTTCTTTCCGGACGTCTTTGGCAGTGATGTACTTACTGACTGTTGAACCTATGGTTTGACGATTACTTGCTGGGTACTTTATGTTTGCAAAATTGATGGTGGGACAGAGGGTACAAAACTTACGGGAGGTATGTGTACACTAGCGGACTTCTCTGCAAAGGAGACTGAGAATTATGGTGGAATGATGATTTGTACTTCTTCCATGCCTCTGGATAAGAGAGTTTATCCAGAGTCTTAATCTCCTGGACTTTTTTTCTCCTGCTTAAATGTAGGGCATTCCTTGGACTGAGGGGCGTGCTCTCCAGTGCAGTTAATGCACACTGATGGTGGTGTGCACTCTGCACCAGCATGCACCGCTTTTCCACATGCCCCGCATATCGCTGATTCCTGGCAGCGTGGTGAGGTATGGCCAAACCACTGGCAGTTGTAGCACCTCATAGGAGAAGGAAAATATGGCCGAACAGTAAGTGTGTAACAGATATCTTAATACGCTTGGGCAGTTTCTCAAGATCGAAAGTTACGATGAAAGCCCTCATGTCATAGAGGTTGTCATTAACACGCCTCTTAAGATGTTTAATGCCGGACACACCTCTACGAGCAAGACTCCGGATAAAGTCATCATCGGAGGCCTTAATCAAGTCCCTATGAAAGATAATTCCTTTGCAGGAGTGTGGCTCTCAATCTTAACTGGCAAAGGCCCGAAGATTGTGGCTTCCAATAACTTTTTACTCTCCACAAGCGTACTAGTCTTAGTGAGTACGCTACCTTCCCACAATTTCCTCATTTCATCTACTTCACCAACAAGACCTTCCACAGCATTGGTTATCAGGAACAGGTTCTCTTGAAGAAAGCTCTGTCCATCGATTCTGGTTGCAACCAGAAATCGTGGCAGACACTCTTCAGAAACTTTTTTACTAGACAGGTAAACACGATGGAAATGTTTAAGTTTCCTAACTGAACAATTAAAGGACGCTGTTTTAAGGCTTGCAGCCTTCAGAGAATCAAAACCAAACTCAAAAACCATGCATAGTCCCACAAGTACCTGGGGCATAGAAAGGTCGACCTTTGGCAAAGCCCTGTTGTACTGAAGGCAAGGCTACATACTCTAGAGGGCGCCCGGTATCTGGAGAGGGGCCACTAAGCATTACTCTCCTAGTAGCCATGCATCACTTTGCCACAACCCAAAACTTGTAACTGGGGAGGGTTGCTAAGAACTACTCTCCTAGTAGCCATGCATCACTTTGCCACGACCCGAAACTTGTGATTGGGGGAGGGTTAAACCTCCATGGAACTTTACTACCCGAGGCACAGAGGTTGGCTAGACAGGAAGAGGAATGAAATTTAAGAAGGCGAGAATATAAAGGTAGAAATAGTAATGAAGAATAAAAAGCACAGACACCTCTCAGGCAACTCGGGGGACACCTTGTTTGTCTGGCTCTACACGAGGCCAATCCAGTATGGGTAACCCTGAGCTGACACAGCCCTTGAGATCAACAAGCACACGAGCCCCCACACCGACGACAAGGTCATGGTGTCCCTAGGGGACGGGGGTGGGCGTGGGGGCTGATTAGAATGTAATTGTCAAGAGAAATGCAATTCAGAATTAGAAACATGTATAACAAATGTCTAAACCAGGGGGGTGTCTTCCTGCATCGCGCTCACTTGTTTCTCTCCCTGGCCGCCTTTTGCGTGACGTAATGTGATATGAAGACAGTACTCACCCGTCCTGCAGACAAATCACTTGTTTCTACTGCTGATCTTTTCAGTTAGTTCTGCTTTGTGCTTTGGTCTGGTGTGAACCTATGAAGTGTAATGATGAGTGGAAATGTTGTAAGTCGTATTCATTGCGGTATGGCACAGTGTCGTAATTATGGATTTAAATGTACCGGTGTTATGTATCACAGGTTTCCAAAAAAGACGAGTTAAAGTGTTTGTGGATTTCTCGTTGTAAGCGAACTGATAAGTTAAATCCGGACAATTCTTGTGTATGTTCTGTTCATTTTCTTCCAACAGATTATGAGCGAGATATAAAAAATGAGCTTTTAGGTTTGCCCACCAAGAAAATACTATGCCCGGATGCAGTACCATCTCAATTTATTCCCAACTGGCATGGAGGGCCTAGTACAATTGAAACTATGTCACAGGTATGTTTTCTTTACTTCCATATTTGTCCTCTAATCTAATGGTATAAGCTGCTTTGAAAACTTTGGCCTCATGGTGTCCAAAACACTGTTCTAAAGCATTGGCATTCCAAAGGTCTCCACTGAACGAGATATACGGCATGACGGACGAAATATCAGGATTCAGACGATGTGTACTCCGACTACATTATCCTCTAAGAAGAAGAAACTCGACCAGTCAGTTATTACGGACACAATTGAAGATAATGACAAGGAAATAGAAAAACTTCAAAGACAAGTCGAAGCATTAAAAAGGAAGCATGCTGCTACGTTGGTGACGCTGACATATGACATATTTTAATGAAGTGTTTGAGTTTTTCTGTTATAACTTTGTGCTTCGCAGTTTACTGCATTCGTTCCTGTGATTGGGTATACCGCTATTAGCGAATCCCATTAAATGATAAAGGAGAAGAAGAAGTACATTCTTTCCACGTGTGTGTATGTTTTGACTATGTGCATATTCTTTGTTCACAAGGTTGGTGTCGTGTTCATTTAATGATTTAAGACTTTGTGTGCTTTGACATGTTTTAGTGAAGTGTTTGGCTGCTTTGGAGTGTTTGTTATACTTTTATGTTATGTTCAGTGATCCAGGTTCCTTTCGATGTTTCAGTAGATATCGAGACATTTGTTTTCTCGGACATTTTCATACGCTATGTTCCTTTGTAGATTATCATGAATAAATTATGAATTATTGTATTTTGTTGCCCAGAAGTATTATTATTTTCGTCGAGCCGGGGTATGTCGAACGTTAGATTTTTTGTCCCGCCTGAGTTTTACTAATAGCCTTTTTCAAAATTTGGCAGGTATGTGTAAGAAATACTTTCCTATTTCAGGTTCTCAAAAAGTCCGAGTAAGGACTTGATTGAAATTACAAATCCCTTCTAAAAGGTAGTAGACTGTTTCTTTTGCCAACTCTCATTTGGGAGATAATGTCCAGAAATCTTTTCAGGGTACTTTCTTTGCTGTAAAGATTAAGTTTGTAGCCACTTCTGAGTGGTATTTTGTGGTCCTTGGGGATTCTAGAATTTAATACATCGAATACGTTACTAACCAACTTGAAAAAGTCACTTTCATGGTCTTTATGCAGGAAGTATTCAACAGCCTTAGCAGTACATCGAGTAACCTGCTGTGCGGCTAATCATACATTTTGACAAGATCGTCCAGTTACACTCAGGTTAATATCGCTGATATGTTGGTGTTAAGTTCCCACTTTGTTGTGCTAACAATTCTTGTATCATACCACTACGTAATTCTGTTCCACTGGGCAGCACAAGACCTTCATCTAAGAAAGGGTTTCCGCAAGTAGAGGATTATCTGCTTAACTATATGATTTTGTTACGCAATGTTGGATATGCAGTTTCTCACAAAATGCTGCATTCTAAAGAATGAGAAATGGCCGCGGCACGTGGAATCATTGTCTCGTATTTGAAGGTTAGCCGAGGCTGAATTAATTTTATGAAGAGAAATAAATAAATAAATAAATAAATAAATAAATAAATAAATGAATAAATCCAACAAGAAACAGTACGGTACTTCTAGATATTTAAGGAATCATATCCTGTTGATTTTCCGTGCATAATAAAATCAAGCAAAGGAGAAAAATTTGCATTTTGCACTTTATGTGGGTGTGATATTAATAATGCACATGGTGGAAGAAACTATTTAAGTGATGGTGAGTTAGTTATTGGCATTCAGACTTCGAACATAGTGATTGATCTCCAGGATACAGATAAATCCCTTTTCTTTTCTTCAGTGAGAAGCTACTTTTGTACTGCCTGTGACTGCATCATCAACAAGTTTCCACAAAAGAATGATGTGTTAAAGCATGCTCTAGTTGCTATGTTAGATAAAATTGAAGATGAACAGTTTTCTTCCATTCGTTTTTTCTTGGAAAAGTTTCCTATCATGTTATGCAAGAAAGAGAATGAAACTACAGATGAGGTGGTGCATGAGCTTCAGAGGCAGTTCTCAGCTCTTCAGGTAGATGACACTTCGGCTGCAAATCAAGATGCTGCAAGTGATTCCAGTTGGGCACAAATATCAAATGGACGAAGAACAACATTATGCCAAAAAGTGACGAATGATTTCAACCATTTTCAGCGCTTTGTGATTGGGAAGCGTAAAGTGAAGGAATATTTTATCTCCCTTATAGGAACCGCAGGTCAGACGCCAATCAGTTTCCATATACCATTAAGTCGAACAATTGATAAGAAAGGAACGTACAGTGTTATCGCACGCGCTACCGGAAGCAAAAAAACAACGATGTACTGCAATGCTTGCTGTAACAGCTGATGGCAGAAAGCTTGCAGCTTACATTGTTCTAAAACGAAAAACAATGCCTAAAGCAAAATTTCCGCGAGTGATCCACGTTCGTATTCAAGAAAAAAGGTGGATGGACACGTCATTCGTACAAGATTGGATACGAACGGTTTGGGGTAATGTAGCAGGGTCCCTCCATCGATGCCCGGCCCCTCTCGTGTTGGACAGGTTTTTTTTTTGCCGGTATGTCATTCAGGTCGTATTGTCAGCTCGTAATGGGAAGAATGTTTTCCAGTGTCGGTACTTCAAACCCACGTGTCTAACTTATCTGATGTACCCTATTTGACTTTTCAGAAAAAATCTCACGCCGGAATTTTACGCCAAATGACGATAACTGCAAATGGGTTGAACCAATTGTGTTTGGATTATATTTGATGTACCAGTATCTTTTAAATGTAAATGAATTGTAAATAATTTGTAAATATCCGATTTCCTTGAATCGCATCCGAAGTTTTCGCCTGTATTTTTCGTCAAAAAGGTGCGTTAATTACGCGAGAATATACGGTATTATGCATTTTGTTGCGCGTGTCGGTGTGACAAATATTATTAGTATGTTAATGTCATAAATGAGAGTGATTAGGTACATTTTCATGTAACCATTTTTATGTTTTCTTAGTTTAAGATTTTAAATTTAATGGTCAATTCGCATCGTAACTGTAGACAAGTATGCCTTTTATCCTGACCTTTTTTCACGTAGACGTTGGTGGAATATATGTGATGAAATCCAAGAATTAAAAAATCTTCCTATTTTTGGTTTCTAAAAGTTGGCAGGTATGGGTTATGGACCACCGGTGAATTATATAGTCCTAGCCGCCTGAGCACAAGGAGGGCCATGACTCAGAATATGTCCGAGATGCCCACTCCCATTCCATGGCAACTGGTATCCCGACTTTCAGGACCACTTACTAGGCCACTCAGCCGTTGCCCATGGTTCACGATCTAGGACGTGTCTACAGTAACCCACACCATGAACCATAAATCATATTTGCCAATATTGACCTATGGATCAGAATGTTGGACTTGGACAAAAAAAGAAAGATATGAGTGGATTACAAGTGACAGAGATGCACTTTCTGCAAGGGATCTTGAGTAAAACAAGGAGGGACAAGATAAGAAATGAAACCATACGAAACATGCTACAGATCAACCCACTAAAAGAAACTATGGAGTGAAGTAGGCTGAAATGGTTCGGCCACGTTAAAAAAAATGGGACAAGAAAGATTACCAAGAAGATCTCTGGAATGGACAGAATCTGGAAGAAGACCAATTTGGAGACCACGATCAAGATGGAGGGATCAGGTGGAGGATGACGTAAATCGATGAGGACTACAGTGGCAGACTGTGATGAACAATAGAATGTGGGAAAAAAGAGAAGATTGGATGAGGCTCTGTGAACGACCTGCCTAAGCAGAACCGTATCAAGAAGCAGAAGCAGAAGAAGAATTTCTCTCTCTGGTTTCAACAGTCAACGCATAAGGAAATTAATTTAGTCTATTAACCCCCCCACGGATGTATTTTCTAAGAAAGCAATAAATTACTAAAAGTGCACTTGACATTGCACAGTCAGTAAATTCTGCTAGTCAGGAAAGACAGAGTACGTTTTTAGAACCTCAGAAACAGCGAGTCTTATGAGTAATCATTATCTTAAGCGAAAGAGATGTTGAAGGAGACTGTCGGCTGAAAAAAAATTTAAATGGGGATTCACTGGCACACATCTATGCACAATTTAGATCATTCTCACCTCCTCATTCACACGAATACAAAGAGTTATAGTAAAGAATATTTATTCTTTATTTCACTATTTTTCATCTCATTATTTGGCTAAGAATTTTTGGGGTGGATTCAGATTCACGTCTCTATATTATAAGGACGAGAAAAAAGCCACTACATGCAGAGACATGGCCCCATCATAATAACACCAAACGTGGGACTCTTATCCGAATTTCCACTTTCTGGATAGGTGTGTAAACAGATTCCATTGGAAAGATAACATAAAAGTAAAGCCTATTAGCTCCATATTGAAAGAGGTGGCTAGAGAAATACTTTTAGGGGAAAGGACTGAATTACAATGAATTTGACATTGACAATACACTGACATCCTCTGCTAGCCATGCCATAATCCTAAACTAAGCAACAAATATATAATTATTTCATAAACTAAAAATACAAAGTTGGTCTTTGATTTATAAAAGAATGTAGCAACTTGCTTCAGCTTTGCACGGGAGCACTTTAGAATCTATAGTGATAGGCCTTGCATAGTAATAGTTGTTTTCCTCCTGATGTATTGATATGTATGGATAAGTGGTTGAATGTTGGCCTGCAGATCTCAAACTTGTAGGTTCAAATCTGGAAGAGGTAGTTTGAGTTTTGAAGGGTGGAAAAATATCCATTCAGCAGTCGCCGTTATATGATTTTTACATGTAAATGATCCCTGGTGACACACTGTGTTTACCTGACAAAATTAATTCTCACAATGGGTTGCCCATTGGACTTCTGGTTTCTCGCCATCTCGAAATGTCAAAATAGACTCCGACCTCTTTAATGGTGTCACTTCTAAATGCTTGCATTCATAGCTGAGGCCGTACAATTATTATTTATTTTCATGCATTTCTTACTTGGACAGAGTCATAAGTTTACTGTCCAGACATTTTATTCTGAGTTCTCTTTAGTGAGAGTAAAAGATGAGTATGTGACAGTGGATAAACCAACAAAGTTTGGATTGAAAATCTTTGCAAACTCACTAAAGGCTATCTGTTTAACTCTGAGCCTTATATGGGGAAGACTCAAAATGAAGACCCCAATCTACTGAAGACCACGCAGGTGATTAATATCTTGTGTTCTTCTCTCATAAAAAATCAAAACGACTCACCCTCAGGTTTCCACATGTACACTGACAGATACTACACTTCACCTCGATTGGCAGGAAATTGCTCAACATGAGAATGGCAACAACTGGTACAGTCATGCCAAGTAGGAATGATACGCCAGAAAACACACAAGCCCACAAAAGTTACAGAAAGCATGAAAAATTAGCCTTAGATTGGAAGGACAAGAGGGCAGTATATATGCTCAGCACGTCACAAAGGAGACAAAATTGATGTCATGGATGTCTCTTCTAAACTTCCTTATCAACCTTCAACTTCCTAGCCAAATCTAGTTCTAGATTACACCAAATACATGGGCAGGATAAACAGAACCGACCACTATTTCGGCTCTTATCCGTTCTTGAGGAGATCGTGGAAATGGTACCGAAAGATGTTCTTTCGGGTTTTGGAGATATCCATAGTAAATTCATAATTGCTATACACTATGGTACAGAATGAAGTGTCTAGTTGAATTCCTCGTGACAGATTGAAGGGTCACATGTAAATATCCAGAAAGATACAGCCAGGGTCAGACATCCGGGGTTCCAACAAGCGACAGATTGAATGGGATACAGTATTTTATGGATAGGAGGGACCAGAAAACTGGTCCATTTCATTGTGTCATATTTAGGACAAAAGCGGAAAGGAAGTACACCATCTACTTTAGTAAAACGTGCTCAGGAAAAGCATATCTCCCTCCTAACAATATTTCAAGATCTAAACACTCATAGCATGATCTTCCCATGTCCTAAACTGCAGAACTTTCTACCAATTAATATTAGTACCCTTATGTAACTAAATTCTATCTCAAATGTAAATATCCAGCAATAGTAAGAAGTGAAGGAAGTTGTCATAGGAGTACAATAATTGTGAACGTGTTCACCGGTGTTAACTTCATGAATAATAACTTATTTGTGGAACGACTCTTATGCCTCTTATGTGCCAACACGCAGGTGCGAAAAAAAAATTGATAATATTCTATGCAACTCTGCGACAGAGTACATCCATAGCAAGTATTTGATAATTCTGGATGAGTTTTTATTTGCCATAATTTTGGTCCACGTAAAGACATCACATGCTTCCACCTGCGTAGGGTTAATCTTATAATTACAGATTATAGTAGCTTAATAAATGGAAACTGGTGGATAAATTAGATTATTGATGTAAACAACCGTTTATCTTGTCCAGCTTGACTCTCTAGACTGAAGAACCACAATTTCCAATAATAACTGAAAGAATTTAAGTGTCTGCAGAGCTGCTGAAAGTCAAGAAGAATATTCTTGACAACATGCCAGTTGCACATTGAGAATTAAAACGAACAATATTATTGGTTTTTACATCCCACATCCCACTAACTACTACTACTACTACTACTACGGTTTTCGGAGACATCGAGGTGCCAGAATTTAGTCCTGCAGTTCTTTTACGTGCCAGTAAGTCTACAGACACAAGGCTGACGTATTTCAGTACCTTCAAATACCAGCAGACTGAGCCAGGATCAAACCTGCCAAGCTGGGGTCAGAGAATTAAAACTTAAATCTGGAATATTAAAAAACCCAAGAGAACCTAAAGAAATTAATAGCAAAATGCCTTCTTTCAATCTAGCACAAAGAATACTCTGAGACAAGCTGTTATACTCATCACAATTTTTTCCTTTGTGGTCATTTTAACTGCATATTACTATACAAAATAGCTGAAAGTTACAAAGTTCAGCAAAGCTTAATGTAAAGCCGTACCTGTAAGCACCCAGCTTCACCCACACCACTTCACCATACAGAGGAAACCGACCAGTGTCACAGTCTTCACAGATATAACCATCCTCAGGAGGAGGAATTGGTCCTAAGCAGTCCAGATGGAATGAATTGGGGCATAGATCGCAGCAAATTAGAGATCCACCTACAAGAGAAAAATTAAATAAATATGTCAGTTATAAACTTATCTGAAGCCAAATAGTTTTACCTGAATGAGCCATTATAAAGGTAACTTACTACATTCTTAACATGGACTTGAAAAAAGTGTCTTTCAGGTCTCAGTACCTATTTCTGCTGAAAATTTTCAAACCTTGCATTTTTATTATGCATTTAAGAGTGATACCAGTTTTAAAAATTATTGCTCTTCAATAATGAATGTTTAATATTTCTCTGATACGCAGTGAACTATTTTTTTGAGCACACAAGTTTGTTTTTTAACTGTGCACATGGACGCGACTGGTAGCATTCCCCCATGCCAAGATTGTATTGGGGTTGGGGAGTAGTGCAAGATGAATCTTATGTCACCTGGTACTTTGATTTACTTCCCAACCACAGTTCTGGGGCGATTTGAGAGGCTAGTGACCTGAAAAATATGTGCTAAATAATTATAATTTTTAAGACACTTTGAAATTATTTTAAGTTTCCAGTACTTTGATGCACCTATAGCCTAGTTGAGTGATCTAAGAATAGTGAGCGTTATGTTCACAAATATTATATTATTGATTTTTAAGGTCACTAAATAGTTAATTAAGATTAGTGCAAGGGAACATCTATAAGGATATGACAAAACGAGTCATTTGAAACCAAAATGGCTTCCTAAGACCATACCTGCCAACTTTCCAAATGACCTAACAGTAAAATCCCCGTATGTCAAAATACGCGGGAATCCAATGCACCAAAAGGTGTTAAAACATGACAAAATTGATGCATTTTCTTCACTTCATATAATTATGAGTTCAACAGCAGTAATATAAAACACGACATGCAACCAGATATTATAAGGGACAAAATATTTCACCTCAGTTAAACTAACACAAATATCTTTAAAATGCATCAATGAAATCTACTTATAATAATCATCATCATCTTCCTTCCAAGTATTGGGCCATGTGTCCCATTACGGTCTTGCATTCTTTTTGCAAGACTTAAAATCAATCAAATGTCCTTTTGACGGGTTGCTAGCCTGAAGAAAGTATAATAATAATAATAATAATAATAATAATAATAATAATAATAATAATAATAATAATAATAATAATAATAATAATAATAATAATAATATTATTTATTATTATTAATCACAGTCGTATCAACAAACTAATTTTATGGATTAAAATAGTGTGCTGATACGACTGTTTATGATTAATAATAAATACTACCATCAGCACTGTTTACTAAGATGGCTTTGATATTTTATAATGATTAGAAATCTACTTACACAATATCATTTGTTTATGCACACAACTAATTAAAACACTGAAGTAGGGAGTATGTTCCTGCACATAATTATATGCACGCAAGTTATTTACATTATTTACACTACACTATCACACATCTTCATTCTGATTTAACAGCCGAAGTTGTGGCTTGCTTTGCTTTCTTCAGAAAATAAATACAGTATGTGTTTGCATAACATGCTTCAGAACTTCTGGTCATAAAAATGGAAATGGCTTCCAGAGTTGCATTGGATATCGATGACCTGAACTGTGTCCTGTTCTTCTTAATCAAGCTAAAAATTCCTTCACACTCTGCATTATGTGATATTGTAAGAACAGACAGCATGAATCGAGAGATCCTGTCATATTTATGTCCGTCAGCTCCACGGATATTCAACAATTGTACCCCTTTTGAACCATTTATAGCTTGGTTAAATACAACACTAGATAAGTTGTCTATCTGAAGAGCTGCAAACTGGCTTTGGAGTTTATTCACAACGTCATCTCTTGTTTCATTTTCTCTTTTACACAAAATAACCGGAACTTTTCCAAAAAAGAAATTAATAGAATTCAATGGCATCAAGTTTAGCAACCTCTGCATGCTTTAGCACATCATTCTTAAAAGGGAACTTGTTAACCATGTAGTCACAGGCTCCACAGAAATAGTTTCTGACTGACGAGAAAAACAGAGATTCGTCTTCATCTTGCAGTGCCTTAACCAAGTTTGAAGTTTGAATGCCAATTACCAATTTTTCATCATACTTCTGATTCTGGTTTGGGTGATACTGGACATCAAGCAATGCAGACCATTTAACTACACTTGGCTTCACAAACTTGGTGAACATCTGTTTCAATAGATCCATAATTAATTTAAACAGTACATGGATATGTGGGGAAGCATTCTGAAGGACTGTATTGATCTTATCAAATGATGGGATTAGTCACATATTTAAAAAAAGTACAAAATGGCTTGTTTAGGTCGGAGTGAAGAAACATAAACAGCTTTTCTTCACGAGATGTAGTGGGATTCATGTTTCTGAGAACAAAGGTGTCATGTTAAGAAGAACATGCCATTTTTTGGTAGAAAATAATGAGGAGAAAGGATCACAAAATCTCTTCATCTGTTTGTCATCAGATTAACTGTGTGCTTTGGGAATAGTAAAAAAAGACAAATTGGCAGGAATATTTGGAACACCCACTACCACCTCATCCTTAAAAAAAAAAGGAAAGAATTGGATCCCACCAACTACGCCACTGAAGGTCCCAAACCCGTATGAGTAAGGAGGACGGGGAGGAGTAAGACCTCCTTTACAAACCTTGGTTCACCTGTCCCAAGTGATAGTACCTTGTGAGGGACCCTTGCCTGGGTTGCGGTGAAGACCTCAACGGCGTCAAAGGCGGAGATGGAGTCCATTAGTACGACGGAAATAGCAGAAGAGGCAACCCAAGATCCAGCGGTGGTTCCCAAATAGGGAGGCTGTCATATTGGTAGTGGCCAGAAGAAGCTCATAGACGTGGTGAAGTCAGCTCTTCTAGAGGAGACAACCTTGATACCAAATCGGGGGGGGGGGGGGGGGGGGGGGGTAGGTCAGGTTCTTTAGCTGTGGTGGAAACAACTGACCTAGGGGACAAAAACCCCAAAATCAAATGACTTGATCCTCCAGGTTGGGGGTTGGGCGTAGGGCTAACAACCCCACCCTCGAAAAAATTTGCACAGTTACTGAAACACATAATAGACTAAACAGGACGGATCTCTCATTAACAACCTTTGGCTTGAAAACAAGGACAAGAGTGGGCTTTTGGAATGTAAGAATGATATTCGAGTCAGGGAAATTGGAACAAGTCTCCAGGGAGATGCAACAATATAAGTTGACGATAGTTGGATTGAGCGAAACACAGTGGATTGATTTAGGAGAATACAGGTTGAGAGATGGCAAGACTCGTTTGTACTCGGGGAAGGAAGAAGCAGAAGACCATGAAAATGGAGTGAGTATACTATCGACAAGAGAAGCAAGGAGAAGCCTATTAGATTGGAAGCCGATCTTAGATCCTATCATTATAGCACGATTCAAGACCCGAGTAAGAAATATATATTTTGTTCAGTGTTATGCACCTATGGAACAAGCAGATGCCCTAGACAAGGACAACTTCTATGGACGAATTGGGAGGTACTAGCTAGTATTAAAAAGACATAAAAATTGTGATGGGAGACCTTGATGCCAAGACTGGTAGTCAAAATTAAGGGTTAGAGCGAGTAATGGGAAAACATGGGGTTGAGTCCAAAATGACAATGGTGAGCGTTTTATGGATATCTGCTGAAAAAAAAAAACCAGGTTGGTTATTGGAGGATCAGTGTTCCCACACAACCTCTACCATAAAATTACATGGGTCTCACCAGCTGGCAAGACACAAAATCAAGTTGACCATTTTTGGAATTAGATGTGGAGGCGTTCCCTGCCTGATGTCCGGAACAGAAGAGGTGCCAACTGGAAGTGATCACCACCTTGTAATAGGTGAAGTACGGGTGAAGATTGCTGCCACAAGCCATTAGGATGCAAAATACAGTCAGAGAAGATTCAATATAAGAAAACTGCAAAACAAGGGCATCAGAAAAGAGTTTGTGCTGGAGTTGCAAAACCAGTACTTTCAGCCGGAGATAGATCAAAGAGGAGAAGAGGGTAATGCACACGTTGAGAAAGAGTGGAAGAAAATCAGGAAAACATTCTTAAATGCCAGTGAGAAAGTATTAGGATTTAAAGACATCAGAAGGAAGCCATGGATATCTGACGATATATGGCAGAAGACTGAAGAGAGAAGAGGGGTAAAGGTCTTGATTAACCAATGCAGAGATGAAGAAGAGAAACGACGCCTCAGGGAAAGGTAGAACATAGTTCATCGGCAAGTGAAGAGATGCGCAAGAGCTGATAGAATAAATCAGGCGGAACAGCACGCAGAAAGGGCTCAAAAGGCAGCGGAAAGGGGTGACTCGAATGAGCTGTATGGTATCACCAAACAGCTGTCCCGGAAACGTTTTAATGAACGTAAGCCAACAAAGTCGAAAGAGGGTAAGCAGTTGACCAACAGCGAGGAACAATTGAAGCAATGGAGAGAAAATTTCAGTATTCAACAGGACCTTGGTCCAACAAAAGGAACTAGAGCAGAAGGAATTTGACCTACAGGAAATGTCTGCATTGCAAATCAATACTCATCCTCCCGCAAGAGTGAAATTATTATTATTAAGGCTCTTCAAAGCTGTAAGACTAACTAAGCACCTGGTGTGGGTAATGTGGTGGCAGAAATGCTCAAGGCAGACTATGAAGTAACAGCAGAGATGTTACTACCATTGTTCCAAAAAATTTGGAACACGGAAATCATCTCGGAAGATTGGAGGAAGGGAATCCTTATCAAGTTGTCCAAGAAAGGAGACCTGGCGAAATGCAGTAATTGGCAAGGCATCACACTTCTGTCAGTACCAAGTAAAGTATTCTCAAGAGTTTTCCTCAACTGTCGTAGAGGGCCAACAGATAGTAAGATAAGGAGGGAACAGGCTGGCTTCAGAGAAAGCAGAACATGCACGGATCAAATCAACACCTTGAGGATTATTATTGAGCAATCCATGGAATACGGGTCTCCACTCTATCTGGCTTTTGTTGACTTTGAAAGAGCCTTTGACAGAGTGCAGCGAGAAGCCATCTGGAAAACAATGCAGAGCTACAGAGTACCTTCAAAAGATCATCAGTATTGTGAAGATGATGTACAGATAATATACTTGCCATGTGAAACATGATGGCAACCTCTCAGAACCATTTAATATAGAATCTGGTCAAGGCAGGGATGTCTGCTCTCACCCCTGCTGTTTTTACTGATGTTACAGTAGATGGGGTCATGAGGAAGGTGACTCAACACAAAAGGAGAGGTATACAATGGACTCTGACCGCCTGGAGGATTTGGATTTTGCGGATGACATCTGCCTTCTGACCCACACTTTTAAGGCTATGAATAAGAAGCTTAAAGGAATTGGAAACAGAAGCTCAGAGAGTAGAATTAAAAATTAACACAGCCAAGACTAAAGAGCTTAAAGTGAACAGCAAAAACAAGGATGTGGCTGTGAAAGAAGAAGAGACTGAGCACGTGCAAAGCTTTTGCTACCTAGGAAGTACTGTTTCCAAGAATGGAGGGGCGACAGAGGCTGTTGTAAATAGGAACAAAAAGGCAAATGGTGCCTTCGTGCAGCTGCGACCAGTGTGGAGATATTGTGAAATATCATTGAAGACAAAGCTTATGATCTTTGACTCAAACGTGAAATCAGTTCTATTGTATGGGTGTGAGACGTGGAAGGTGATAGTAGAGATTACAAAAACAGTCCAAGCCTTGATCCATAAATGCTTGAGGACTATAGAGGGATTACGCTGGCCAAAAGTTATCTCCAACGAAGAACTTTGGCAGCGCACCCAACAACAGAAAGCTGAGGTAGTCATAAAAGAAAGGAAATGGAGATGGATTGGACGCACGTTGAGAAGAGGTCCACAACACATTCCAAAGCAGGCGCTGGAATGGAACCCCCCAGGAGCAAGGCGGAGAGGTAGGCCAAGGACGACCAGGCACAGGACCATTGGAGCAGAGGTGGCAGCCATTGGGTACTCCTGGACTATTATCAAGAAGATGGCAACAAACAGGGTCAGATGGAGAGCTCTAACATTCCACACCGGAGTGAAAGGAATTAAGTAGGTAAGGATCCCACCGATCTAATAATCTGTCTAAACACCTGGGTAGGAATAACCATCTTGTGCACACAAGCTTCAATGACTTCTTTGTTTCTTTTCCATGCATACTTTGAAATTTCCGAAGACGTGTTCCTTTGGCACACTTCTCCAAGTAAAGAAAAATATCAACAAGAATCTCTCATCAATTCTATCTGGTAAAGTTGCAGCAGCTTTTTCAGCGGCTAAGTTAACTAGTTGGCAGCTGCAACCGATACCAAAAATATCCTGATGAGCCCATTTCATACCTGTCAACTTTCAAAAACAGAAATCAAGAAGATCCTACAGTGGAAATTCTTTTAACACCACACGCATGCATCGCAAAGTATTGAGACAGCGAAAAAGGACGGCAAGGGGGAGATTACAAACAATACTAATACAATTCAAATACATGTTATGATCACCCCTGAAATGGGGGCTAAAATGGCGTCCCTTTTACATCTTAGGGCACCATTTCAAGTTCCTTGTTGCTTTCTCCTATAGTATTTTTCTACTCTGATGGCGGGCGGCCTACATGCTGTCAGGGGAAGCGGGGAGCATGGGGCCGACCAATCCAGCGCGACGCGAGAGGCCGTTATGGGAGAGAGACAAAGGCCACTACAACAACATTGCCAGGAGCGCCCACGCGCGTTTAAGTTGTGTTGAAATCCACATAACAATGAAATACAGAGCTTCGTATGTTACAGTTCGATTATGGCCCGTGGATGAGTTTTATTATTTTTATTTATTTATTTGTGTATTTATTTCTATGATTTTCTTATATCTTCGATGTAGTATGATACGAGTTAGTTAGTAATGCATATAACAAGTGCATTGACAACAGACCGAAAAACAATTCGTTCAAAAGTACAGAGTTAGTAATCCATATAACAAGTGCATTGACAACAGACCGAAAAACAATTCGTTCCAAAGTACAAAGTTACACAACACATTTTCTGACTTTATCTTACCTTATTCCAGCTGAAGGATCCGTGTTACAGCACCCCGACACTTGCCATCGTCACCAGAGCTGTCACCGGAAATATCCTCGTCACTCGACTCCTCACTGTGGCTGTCGTCTCGCAGACTTATGATGATATCGTCCATGACTGTGTCCAATACCACGTCCCTTTTGTAATCGTCCTCTTGAAATTTTTCAGCATGTGACACACAAGCCTTCCATTCCTGTTCGGTTACTTTATCCAGCTCCTCTTCCATTAAAGATTGGACGTCAGTTAGTTTGAACGTTTTGTTCCTCTTCCCTACAGCAGTTTTAACGTTTCCCCAAACCAGCTCTATGGGGTTATATTGACAGTGATATGGTAGCAGGCGAACAACAGTATGATATGGTAGCAGGCGAACAACAGTATGACCCTTTCTGTCAGCAAGTGTATCAATTTCGTACATTTTTGCCTTTGGCTTGAATTGTTTCACAAGAGACAACAGTTCGAGTCTGGTGTGATTGCTGTCATGAGGAATATTCCTAGCAGATAACCACGATAGAATGTCAGCTTTTTGTGTGTTCGTTGTAGGAATTCGTTCTAGCTGTACTGAATGGTAGCTGGCATTGTCCATTACAATCACTGCGTCTTTGATGTTCCTTTCGTCAAGAGCGTCTAAAAACTTCAAAAACCACTCTTTAAAAACCATAGCTTTCATATCAGTGTGGTAGTCATCACTGGTCGATTTCACCTGTGGCCTGAAAACCAATTTACATTTCTGTAGAAAACCAGTGGGACTGGAACCTACGTGACAAACTATAATTCGTCCACCTTTCCCTACAGGAACTTTTAAACCTCCTGTACCCTCTTTATCTTGCCAGATTTTCGTTGGGAGTATAATTCTGATGAATGTAAGTCTCATCTAAATAAAATATATGGGGCGATGGGTCCTTATTCCTCAGGAGATGCATTTTTCTCAAAAACGTTACTCTGACTGTTACTATATCAGCTCTCTCCATTATAAATCTTCTCCTGTCGTTGCATTTTTTATACTTCAACCCCATAGACTTTAGTATCCTCTACAATGAAGTAACTCCCCATTTAAATTTTATATCTCTTTCTAAATCACCACGTAATTTGTTCAGTGTCGGGTATTCACCCTTTACGTAATAACTGAGGAGAGTTCTTCTAATTACATCTTTATGGAATCCGTCGATTGCCTTTGTTATACAGTTCCTTTTGATTCGTTTGCGCAGTGACTGAAATGAGATGGAACCAGATGACTGGGTACTGTCTTTACCTTCCTTTACTATACGCTGAACGGTTCGCGTACTAACTTGACAAGCTTCCGACACTCTCTGCTGCACTTTATACACACTCACTAAAGGGCCATTATTTTCTGCTTCCTTTTGAAAATATTCATGAACATTGCTGATCAGTTTTCTACCCTGGCTTCTTATCTCCTTCCTCTTCGCCATTGTACGATATACGTATAGTGCAATTATTATATTAAAAAACAATACAGAGCAACACAAATAGAATAGGAAAAACTAACGTCACATCACATGCCATGAAAACGTTAATCGAAGAATGCAGTAAAGGATGCGGCAAGAATTACTCATAAAACAAGCTCTTTGTAATACCCAACGCACACTGTAAGACTACTCGGCAACACAGCAGTTCGTGGAGCGAAGTGAGCGCGGCAAAGTCTCCGGGCGACTGAATAGTTCTCAGCGCCACCGCTAGGTGATCTTTTGTCTGATTGGGCAGTGACATACTGCCCGCACCCCACTTCCCCTGACAGCATGTAGGCCGCCCGCCATCAGAGTAGAAAAATACTATAGCAACCATTAATTCGTCGTTTCCTCTATTTCTCTGTTGTCTCCTGATGAAAAAAGGCAAGGTTCCTTTCGAAACGCGTTGAGTGTGTTTACAAAAATTACACGGCAAAGGCCCAAAATAGACCTTAATGAATAGTTACATCGGCCGTGAAAGTCTAAATGATAATATAATGATATTAGATGCTGTGGAATGCCAAATTCACCAAGAACCTGCCATAGTTTATTCCAGACAACACAATCAAAAGCTTTCTTGTAGTCAAGGAAGTATATTAGCACAGGAACACAGAACTTACAAGATTTTTCAATTATTTGTCTTATATTAAAAATCTGTCCCCGTGTTCCTTTTCCTGCAACAAATCCTGCTTGCTCAATGGATATGTGAGGCATTATGTAAAACTTAAGGTGCTGGTATATGATGTACAATCAAATCTTACTTGCATGAGATATCAGAGCAATTGTACAATAGTTGGAACACTTCCTGACTGACCGTTTCTTGTGCAAGGGGATGAAGATAGAGCTTGTCCAATCTTTTGGCCATTCTCTCACCATCCATATCCTATTACACAATGAGTGCATCAAGTACAAGCCTTCTTTGCTCATTTCTTTAAGCATCTCTCCAGAAATACCATCCAGTCCAGGCGGCGATTTGTTTATTTTCAAATAGTTAATGCCATTCTTGATTTCGCTTTGCAGAATGGAAGGTTCCAATGCAGAAGGTCCTCCTGATTGCTGGACTGGTACATCATCATTTCTTCCAGAACAAAGCTTTTCACAGTATTGCTTCCACCTCTCTAGCGTTTCTTTTCTATCTCCAATTAGGCGTCCATTCTCATCTTTTATAACCCATGTGGGTGGTTTAAATTGACAAGTAATGCTACTGATTTTATTAAAGAGATCCTTTGTTTGATTTTGGTTCTGGTTTTGTTGTATTTCCTCACAAATGCTGTGGATGAACTGTGATTTATCATTTCTACAATTATGCTGTATCTCTCTACACAGGATCATCCTGTACCTATTTTCATCCTGAATGGATTGGATGTTTCTTCAAACTACTACTTTCTTCAATCAGTTCTGAAGTCTTCTTTGATATCCGGGGATGTTTTGCACTCGGTGTCCTCTTTCATTCTGTTCCACGTCTGACAAGGTGATTCTTCCTCCTTAGTAGGAAATCTGGGAGCTTTGGCTGTACAAATTGCCCGAAGTGTGCAAGAGATCCTGGTTAGTGAGTCTAAACTGTCTTGCTCTTACCTTCTTGCTGACTTTTAGTTTTGGCCGTATTTTCATTGACAACAGATTCTGGTTACTGCCACCACATTCCGCTCTAGGAAAGGTCCTACAATCTAGAACAGATATCTTTCAATGCTGTCTCACCAAGATGAAATCAATCTGATTCCTGACTCTATAACCAGGCAACATCCAAGTGTACCGATGCCTTGGGTGATGCTGGAAGAGGGTGTTGCAAACTACCATGTCATTGCCAACACAAAACTCCAGTAGCTGCTTTCCTCGTTCATTCCTTTCGCCTAGGCCATAATGACCAATCACAGATCTGATGTCAGTGTCTCCAATCTTAGTATTGAATTCACCTTGGATCATTACTTATTTCCCTATTTGCAAACAGATTAATGGTATGTTCTAATAGTTCACAGAACTCTTCTATTTCAGTATCTGATGTTGCAGCTGTGGGAGCATAGACCTGAATAATATTAATCCTGCAAGGGGAAGCATTCAGTTTGATACTAATGATTCTATCACTGATGGGTGCATAGCCTAGGACAGTGTTGTTCAGTTTTTCAGGAACAACAATTGCAACACCATTTCGACTCGTATCATTGCTTCCTGAAAAGTATACAGTATTCCTCCCAGGAGTTACAAAATGTCCATGTCCTTTCCAATGAGTCCCACTAAGGCCATAAATAAATAAGGTAATAAATATGAAGCAAGTTATGCGACGAACATAATTCACATGTTTTTTATAACTACAACATGACCTCTGCTTAGCTGCAATTCGTGGTGAAGAATAAAAGAAGTACTTTTTATACAGGACGGTAAAGGTTATTATCAAATGAATCAATGCAAAGAACAAACAAGCGGTTATCCAAGAATCAGTCTCTTTCAAAACAAACAAATCAATATCGATCAACTGGGATACAGGGCGCATCTCGCATACCCAGTCGAAGACTGTAACAATCGGATGAATATAAATCAAAGTGATCTATCGAATAGTCACTGGTCATACAGCATGTACCGGCGGCTTGCAGAAGCTTGTTCTGGTGTGAATTTTAAAAACATCTTGGTACATAAAATTGTAAAATATTATAGTTCATCAGTAAAACACACTGTCTTTCCATAAATTTTATGCACAAACCATAAAAGTTGGCAGGTATGTGAGACCAAATATTACTGGGAGATGCAAGGTGGTTATGAAGATGCTTGTTTTTAAGTCGGACTGAGTTGTCATTTCTGGAAATGTGTATGAATTCAACACCTTCATTATGGGCTAACCTTATAATCGAGTATGGTTCTACTTGGTTGTTATTATTATTATTACTATTCTTCACATTATTGGCCATATTGGACCACTTGAGTTGTTCCGCATTCACTTTCTCTTGGATTCTAATCTTCTCAATCTGTCTGAAATCTCTATAGTCCTATGTGTCATTTCCTTAGAAAATTTGCAAGTCTTAAAATGGGTGTTAATTTCATTTTCGTTCTCTGCATCTGCTATCTGAGTTCAATTGCTTCAGATCTTGCTGAATGTCGTTGATTCAATGTCCTCCTGTCTTCTTTCCGTAATCACTTGCTAACTTGGGAAGTTCTTCTTCTTCTTGTTTTATAACCGCATATTATCACTTTAGTCAGTCCCTCGTTTAGGTCTCTTTGAAGGGATTGTTCGGGCTTTGTGGTCCTCCCAGTACTTCCTCAGACGTTCCGATCTTCGTGCCCTTTCCTCGGTTAAAATATGCGTGTTGTGGGTTTGTTTCGTGTAAGGGTAAAGCGGACGTTTGTATTCTTGAGTTTTATATTCAATTTTATCTTATTTGTGGTGTCTTCTGTTGTAAGGCCTATTTCCATCAGATCCTCTCTTACTTCTCTGATCCATTTACATCCTGTTGTGGTATTTTTTGAGACGAGATTGACTTGTACTAGCTGTTTCAGAAGTCTTGAATCCTGCATCCTCTTGATATGTCCAAAGAATCCCAATTTCCTCTTACACACAATATCTGTCATGGGTTCTAACTCCTTGTACACGACTTTATTAAGTACTATTCGCTACTGTCTATCTTTCTGGTATTTTTTGTTGATGCAGGTTCTTCCAATCCTCCTTTCAATTTTCTGAAGTCTTTGATTATTCATACAGGTGAAAAAATGTTTCTGCTACATATGTAGCTTTTGGTTTTATAACTGAGTTGTAGTGTTTTATTTTTGCATGTACTGATAGGCATTTCTTTTTTTCAGATGTCCCATGTTAATTTTTGTGCTTGTTTGGATTGAGATTTTTTCATTTAAGTTATGAGATATTACTTCTCCCAAGATATTTAATTGAGTTACTATTTCGATTTTATTACCATTTATGGTAACTCCGAGGAAAGCAACGGGAAACTACCTCATTCCTCATTTCCCTAGTACGCCTCTTCAGTGATGCCTAGGCCATCTATGACAGCTGATGGCAGAGCTGTTGAGGATCCAACCAGCCTTAGGGCTGAAGACTGAACATACATACATACATGGTAACGTTTTTTAGTTGTGTTCA
Source organism: Anabrus simplex (assembly GCF_040414725.1). NCBI lineage: Eukaryota > Metazoa > Arthropoda > Insecta > Orthoptera > Tettigoniidae > Anabrus > Anabrus simplex. The sequence continues at coordinate 163,052,359 of NC_090271.1, forward strand.
TTTCTAGGGCAAAATTTCTGTTTTTTCAAATGATACTTTGAGACCAATTTTATTTTCAATGTTTTGAAGTTCTGATATCTGGGTTTCTGCTTCTTTTATGTCAACTGCTAGTAATGCTGAATTATCAGCAAAACCCCAGCAATTTATTTTGATTTTCCGGCCAATTTTTATTTTTGGGGGATATTTCCTAAATAATTTCCTCATTACCATTCCTAGAGCACAATTAAATAATAGTGGTGAGAGCCCACCTCCCTGCTGTAGTCCAGTTTTAATTTAAATGACTGATATTTCACCCCTAAACTTCACCTTCGCATTCAAAGTAATGGTTCCAGCGACTTGCAGATTCATAGAGCCCTGCATCCCAGAGAAACGACCAAGCAAAGCTCACAGAAAGAAGAAGTGAAGACAACTGCCTACTTGCCTTACATTCACAACACTACTCATCAAATTGCCAAGGTCCTTCACAAAAACACAAGATAAAAAACGTGTTTGGCACAGTCACTAAAATGCTCACAGTCAGTGTTGCCAACTTAGCAGATTTTCCGCTAAATTTGGCGGAAATACAAGACTGTCAGCGGAGACATACACAATTTAGCGGACAGCGGATTTTTGGCAGAATTCTAGATTTACTATAGCGGAATTTAGCGTTTTATCCACTTTACTTTTAAAAAAAATTCTACTCCAGTCTGTCTCTGAGCTATTCCGTATTTCTTGTTAGGAGCTAGCAGTCACATGAGGAAAACATGTTATTTGGATTGGATGTTATGAGTTCGTGGTGTTATAAATTTGTAATGTGTGGGGAAAGGGTATTTATCTCTTAGTTGACGAATGACGACAAATAATGAAACTGTGAGAAAGTAGCATTTATATTTATGCTATGAAGGAAGACCGTTTAATGAACTGGCCTATTCTGTGTGTGGCCCTTGAGGTAGGAGATTTACTTAGTTTACCCGGCAGTAAAACGCCTTCAAGTTTTAGCTCGCTGGCTCGCAGGCAGGGGGTTAATCTCAGTCGAACTCACAGATCAGGCGAGTACAGACATTTACGATTATTATTATTATTATTATTATTATTATTATTATTATTATTATTATTATGTGCATATGGACCCAATGGATCAAGAAAAGCTCTAACGATTCTGTTTTCTGAGTTGCCAAACAGCCCTCATCCTTTCTCCGTGCATACTTTTTCGTTCTTCTGTCCACTTTGCTCCAGTCTTCTTTTTTCACTTCGCTCTATGGTTGCACTTTCCATCCATTAATTTTTTTCCAATAAAGGTTCCTGTCCGCAGTGTCATTTGAGTTCATCTGGGCTTTTTCCAGATCCTTCTTTACTTCCAGTACCCATAGAATATTATTTAGATGTTCTTCTATGTAGGTGAGAATCTTGTGTGTCAGTCTACTTGCCGGCAGCTTGCGGACGTGCCCATAAAATTCCAGACGTCTTTTGCGGATATCTGCCTCAATGTTGGAAAGCTCTTCTGTCACTTTGCGTGACCTCGGTCTATATCCATCTTCTGCTTTACGGGGGCCGAGAACTTTCCTCAGATTATTATTATTGCCCATTATTTGAGATCGAATTTCTTGGCGGAATTTTAGCGGATTTTTAGTGGTATTTAGTGGATCTTGAAAATATAAGCTGCACTTACGGCAAGGTATACATTTGCCAAACATGCCGGTCCGTTGGTACTCGTATCAAGGAACATGAACGAAATATTCGTCTCAAATAGTCAGAAAAATCAGCTACAGCCGAGCACGCTCTATCGTCTGATCATGATATCGTGCCCTCTTACCCACACTAGACACTACAGGTCCAGGATTATACGAGAAGCTGTGGAAATACGTAGAAATCCTAACAATTTCAACAGGGACACTGGCTATCAATTAAGTAATAGGTGGTTGCCAGCCATTAATGATTTACACAGGTAGTTCTCCTGCCCTGTCCCTTCACCACTGTTATTTCATTTCTGTGTTTTCCGAATTCGTACGTTCCTCATCGCCAGATGTTTCATTCCAGTCTTGTATCCACATCATACTTTCATATGTGTGAACTCCTGTTGTTATGTAACTCTCTCTCAGACTGATTCTGATGGTTCCATCAGCTTCCGCTTCGAACACTAGCACTGCATTGCGTACGGTGAGCCAACTGGTGACAAATGAACGTACCACTTCCACTTCTATTATAACGTCTAAAATTTATACCTCATTCCTTGAGAAGCCTTTCTCGTGAACAGTCAATATTTTCTTCTGATGACGCAGAGCAAAGTTTTCTGAGAAACAAAGAATTTCACCTTATTTTCTTGACACAGCATAAGCCCAAAAGCCTATATCATATCTATAAGTACAGGCTGTGAAAGCATCATTGGCAACGAAAATATATTTTGTTACTGCATATTTCTAGCATTACAGGTATTATGAAGAGGCCAAAGACAAGTTCTAGATGGTCATATTTTTCCACAGCCAGCGACTATGCTGTATGCGTGGGAAAAAGTTTTAGTTGTATTTTTCTTATTGTTGAAAGCTCGAAGTTCCTGTCAAACAATTGCCTCAACTTTTCTATAAATATTTCATTCATTCAAATAAATTTGATTCAATAATTATTACAGAACATGGAAAGATCTTCATTGGGGTAATCACATAAATGGGATTGTAAATAAAGGGTACCGATCTCTGCACATGGTTATGAGGGTGTTTAGGGGTTGTAGTAAGGATGTAAAGGAGAAGGCACATAAGTCTCTGGTAAGACCCCAACTAGAGTATGGTTCCAGTGTATGGGACCCTCACCAGGATAACCTGATTCAAGAACTGGAAAAAATCCAAAGAAAAGCAGCTCGATTTGTTCTGAGTGATTTCCAACAAAAGAGTAGCGTTACAAAAATGTTGCAATGTTTGGGTTGGGAAGAATTGAGAGAAAGAAGAAGAGCTGCTCGACTAAGTGGTATGTTCCGAGCTGTCAGCGGAGAGATGGCATGGAATGACATTAGTAGACGAATAAGTTTGAATGGCGTTTATAAAAGTAGGAAAAATCACAATATGAAGATAAAGTTGGAATTCAAGAGGAAAAACTGGGGCAAATATTCATTTATAGGAAGGGGAGTTAGGGATTGGAATAACTTACCAAGGGAGATGTTCAATAAATTTCCAATTTCTTTGAAATCATTTCGGAAAAGGCTAGGAAAGCAACAGATAGGGAATCTGCCACCTGGGCGACTGCCCTAAATGCAGATCAGTATTGATTGATTGATTGAAGAAAGGTGGAAAGATTCCTGTGAGGAAGTGTAGAATGAGACAGATTATGAAACAGCAATGGGAATGTGATACAGAAATGGTGATCGCATTCCTCAATCAGAAAAGACACACGATAAAATCCCAGAGAAAAGATATGGCAAGTCAGGACATACAGAGGATATGAAAAAATAATGATCGAATGAGTGCAAGTAATTTACAACTATTGTTGCAGTAGTGCCCAGAACTCTGCAGAAAGAAGAAAATGGTTTTAAAATGTGTCGGCTAAGAGACAAAAGTGTGCCTTTGCCACTGTTGATAAGTTAATAGCAGAAACTGTGAAGGACCTAGGACCTAAGGGAAGTTTTCATTCCCCTCCCCTTTGGGGAGGGGCAGGCCACTTAGAAGGTGACACCTTCTCTCTGGCCAGGTTGTGAAGGAGACAAAGGAATACTGAAGGGACATGGCACTGAAGATTATGTTTGCAGATGCCACTGTGGTGTGGGGTAGGATGGAAGGTCATCAGGACATGTTGAACAAATATTTTAGAGCCTAGCTGATGTATCTGTGCTTTGCTACAGGATTGTCAGAAAGACTGACCTTGTGGTTTTCCTAACTGAAGTCAACATAGGTCATTACAAAAACGTCAGTAAGGAAAGTAGCGATTAAAAGCAATGTTATCATATAAAATGCTCGATCAAATGAAAACCCCACATTTTCTCACTTTTAACAAACAGTACTACGGTGCCCATATAACAGTCCAAAGTTCCAGAGCTGGAATGACCACTGCCATTCCGTTAAATATGCACACTGCTCATTCCAATCAGTGCCTCAAAGTAGGGATTGAATAACTTGAATGGTATGATGAACCAGTGTGTTATGTACCAGTAGTATCACAAAATTTATGAACCAGAGGAATAGCATGCTAAAGAAGAGAGTTATCTAACTCCCCAGCTACTTCCCGCCAATATTCAGGCAGGGTGTTACACTCGGTACGACTGGGTGAGTTGGCCGTGTGATCAACGGTGCGCAGCTGTCAGCTTGCATCCCGAAGATAGTGGATTCGGACCACACTGTCGGCAGCCCTGAAGATGGTATTCCGTGAATTCCCATTTTCACACCAGGCAAAGGCTGGGGCTGTGCCTTCAGGCCACGGCCGCTTCCATCACACTCCTAGCCCTTTCCTATCATCACCATAAGACGTATCTGTGTCGGTGCGACGCAAGTTAAATAAAAAAATAAAAATACTTGGTACACAGCAGTAATCCTATCTATCAGAGATGACTGGCAACAGAAGACACAAAGCACATCAGAAAAAACAATGGTCAACGTAATGTTATTGTTGATCAATTTGATGAGTTTTCTATATTGTAGGCCTTCAAATTTAGTTGTCTTTCGACTCTGTGGTATTAGGGCGTCTTTATAAAATTATTTATAGCATGGACTGTACTTCCTTATTCTCTGGATTTACATACTGAATTTCATTAATTTCTGTTTACCCATTTTCTCGCGACTCGGTGCTGATATGGACTTAGTAACAAAAATCCGAATTCATGAATATCTCTGTGGTCATAGCAGGTATGGTAACAATATATAAGACATAAATGATCAAAAATTTAATCTTATATAACTTTAGTTATGTGGTATTTAACAATACAAACACTAACAACATCAATATTTGAGAATTAAATTATAGGCCTTACTCTAAACTACCATTTTACTCAGCGTGAATGCATTATTTATGGCCTAGATTATAGCGACTTATTCCCGACTTTGCATACGGATTTTCATTAAGATAGGGCCACTAATAAAATAAATATTTGAGTATTAAATTTTAGACTTTTCCCTAAAATACCATTTCACTCAGCGTGAATAAAATTATTTATGGCCTAAAATGTTATTCCCCAACTTTGTGTACCAATTTTCATTAAATTCATTTCAGCCGTTTTCTCGTGATGTGTGTACATACATACATACATACATACATACATACAGAAATAAATTACGGAAAATTAAAAAAGTGCATTTCCTTCTTACTCTGGACACGACTGACACAGAAATACCATCCTTTCTAAATTCTGAGCAATGTACAGACAAAACTCTTATTTTATATATATATATAGATTATGGAATGAAAATACACGAAGAGGAAACAGACAATGGTGCTGACTGCGAGAAAAAGAGAAGATACTGTAAAAACTGGAGGATAAGATCTTCAAAGTGCAGAAGGCTTCAAGTACTTGGGAAACAAACTGATGCAGGATTGGACATGGAAATCAGTAAAAGGATACAACACAGTTTACCATAGTATGAGTAGTTTGATTTGTCACGTGATGCACAACACACATCCTCGTCAGTTACCCCACTACGTCACCCCTCAGCTCCACCTTAGCCCCATTCCCCTGTTGTTGCTCCTCCCCTATCCCCTCCCCTTCCTCCTCTTCTCACAGTCGCATGGCCTCTGCTCCTGCACTATTTCAGAAGCTCGGCTCCACTCCATTCACTAACTGCTGCAACATGCTGCTCAAGGTGAGTTTGAATCGTTTGCTACTCTTCTTTCCGCATTTGTAATTCCAACATGCCTAATTTGGCTTTCATAATTTTTTTCATTTTGTTCATCACGTTTCCATGGTCCCATATCGAACTGGGAATCAAGCATGATTTCAAAATAAGATCTTCACATGACCATACTATTTTCTCTGGAACCACCTGAGTTAAAGACCGTCGAATGCCACACCTTATACAAACAAGAGTTATTCTTCACATGAATGACATATGTTTTGCACTTTTCTTTTAACAAGACAAAGATATAACATTTTATAACTTATATGCTTCAAGCTGGATCATCTCTCATGTGTGAATGGACTTAACAACTGAGTTTTTCACCTTAAATTTTAAAGAATTCCATATTTTTGTACCATAATTTTAGTTTATTTTAAATTACTATTGTATGTGCGTCATGTATTTTATATTGTTTTTGGATGTTTGTCTTTTGCTTAATTGTATCACTGGCTGATGATGACACGTAATTAGTGTCGAAACTAGTACCACTCTTTTACATGTGTGAATGGCATGTGATATAATTCACATCAATAAAATATAGTATGAGTAACTTGATCTGGAAGTACCAACGAGGTGTTAAGAGAATATATAAGATGTATCATTGCCCCATACTGACATATATGAAGCAGAGACCTGGGCACTAACAAAAAGACAGAAGAGAGAAATCCAAGCCAGTGAGATTAAATTTTTAATGAGTATGACAGGATAAAAAAAGATAAGGAAATCAGAGTAGAAAAGCTTTCAGGCAGAATGAAGAAAAATAAACTGCGATAATGTGGACATGTGGAGAAGGAACCTGGTTTGGATACCAGTTGAGAAGCAGGGGTAGAGGAAGACTGAAAGGTGCCATTAACCCTTTGGGCTCCAAGCAATAACACACTACTTCTACACCAGCTCGAAGTTTCTTTTGACCGAGTAACTGTAGGTCATGCATACACAATAATTAATAAAATTATAAATTCTTAAATGTGAGGAGTATTTGGTGTAGAAGTATCTATTTAAATAACTTCAGGTGTGATATTTTTCAAAATAATCCCCTGGGTTAAGTCTGGATTCCTAGAATAGATAAAAATTATGCCATTTTTCAATTTCTTATTTTCACAAAAAAAATTCCTGGAGATCTTCTGGATATTGCATATCAATAAACGAACCCCCAATGCTCAAGAATATTACACTAGAGGAGGTAAAATAATAAATCTAAATAGATTACATTCATAATCAATGTAAGAAGGCATATGTACTGAAACAGTACAGTGCTAGAAGTATTCTCACGTGCATATCTGTCAGTCTCAGACACAATTTCTCCAAGTATTACATCAGAAATAATACCTGAAAAAATTCTAGAAGCTTCTCAAAGTTTTGATGTAACTTTACACCACTCTGTGCACTGAAAACGAATCATGACAAATAAGCATCTTGAAATTCATAATACATATTCCAAATAGCTTCTTGTTGCCCGGGAACAGCATCAGCTCTTCCATTATCGTCAGATCTACAATCACCATCACTCTCACTTTCACTTCTCAAGTTAATTGAATTAGCAGGTAAACTTTCATTCTCACAGAAGTTACTAACATGAGACTCTTCACTATCACTTAATTCATTCAGTAAATCGTCAATCTCATCCGTACTTCGCTTGCTACCTTGGCCTGACATTTCAACCGATCGCTTGTAACAAAACATCAATTTAAAAAAATGTAAAAAAAAAACTGAAGGATTAAAAACAATCGATTTATACTGTCCATGGATGTAGCTCGAGCTTTCCACTACAAGACTGCAGCACAATAATTAAAAATGATGTAATAAAGCAGTAAAATTTATATATTGTATTCCTTGGGCAGATGACACCACACGAAGGAGTGCAACAGAAATATTTATTTGTCGGGCAGCTCCCAATACAGGAGAGCAAAGAGTTAATGTTCTGATGTAGCTGGAGTTGGAAATCTGAAATTGGTGATGGTGATTATTGTGCCTGTATCGAAATAGTTTTTAAGGGTTGGTATCCAGTATCTTACCTTTGGAACAAAGGGAACACCAAGAAGCGTTGACATGATAAATCCCACGTCGAGGAGGTATATAGTGTCTAGGGCAAATAATCTGAGAGCCGGTCAGGATTTCAGAGCCAGCAGGAAGGCAGAAGTTCCCTATAATCATAAACATCATTTATACAGGCGTATACTCATTTTGAAGCCAACTAAAAATATCCATACACCGAACTGTATAAAGAAAGTTACATACCAATGTGGTAGGCGGTTGGGCACTGAATGCACCATACAAGACTCTGGTGTTGAAGACGCATGCTAGCATTGCGAGGATCATCTGAAGCACAGGTATGACAAACATGTCGTGGACATGTGAACACCTCATCAAACCCAGCAGCGCCCTTGTTCATAGCAGCTGATTGTCTTCTGGAAGGCCCTCCCTGCCCACGAATGGCCTGTGGCCAAGCTTTGAGGCACTCCTGGTGGTAGAACTTACCACACTGACCTTACAAACAAAATATATAGCAGCACATTCACACAATTAGTGTTATAACATAATTTAATTCACAACCTTGTCAAAATATGCACTCTCAAGATTCTAGAACAGGAGTCAATATTTTACAGAATCATTATAAAACAATTTTGATACATCTGGTTGTGAACATTTTAGGTGTCAGAATGAACAACGAGCTGTATATGAATAGGAGCATTAAGCTTTCTAAACTAGAATAGGGCCAATGAAAGTTTGTATCTGCATTGTTTAATTATTTCTACATAATATACAGGTGAAAATGTAAAGAGAAAGAAATACTAATTCACAGCTCCCTACCCTCTTGACTTTTACTTTTCTCCATCTATTGCTCATTAAATATTTTAATTTTCAGTAAAAAGTAATGTATTGCAATAACTTCTAAGTATTACTGTAATTAGGAGTTCTTGCAAATTAAGTGACCAATTCAACACTGCATGAAACAATTAAAAGGCAGTGTTCTCAAGACAAATGTGAGCCTATGTAAATAAAATCATACATTTAACACTACAGAATGAATTTGAATACATATGTTCCAGACCTTGGCAGTTTCTGTTGAAAAAAACTAAATTCTCACCTTACAGTAAGGGAAATGAAAATTAGTGCACAAAAACATGGAACTCGAGAGGAAATTATAAAAGTCCAAAAACAAATCAAGAGCAGCAAAAAATAAAATTAGCATTGAGCAGACCCCCTTGTACCTTTCTCTTCCTATTGTCATACATACATCACGTCATTCATTTCATGTCATTAAGTACTCTGATGAGGTTGACATGAAGTGCATCTGGTTAATAAGAGGTGAATTATAACTATTATGGCTACAATAAATGGTAGAACAAAATGAAAAATAAAGAATCGAGTAGGAGTGGCATTATCAACAGCGAATCCCCCTCATGATAAAAACTTGCTAAATTTTTTTATATCACTTCACATCCAACCCCGTACAGAAACGGGACAAGGATTGGGCAAATATGTATACACACTGGATCTGTTCTGAAAAGTATCTGAAGATTTGCCTCAAGATTAGATATCAAGAAAAGGATTTAAAATTCTGTCTAATGCACTTCAATTTTTGAGATTAGCATTTCAGTTTTCAAACACCACTTACAAGCCGGCATTCAGAGAAGCATTCTCACAGTAGACTGGTCAAGACACATGCTCCTTAGCAGAGAGCACACAGGTTCGAGTCTCCATTGCCAATTTTTAATTTATTAGATTTTAATTTTAAAAGTATTTTTGCTCCCAACAATTGATTTTACCTGTATGTCCTTTTTTCAAAATTACTTCACTTTAGTGCTTAATTACATCATCACTTTCTTCGAGTATCACATCCAAAAATAATTCCCTTACAATTGAATACAAAAAAGTGCAAATTACACAAACACAAGATTTTCAGAGGAGTGAAATAAATGTCTTCATCAAGTAAAGTAAATGAGTGATAACAAAACCAACAACAATTTATTTTACATTTAACCAGCTAATTAATAACTGTGGTACACAATTTTACCAAGAGTTGCATTTAAAACAGTATTGATACATAATACTACATGACATATAGCATCAGTAAAAAAAAGTGATTGAATGCTACGTTGTATGATGGCTTATAACTGGTGTTTGAAAATTGAGAAGTCAACATTTCAAAAATTAAGGCTCATTCCAGAAAAACTTCCAAACAGCAACTTAATAACTATGTAGATTCATCTCATGAAAGCTTGACATCACTGTCTGCCTCACTAGACACTCCTTAAGAGTTACACAACAAGATATTGAAATTGCACTAAAAACTATGCATCAAATGAGATTTACATTCCCTGTAAAGGCTGGTTTCTTACAAACTTTAAAGATGCGCAAAATGAAAAACGTCATTGGTATAGATATGCAGTAACACATTTGTATCTATCAGAGAGATATTTAACTTATATACCCTCTGTATTATATGAAATAGATCTACTGCATACAGAAGCATTGATTTCAGAGAGATAATGGGCTCAATTAATACTGCAACTAACATCCTAGTAAGTCCAAAAAGATGGAATCTTAGCAATTCACAATCAGAGAAATGTTCCAAATGCTTAATCTTCAGGAATGATCAATTGATTTACTTATGTGAGAAAGCATATGTGCACGTTAGCCCACTCAAAGGACTAGAGCCAAATTATAGCTCCAATCGGGCCCGAATAAAATGATTACCCTACACAAGTAATGAAAATGGAAGAAACAAGTGATCAATAAAAAAAAAATTAAAAAAGGAAGCTAAGGATGATTACCATTGCTTATGAAAGACTTAATTGCGGCCTCCCCTAACGCTATTAACGTCGCCCAATACTGGGCAAGAATTATCTAGCTCTTGAACTGTTGCTTTATCTGTGACTGTATAACAGACCTATATATTTGTATAGTAGGAATGTATATATCATGTTGTTTTTTTAATATCTCTAAGTGAGGTTGATACTTCTGGCATGAATAATAATAATAAAGAAGAAGAAGAAGAATATGATGATGGTGTATTTTTTCATGCCTGTGTTCGTAATGTATTCCTAATTTTTTTTTTACCACAAGTTTTAAGCATACAAGACAGGTGGATGTTGCACTTAATGAGACCTATTGCTTCATCACAGGCTGACTATGGCCTACGTCTCTGGATAAATTACACTGCCCTGCTGGAATTGTACCTCCAAACATACAGTAAGTTGGGAGATAGCAGCAAAGAGTGAGAAGAAAAAAGCGATCACATCTGAAGTTCACCCTCTGCATTGCCACCAGCCAGCATACCCCCACCTAGCTTCTTGAAAAAGTTTCCTCAGAACAACAGAGACTCTTGGAGGGACAACACACTAAGCCTGAGTTTGTAAATGGCGAGGGAGACCCAACAGACCAAGAGAACGGATGACACAATGCGAGAAATTTCCTCCTGGTCATACACAAGAATAGTTGACAAGGAAAGCACTCAACAGACTGCGCTCAGGTGTTACGAGACAAATCTAAAGGTGTGGTTTCCTATGTGCAGCGGTCGCATGCGATTGCTGCATGCAGGGGGCGCATGCGTTGGACGCATGGCCTTGTCAGTTTCCATCGTGCAGTTGGTGCGCGCGCCTCAGAAGGGCCAGTCTACTCGTGCAATGGCGAGTGTTGTGACACAAGCTTGGCTGTACATTTTAAAACAACAGGAAATGAAAGACAGTATCATGATGGAAATAGACAGAAAGAGAAGGAAGAAGGTAGATAATATGTATTTAAGGAGAAATGAGGAAGGATATCATTCCAATTTAATTTCCAAGCATCTACTGGACGATATATATAAAATAAGTCATCACCAGACAAAATTAATTCACAAATTATTGTCATATAACTGTTATCCTCTTTTGCAGGTACTTAGCAACAGGAAAAGCCTTCCATTCCCTAAAGTACGCGTTTAGAATTTCTCATAGTTACATAAGTTTAATAAGTTTAATATTTGTACAAGACTGCTCAACGTCTTGATGCCACCACCAACAGAAAGTATTTGGAAGTCAAAGGCCACTGAATTTTGGGAAAGATGGCAATTTCCTAATTGTGTCGGAGCAATTGACGGGAAAAATATCCGGATTGTATGCCCTTCGAAGAGCGGGTCCCTGTTCTTCAATTACAAGAACGTTTTCTCCATTGTTCTTTTGGCAATCGTGGACGCGAATTACAAGTTCGTTGCAGTTGACGTCGGATCGTATGGAAAAGAAGGTGATAGTGGAATATTTGCCAAGTCGAATATGGGCAAAAAGTTGTATTCGAACAATTTCAACTTTCCACCAGAAGCAAATTTGCCAGGTTCTGAGAGGGTTCTGCCACATGTAATTGTTGGGGATGAAGCATTCGGGCTTCACAAGAACATTCTGAAACCATTTAATAGGTGCCAGGCAAAGGAAAATTTTGAAAAGGCAATTTTCAATTGCCGTCTATGCAGAGCCAGGCGTGTTTCTGAGAATGCTTTTGGTTTACTGTGTCAAGTTTTCAGATTGTTTTACTCCCCAATCGGAGTTAAACCTGAAACCTGTGACAAGTTAGTATTAGCTGCATGCTGCCTCCACAATTTAATTAGGGAAGATTGTCAATCACTTCTGACAGAAAACAGTGAAACAGCTGTGAGGAACATGACACCTCTTAGTAGAAATGGAGGATTCGCCCAGGCAGAAGGATTCCAGGTTCGAGATTATTTCATGCATTTTTTGTAGCAGAAGGCAAAGTTGAATGGCAAGAAAGAGCAATTCAAGGCACATAATTAGACCAGGGATTTGGTATGGACAGCTATATTTTTCACTACACAGTAAAACCTCTTCAAGACGAAAGCTTGTCCGAAGTGGAAACGTTTTGCAGTTCCTGTGATAATAACAGTCTTTATTGCGTTATGAAATTCGACTAAAGTGGAATCTGCATAACACGTGAGTGGAAAAGATTTTATATACGGATAATATTATTGTATAATGCAGATAAAATTATTGTGGAATGAAATCACTTCAGTTCTGTGTTGTACTGTGCGAGCAAATACTGGCCATGACGGCCACATTATGTTCAAACCATGATCATATAAACGAACTTCGGTGCAAAAGTGACGCAAACCAATTTACCATTAATTGATTCTCACTCTTCCAAACTGTTTAAATTATCGTACACAGTTCACCGGTGTATTCATAACAAGAAAGAAAAATGAAGTGCGTGGATGTGTAGTGTTGTGAAATATTATTATTATTGAAATCCGTGGATCACTTGCATACATCAGTCAAGATATTCGAGTAGCATTCAAGAATAGATATTGATATGTTGTTAATGTTTTCTTTCATAATTTTCCGTTTTTTCCGAATGCAATGCAGAAACAAGTCTATCGGAAAGCAAAATCGGTTCCTTGGAATTCCGCCTTGATCTGTATATATGTTTTGTACAAAACGCACTTTTCCGCTTGTATAAACGTGTTCCATTTCAATATTTTAAGCAGTTGTGAAATTATATAAACACTGTCAAAATAATTCAAAATAGAGAATATTCATATCAATTGGTACTCACAAAGCAATGTTTCCATAGTACGGTATGATTATTTGTAATTTTTATATTTATTATAAGCATATTAGTCATTAATTAAAATGAGATGTTAACATAAATATAGTGTTTCTCGAAAAATATCCATTCAAGAGCAAATAATATACTAATTTTTGTTTCCCACTATTCATAAAATGCTATGTGACTTGAAAAATGAAACTGTGGGGCAGTTTAAAATAACCACTCATCTGTTTTATCATTGAAATTGGAGGCTATTTCTTCCCAGATTTTGTCTTGGAGCACAATATTTTTATAGTCCTGATGGGAGCAGTCATATAGTTCCCGTCTTCTGGAAACAAACTCAATAAATCTCGCCTCTTCGTCTTTAGGAAAGCTCATCATGAGATAATACACACACGCGTCCTCTGCACCTGACTGGTATACTCAGCACTGCCTGCGTCTACTGCATGCGATGATTTCTAGGAGCTGCATGAAGGAAACCAGTCCTACAGCAATCCATTGTAGGAGTCAGGGAGGGGATGGATGCAGTAGCGGTCGGCAGCAGACGCATGCGACCGCTGCACATAGGAAACCGCACCTTAACTTGTTGAAGTGGGTTTCCAAGTAGACTCAATGTTATGTGAATGTGGATCAACACAGCTTCTTCATTGCAGACTGTGCCCATCAACACGCACTATGGAAGATATTATGAATGCAACACCGGACTCCTAAAGTCGCTAATTTCTGGTTACCAACTACATAAGATTGTTCATCCCTCATGTCTGTCATCCTTGTTACATTTATTCTATTGCAATGGGACACTTCTGAAGGCAGGCCTCGTATTAAGGAGTCAACACACCAACGCAGCATTTTCGCTAAGTGCTGTGCTCGATGTGGAGTCAGCTACACTGCTTAGATCCACAAACTCACACTTTTTTAAAATTTACGTTTTGTTATTCATATGTAAAGTATATAAGTTTTTGTTGCAAAATATGCATTTTAGACAGCCAATTTTAGCACTTATGACAACAAATAAATAAGCACTTTTATTTTCTTGCATTTAACCAGCTTTCTCCTTATCCTTACTTCCAATATTAAGGAGGAAACTGGGACACCCGAAAACAGCAGTGTGTGAAGATGTAGAGTTTGCCCTTGTCTTTTATGTTTCCATGACTGACCTTATCTTTTCTTTCTGTTCCTTCCACCTAAACTAGACTATCATTGTAAGAATTTTTGTGTGTTCTGACTTATTCCAAGATTCCCCATTTTCAATGATTTTTAGTTATAGGAATTTTATGAATTCTTACACACATCTCTAATCTCAACAAGTACATTATACTAGACCATCAGCCGCCACCACCATATCCAATTTCCAGGATTTCTTCTGGTCCAATAAATATAGTTTATTCATAAAAAAATAAAACGAATGCATTTACATGAAATATAAATTCTAGCTTACAGTTAATTATGTCTATTGAGAGTTTGACTGACACACAAATTCTATCTCATTTCAGAGTTGGTGAATACCTAACAAATAACATGACTGTAAAGGTTTAGGCGAGAAGAGGTATCAAACAAGTTATTTTATGGTTGTAGCTGTTCTGCTTTGCAATTCGAAGGAAACATAACTCACATAAAATATGTTTGAATAATAGTTAAACTTGAAAATATATATTACAAATTAACTAGGAACACACACATTATCATTTCCTGGCTTCTCCTAGTAACCAAAACACACAGTTGCAAGTTAAATTACACAGCACTATTTCACAGACATAAATTCTTATTGCTCACAAATCATAACGGAAGTAAATATGGAACATAACCATAATATATTTTTTTACTGTTTGCTTTATGTCGCACTGACACTGATAGGTCTTATAGCGACGATGGGACAGGAAAGGCCTAGGAATGGGAAGGAAGCGGCCGTGGCCTTAATTAAAGCACAGCCCCAGCATTTGCCTGGTGTGAAAATAGGAAACCATGGAAAACTATCTTCAGGGCTGCCGACAGTGGGTTTCGAACCCACTATCTCCCAGATGCGAGCTCAAAGCTGCGCGCCCCTAACCGCACGGCAACCATAATACTGAGAGCAATATTTTTATTACTAGTACTTCAAGGCAAGAAGTTACCAACCATAAACCAATTTCAGTCAGTAGATAGTCTAAAAAAGTTATATAGGCTCTCTCATCAATCCAGTTCTTCTCAGTCTCTGATGAGCTCATTTCTACTTCCCAGCTTCATCAGGCGGAAGGGTTTTGAGATAAAGAAGCTTGATGTATATGCAAAAAGGGAAAAGAGAAAAAGATATAAATGAATACAGGTGGTAAAATTAGTAGGAATAGAGGACAACACAAAAGGGAGCAAAAACTCAACAGGTCAAAACAAGCAATAGAAAGGAACTAACAAGTGACAAATCAAAGCATGTAATATATAGAAAAATGGGAAATGAAGCTTCCATGGTTAGCTGAATTATTTAGTTCTTCCAGGTTGAATGTGTTGTAATTTTACGTACCTAACGCACAGTTTACAGACGTTTCAAATATTTCCTGCATTCTTGATAAAGGCAACTGAAATGCACCTATTCCCCCCGAGGTAATTCGCCTCCACATAAATCTAAAACACGGTTCAACACGGAAGAACTACTAAATAACAGAAAAATAGGAACATGAATGGGAACACATACAAAGTAAACACAATGATGGGTCAACAACAATGCTTGGTTATGATTATTGAAACAAGAGTGGCCAACGACAGAATGATCACTAAACTGACAAGATTACTGGACAAAATTTGGGAAGAAAAGAAGCTGTCAGATGAATGGACATCAGCATTGATACACCCACTTCATAAGAAAGACCAGGCAGACATCAACAATTGTAGGGGAATTTTGCAACAACCAAAGACCTATAATATATTTTCACAGGCACTGCTATAGACCAGAAAAACAATTGGAATGGCAAATTGGTTAGTATCAAGAGATTTTAGATAGGATAGGTATTGGAAGGATCACTATCTTGTTACCACTGAAAATGAGGGTAGTACCCAGTCTGGTACTTTCAGTTTTTCTCTATAGAGCCGAGACGTGGACTCTTCATGGTACAGACCAGAAGAAAATCAATTCTTTTGAAATGTGGTGCTGGGGAAGAATATTACACATAACTTGGGCAGCATTGTGAACTGAAGATTCCATTATAAACCAGCTCAACACCAGAATATGTAAACAAAGAGTTTTACAATTCTTTGGACATGCTATGCAACGTGGGAATGACAACATAAAAAAAGCGTATCATTCTTGGACATATTCTTGGCAAGAGAGGTCGTGGATGAGCTACTGCTCAATGGACAAACATTATCAAGAATATAACTGGGTTCAACCTCTTCATGCACCACGTGAGGCAGAGGTTCACAAAAGACAGAGACAACTGAACAATGGCCTCCTTGGAGATCACAGTTCTCTGAATGAAGGGAACGATAACAGATTCTGAACCTGAATTTGATCAATGCATACCAAAAAACAGAGGACAAGAAATTCATGTTCACATTTGTCGACTTCAAGAAGACCTACAATTCGGTAAATAGAGAAGAAATGGGTCTAGATAAAAAGACCGGAGAATTCATAAAACAGACAGTAACTAAAAATCATCAAGTTCAGAGGGCTACTATCGGAATTCTTTCGAATTAAAACAGGGGTAAGATGGAGACGGACTTTCTCTCCTATTCAACAGTGTTCAAGACAAAGTGATTAGAGTGTGGCACAAAACAATGCAAGGAATTAATGAGATACAAGAACAAAGGAATAGAAGGCAACTGTCTAGCCTTTGTAGTCATGATGAGGGCTGCAATGATATAATGGATGCAGAAATTTTCTCACGGCACTGGAGTGTGTATCGTAGAGATAGGATAGGAATGGTGGGAGGGGGAGTGTTCATTCTGGTAAAAAGAAGAATTTGTAAGCTACGAATTTTAGTGAAAAATGGAAGGGTATGTATAGGTATTTTAAGGCAGAAACAGGTTCCAAGAAGGACATTCCAGGAATAATCAATGAACAAGGGGAGTGTGTACGTGAGGATCTTCAAAAGGCAGAAGTATTCAGTCAGCAGTATGTAAAGATTGTTGGTTACAAGGATAATGTCGAGATAGAGGAGGAGACTAAGGCCAAAGAAGTAATAAAATTTACATATGATAACAATGACATTTACAATAAGATACAAAAGTTGAAAACTAGAAAAGTGGCTGGAATTGATCAGATTTCTGGGGATATACTAAAGACAATGGGTTGGGATATAGTACCATATCTGAACTACTTATTTGATTATTGTTTGGTCGGAGGAGCTATACCAGATGAATGGAGAGTTGCTATAGTAGCCCCTGTGTATAAAGGAAAGGGTGATAGACATAAAGCTGAAAATTACAGGCCAGTAAGTTTGACATGCATTGTATGTAAGCTTTGGGAAGGCATTCTTTCTGATTATATTAGATATGTTTGTGAAATTAATAACTGGTTCGATAGAAGGCAATTCGGTTTTAGGAAAGGTTATTCCACTGAAGCTCAACTTGTAGGATTCCAGCAAGATATAGCAGATATCTTGGATTCTGGAGGCCAAATGGACTGTATCGCGATTGACATGTCTAAAGCATTTGATAGGGTGGATCATGGGAGACTACTGACAAAAATGAGTGCAATTGGACTAGACAAAAGAGTGACTGAATGGGTTGCTATATTTCTAGAAAATAGATCTCAGAGAATTAGAGTAGGTGAAGCTTTATCTGACCATGTAATAATTAAGAGGGGAATTCCTCAAGGCAGTATTATCGGACCTTTATGTTTTCTTATATATATAAATGATATGAGTAAAGGAGTGGAACCGGAGGTAAGGCTTTTTGTGGATGATGTTATTCTCTATAGAGTGATAAATAAGTTACAAGATTGTGAGCAACTGCAACGTGACCTCGAAAATGTTGTGAGATGGACAGCAGGCAATGGTATGGTGATAAACGGGGTTAAAAGTCAGGTTGTGAGTTTCACAAATAGGAAAAGTCCTCTCAGTTTTAATTACTGCGTTGATGGGGTGAAAGTTCCTTTTGGGGATCATTGTAAGTATCTAGGTGTTAATATAAGGAAAGATCTTCATTGGGGGTAATCACATAAATGGGATTGTAAATAAAGGGTACCGATCTCTGCACGTGGTTATGAGGGTGTTTAGGGGTTGTAGTAAGGATGTAAAGGAGAGTGCATATAAGTCTCTGGTAAGACCCCAACTAGAGTATGGTTCCAGTGTATGGGACCCTCACAAGGATTACCTGATTCAAGAACTGGAAAAAATCCAAAGAAAAGCAGCTCGATTTGTTCTGGGTGATTTCCGACAAAAGAGTAGCGTTACAAAAATGTTGCAATGTTTGGGTTGGGAAGAATTGAGAGAAAGAAGAAGAGCTGCTCGACTAAGTGGTATGTTCCAAATGGAAATTCTAAATTCCCATAGAGGGAATTAGATATTTTTCCACCAATAGAGCATATAAAAAATCAGATAAAAAATTAGATGTATGGCTTTTCAGGCGTTTGCTCTATTAACCAGCGTTTCGTCTTAGGTCTGACACTAGACTCGTCAGAGTGGGATGTGTCAGACCCTGAAACGCCTGAAAAGCCATACATGTAATTTTTGATATGCTCTATTGGTGGAAAAATATCTAATTCCCTCTATTAGAATTTCCATTTGGAATTGCTAGGCGGGCATTAATTCTACTGTCGAGTTTTATCTCCCGTATGCAGTTATCAGACTGTGCCTCTTAAATAGGCTTCTGATAAGTTCACCTGCATACACCCCAGCGTCAGTGGGTAGGGTCTGACACATCCCACTCTGACGAGTCTAGTGTCAGACCTAAGACAAAACGCTGGTTAATAGAGCAAACGCCTGAAAAGCCATACATCTAATTTTTGATCTGATAAGTGGTATGTTCCGAGCGGTCAGCAGAGAGATGGCGTGGAATGACATCAGTAGATGAATAAGGTTGAATGGCGTTTATAAAAGTAGGAAAGATCACAACATGAAGATAAAGTTGGAATTCAAGAGGACAAACTGGGGCAAATATTCATTTATAGGAAGGGGAGTTAGGGATTGGAATAACTTACCAAGGGAGATGTTCAATAAATTTCCAATTTCTTTGAAATCATTTAGGAAAAGGCTAGGAAGGCAACAGATAGGGAATCTGCCACCTGGACGACTGCCCTAAATGCAGATCAGTATTGACTGATTGATTGATTGATTTGATTATACTTGGTCACAGACAAGAGTATAAAACATGGAAGGTTGGAAAGTTGGCCAAGCACTGGACTTAGTTCTTTGGAGTTTCTACAGGAAGAGAAAACCCTCTGGGTAAGGAGAGCTACTTGGATGACTGCTCCAAATGCAGTTTTTTGTGGTGAACCAACAAACTAATGACCACTGCAAGGAACATAACAGTTCTCTCTGAAAGTACTTCTCTGTTATGTGGCTGTGCATTGACAATACAATGAAAACACTCAAATACTCCGCACATATTTTTGTGGGAATTTAATGAAGATAAATAAAGCTGATTGCATTAAAGATGCAGTGAACACTGGAAACTCTGCAACAAGAAGAAAGTAGGATGTCAAAGAAAGTTGTATTTGCGACTCGCAAAAAAAGCACCTTCCAGAAACAAACAGTACTTGCTGGGCATTTTGCACCAAAAGATGAAGCATCTGGACCTCTAAAAAAAAAAGGATGTGTGATTATTTACATGAAGAGAGAATAGGAATATGCTGTTACATGTGAAATGTGCCTACTGAAAGTCTTAGCTATAGCCAAAGAACTAGTCATTACAGGCTTCAAAACTAGCCAGGGCAAACAAGAATTTTTAATAGCAATGGATTAGGCTTTTGGAGAAGAACTAGCATCGTTCAATGGCTTCCACGTGATTACAAAGAAAAGGTAGCAAATTTTCATTACTACATAATATATCAGTACCAAAGACACTCATATATAACATCACAAATTGGTGATAAAGATCAAATGCTGGTCTATTTCGAAACGCTGCCCGACAACACTGTCAACAAAAAGGGGCAATGCAGTGAAATGATAACTGGTGGCAATGGAAAACAAAGATGTACAGTTATGTTGTGTATAACAGGCAATGGACGAAAGTTACCACCTTGCGTTACATTTAAAAAAAAAAATCATTTGAAAAGTATCAATGAAAGGTGTACTGGGTGATGAAGTTCGGTAATGTCACTCAGACACCCATTCATAACAGTACAGAAGCAGCAATATATGTAATGACTGGCTGATGAAAAACTCAGGTTCGTGCGGAGAGGAAAAATAAAGCGACCGAATGTGACTCAGATTTGTGAGTGGATAAAATGTGCATGGAACTCCAATCCGCTACCACTTGTGCAAAAATTAATCAGAAAATGCTTTATCGTGAATTCCTGAGGATGTCATTGTGTGGGAAGTTGGCGACACCAAATACGGCCCTTCCACAAGTGATGACAATGAGTATCGTGATAAACATAGCTAAGGGAGCAATTAATTCATGTTTTTAATATTTTACTGCACACTTTAACATTAAGTTAAGCAGACCCGGGCAACAGCTGGAAACTGCAGATGATGATGATTAACATTAAATTGATAGAAAAAGAAAATGCATTAAATTTTTTCTTTTATTGAAAGTACTGTTGAGCTCCAGATGCTTCTGTAACAGGAAGTGAAGATAAATAAAATACAAATTAAAGACAATTTTTTTCTTTAAATTTTCTTTCCTAAAATTAGGGTGCATGGATTATTTGCATACGAGCAAGGTCATAGGTGACACGATTACAGTCTGACATTTGGTAGTATAAACAGCACTCAACCTGAGAGCCAGCAGATTACAAGGCAACTCGTGGCCAGAATGACAACGTTTTAAGTCTTTCTAGTGTGGCAAAACACAAAATATAAAATTTATGAAAATACTGAAACATATGGGTTTAAAAAAAAATTACTAACAGAATGACACGTTTCGTTCTACAAGAAGATACTCCAGACTTCATCAAATCACTTTTTATAACCTGCATTTATATGTACAAAGTAGTCTACACTCCATTAATTTGTCAATGATTTGAAATATATCAATAATGCTGTTTGTAAACTCTCAGGTCAGGCACACATTTACTCCCATTCTAGTCACAAGCAGGCTCATTTTCCACTTCAAGGAGATTTTCATTGGGAGAATGACGCTCGCTGCCCATCTCCTCGCCTGCCGCTCCCTCTAGGGAACATAATATCTGAGCAGTTCCCAGTCAGTCGAAGGTCAAAATCAACTTCACCTGAACAACTAACATACGGGGCTGGAGGAAAGAGTGAGTGAGTACATGCTTTGATATTTTATTTAATAACTCTATTTCTTCTAACTTTTCTCATTCTCACACTTGGTATTTTTTATCTCTCTTCAGATATCTGATCAACATTTTTGTTCTTCAATGAAGAGATATGGAGCCTAAATTTAACTCTGTTCCGACATTGACGACCGATAATATTTGACATTCCCATTGAAAACAGTCCACCTGATTTCAACAATACTCAGCCAACCATACAATTTTTCTTCAACTCTGGCCTTATTTCTAGTCAAATCAGCAATCATTTTAATCATACAAGACTTAAGAATGATAAATATTTTAAACAGAATTGATTTTTTTAGTGTATACTGTTAATTCATTTTCATACTGTTTTATATGTATGTCTGTATTTCTTAAATATTAACCTAAAGACAACATTAACGCAGGCCAAAACATATCCTTATACTACTAGATACCCGTGCCACGCTATGGTTTTAAACTGAAAGTTATTAGCATATTTACTCGTGCATTAGAACCCCATCTTTCTCACTTTTATTGCAAAAAATCATGAAGGAGGGTCCAATATGCAGTGAACACAACTTCTAGTCTATAATTTGTACACGTAAACAATCTACGCCATTCTTTAACAAACTTATGAATGTATTTGAGTCATACTGGCTATTTTCCTTGGAAGACAGTATTTCTAAATGTAAAAGACAATAAATGGTGAACATGACTTGTTTGTGGGTTACTGTAGTCACGTCCTAGTTCATGAACCATGGGCAACGGCTGAGTGGCCTAGTAAGTGGTCCTGAGAGTCGGGATACCAGTTGCTATGGAATGGGAGTGGGCATCTCGGACATATTCTGAGTCGTGGCCCTCCTTGTGCTCAGGCGGCTAGGACTATACAATTCACCGGTGGTCCATAACCCATTAGAGGAGAGATACTCACTTCGACTATGTGCAAGTAGGGCAGCATCCTGTTTCATGAATTTACCGAGCTCAGAACACTTTAAGCAAGCCTCGGACCTATGGGAGTAATGGAGTCCCACTCCCATTTGACAGGCGAGGGACTCCTTGGAAACGACTTGGTGAACGAAATGGAATTCGATGGGGAGCTATTAATATTAATGGGGCTTATGGAAGAAAGAAGGTAGAACTGGCTGAGTCGGCAAAGAGGATGCATCTGGATGTGCTAGAAGTAAGTGATATTCGGACAAGGGGAGATAAGGAGGAAGAGATAGGAGATTATAAAGTGTACTTGATGGGTGTTAGAAAGGGAAGGGCAGAGTATGGGGTAGGGCTTCTTATCCGGAATACCATTGCACGCAACATAGTTTCGGTTAGGCACGTAAATGAGCGAATGATGTGGGTAGATTTGTCAGTGGGAGGAATTAGGACAAGAATTGTATCCGTGTATTCACCATGTGAGGGTGCAGATGAGGATGAAGTTGACAAGTTTTATGAAGCATTGAGTGACATCGTGGTCAGGGTCAACAGCAAGGATAGAATAGTGCTAATGGGCGATTTCAATGCGAGAGTTGGGAATAGAACTGAAGGATATGAAAGGGTGATTGGTAAATGTGGGGAAGATATGGAAGCTAATGGGAATGGGATGCGTTTGCTGGACTTCTGTGCTAGTATGGGTTTATCTGTTACGAATACATTCTTTAAGCATAAGGCTATTCACCGCTACACATGGGAGGCTAGGGGTACCAGATCCATAATAGACTATATCTTAACAGACTTTGAATTCAGGAAATCTTTTAGGAATGTACGAGTTTTTCGGGGATTTTTAGATGATACAGACCACTATCTGATCTGTAGTGAACTAAGTATCTCTAGGCCTAGGGTAGAGAAAGTGAAATCTGTCTGCAAACGAATAAGGGTAGAAAATCTCCAGGACGAGGAAATTAGACAGGAGTACATGGATATGATTAGTGAGAAGTTTCGAACAGTAGACAGTAAGCAGGTTCAAGATACAGAAAGTGAATGGGTGGCATACAGGGATGCGGTAGTAGAAAGAGCAAGGGAATGCCTACGAACAACTGTGTGTAAAGATGGGAAAAGGTGAACAACTTGGTGGAATGATGAAGTGAGAGCAGCCTGTAAACGTAAAAAGAAGGCTTATCAGAAATGGCTCCAAACAAGGGCCGAGGCAGACAGGGATTGGTACACAGATGAAAGAAACAGAGCGAAACAAATAGTTGTTGAATCCAAAAAGAAGTCATGGGAACATTTTGGTAATAACCTGGAAAGGCTAGGTCAAGCAGCAGGGAGACCTTTCTGGACAGTGATAAAGAATCTTAGGAAGGGAGGGAAAAAGGAAATGAACAGTGTTTTGAGTAATTCAGGTGAACTCATAATAGATCCCAGGGAATCACTGGAGAGGTGGAGGGAATATTTTGAACATCTTCTCAATGTAAAAGGAAATCAACATGGTGGTGTTGCGAACAGCCAAGCTCATGGGGAGGAGGAAAATGATGTTGGTGAAATTATGCTTGAGGAAGTGGAAAGGATGGTAAATAAACTCCATTGCCACAAAGCAGCAGGAATAGATTAAATTAGACCAGAAATGGTGAAGTATAGTGGGAAGGCAGGGATGAAATGGCTTCATATTGTAGTAAAATTAGCGTGGAGTGTTGGTAAGGTACCTTCAGATTGGACAAAAGCAGTAATTGCACCTATCTATAAGCAAGGGAACAGGAAGGATTGCAATAACTATCGAGGTATCTCATTGATTAGTATACCAGGCAAAGTATTCACTGGCATCTTGGAAGGGAGGGTGCGATCAGTCGTTGAGAGGAAGTTGGATGAAAACCAGCGTGGTTTCAGACCACAGAGAGACTGTCAGGATCAGATTTTCAGTATGCGCCACGTAATTGAAAAATGCTACGAGAGGAATAGGCAGTTGTGTTTATGTTTCGTAGATCTAGAGAAAGCATATGACAGGGTACCGAGGGAAAAGATGTTCGCCATACTGGGGGACTATGGAATTAAAAGTAGATTATTAAAATCAATCAAAGACATTTATGTTGACAATTGGGCTTCGGTGAGAATTGATGGTAGAATGAGTTCTTGGTTCAGGGTACTTACAGGAGTTAGACAAGGCTGTAATCTTTCACGTTAGCTGTTTGTAGTTTACATGGATCATATGCTGAAAGGTATAAAATGGCAGGGAGGGATTCAGTTAGGTGGAAATGTAGTAAGCAGTTTGGCCTATGCTGACGACTTGGTCTTAATGGCAGACTGTGCCGAAAGCCTGCAGTCTAATATCTTGGAACTTGAAAATAGGTGCAATGAGTATGGTATGAAAATTAGCCTCTCGAAGACTAAATTGATGTCAGTAGGTAAGAAATTCAACAGAACTGAATGTCAGATTGGTGATACAAAGCTACAACAGGTCGATAATTTCAAGTATTTAGGTCGTGTGTTTTCCCAGGATGGTAATATAGTAAGAGAGGTTGAATCAAGGTGTAGTAAAGCTAATGCAGTGAGCTCGCAGTTGCGATCAGCAGTATTCTGTAAGAAGGAAGTCAGCTCCCAGACGAAACTATCTTTACATCGGTCTGTTTTCAGACCAACTTTGCTTTACGGGAGCGAAAGCTGGGTGGACTAAGGATATCTTAATCAGAAGTTAGAAGTAACAAGACATGAAAGTAGCAAGAATGATTGCTGGTACAAACCGGTAGGAACAAAGGCAGGAGGGTACTCGGAATGAGGAGATAAAGGCTAATTTAGGAATGAACTCGATGGATGAAGCTGTATGCATAAACCGGCTTCGGTGGTGGGGTCATGTGAGGCGAATGGAGGAGGATAGGTTACCTCTGAGAATAATGGACTCTGTTATGGAGAGTAAGAGAAGTAGAGGGAGACCAAGACGACGATGGTTAGACTCTGTTTCTAACGATTTAAAGATAAGAGGTATAGAACTAAATGAGGCCACAATACTAGTTGCAAATCGAGGATTGTGGCGACGTTTAGTAAATTCTCAGAGGCTTGCAGACTGAACGCTGAAAGGCATAACAGTCTATAATGATAATGTATGTATATGTATGTATAAAGTAAAATATAGCCAGTTTTACTTATTCACATCACGTCATTTGTTCCATCTCATTAAATCCTCTGCTGAGGTTGAAGTCACAAAGGGCATACAGTCGTAAAAACTTGCTACAAAGATTCGTCTCACTTCATACTTGACCCCATAGACCTCGTATTATATTATGCAATACTGATACAAAGTAACTTAATGACCAGTCATTTGTCTCTAACAGTTGAACAGTAGGCGTACCACACAGTAAACCTGAGTAAACCGAATAGTTTTGTTCCCGACTATAGAGCCAAACAGTGCGAATCTATTCCCAAATGGTTTCTGGAGATGGTCTCTGATATACCAAGTTGGTGTATATGTAGCAGAAGCCACTCGTTCTGAATAAAGCAGTGCCGTAGAAAGCGTGCCAAACCACCAGCTGGTAACTAGCGTATGTTACGAGTTGAACTTCACGGTCCAGATATCTCTTTCTATTATAATTTATTTCTGAAATATCAGATTTTCTCTCCTTATATATTTCTGTTCATATGCTGTTTGGCATAAAATTCTTCTTCAATCTTCCTTTCAAAGAATTTTCTTAATCCACAGTGACGATTTAATATGATATTTTCTTCTTCTCAGTTTTTGCGTGGTGTCCTTTTTTTCTCTCGGTAAAGAATGATTTAGCATTCAATTATTTCTTTAAAACGATTCAGATTCCGTCCTGATGTTTACATGGCCCTCAGGGGAGAAATATTTTGAAGTATACAATTTACAACATTTTACACCTAGGAAATAAAAGTATCACCCTGCTGAGCACAGCTTGTTGTGGCTATTTGCTACCTGCTGCCAGCATAGTATCTAGGGAAGCTTCTAAGAACGTACTGCTGAAGGTCGAGAGATTTAAAAACAATATGTACTGTTATTATGGTCAGATTCTTAGAAGCAGAAGATAGTAAAATCCTCAAAACTTTGTCTCTGGTATAACAGGGCTCAATTGTAGAAGCATTGTAAACAAAGGAGTTGAATTAAGTAATTTAATAGATATATACTAACCAGATATTGTAATAGGAGTTGAATCATGGCTGAGAAATGATATGATGGATGCGGAAATATTCTCACGGAACTGGAGTGTGTGAAGTCAAATAAATATTAAAGTTTATTTATTCCACCTGTTCTATACATTAAAAAAAGATAGTGAATAAAATAAAATTATAGGGACATGTTTCGCCCTTTAATTATGGGCATCTTCAGCCTTAATCTCAAACTGAAAGCTGATTAATCAGGTACCTGATCGTAATTAACTTACATACGAATGTGAAGGAAATGTTGGAAACGTGCAAAATGGTTGACAATAGTTATGAAATTCTTAATATCAGGCCTTAATAAAGTCTAAAATACAAATATTCGTAAAATTATACACTTTCTTGAATATAGTTACGAAATTCTTGAAATGAGACCTTAATCAAGTTTAAAATACAAGTAGTCGTGAGTTTATACACTAGAGGAAACTTTTGGATCTTAAATAGATTGAATGTCACTATAATAATCACATCAAGTGGGGTTTATAATAAATGTGAAGTGATAAAACTAGTTTTCTAGAAGCATGAGAGAAGAAGAGTGCTTGAAGGTAAGTTGCTGTGTTAAATGTTAGCAGGAAGGAACGGCAGTAGTCTTTTGTGTAGAGTCGTAAGGGAAGTTTGGATTGAAGTCTCTTTATTAACGTTGAAATTGGTTGACGTAAAGAAGATTCGGACAATGTATGTGGGAAGCGATAAGGAAAGAGACGTGATTGTAGCGGGTGATCTCAATTTACCAAATGCAATTGGGAAGGTAATGCGAACGACAGGAAGCATGAACAACATGTGGCAAATAAGTTAATATGCCAAGGGCACCTGATACAGAAAGTGATGGAACCAACTAGAAGGAAGAATATTTTGGATGTGGTGCTGATAAAAACAGATGAGCTCTATAGAGAAAGCAAAGTAATAGATGGTATTAGTGATCACGAAGTTGTTTTTGTTGTAGTTAAAAATAAATGTGAAAGAAAGGAAGGTATTAAAAGTAGGACTATTAGGCAGTACCATATGGCTGATGAAACAGGCATGAGGGAGTTTTTAAAAAGTAACTATGATCGCTGCAAAATGGTAAATAAAAATGTAAACAGACTCTGGGATGTGTTTAAAGCAATTGTTGAGGAATGCGAAAATAGGTTTTTACCTTTAAAGGTGGTAAGGAATGGTAAAGATCCACTATATTATAACAGAGAAGTAAAGACTCAGAAGAAGGTACAGGTTGGAACGAAATACCGTTAGAAATGGTTATGGAAGTAAGGAGAAACTGAAGGAACTTACCAGGAAATTGAATCTAGCAAAGAAGTCAGCTAAGGATAACATGATGGCAAGCATAATTGGGGGTCATACAAATTTTAGTGAAAAATGGAAGGGTATGTATAGGTACTTTAAGGCAGAAACAGGTTCAAAGAAGGACATTCCAGGAATCTTTAATGAACAAGGGGAGTGTGTATGCGAGGATCTTCAAAAGGCAGAAGTATTCAGTCAGCAGTATGTAAAGATAGTTGGTTACAAGGATAATGTCCAGCAAGGAGATGTGAGTAATACTAAAGAAGTATTCAAATTTACCTATGATAACTATGACATTTACAGTACCGGTAAGATACAAAAGTTGAAAACTGGAAAAGCAGATGGAATTGATAAGATTTCTGGGGATATACTAAAGGCAATGGGTTGGGATATAGTATCATATCTGAAATACTTATTTGATTATTTTTTGGTTGAAGGACCTATACCAAATGAATGGAGAGTTGCTATAGTATAAAGGAAAGGGTGATAGACATAAAGCTGAAAATTACAGGCCAGTCAGTTTGACATGCATTGTATGTAAGCTTTGAGAAAGCATTCTTTCTGATTATATTAGACATGTTTGCAAAATTAATAACTGGTTTGACAGAAGGCACTTTGGGTTTAGGAAAGGTTATTCCACTGAAGCTCAGCTTGTAGGATTTCAGCAAGATATAGCAGATATCCTGGATTCAGGAGGTTAAATGGACTGTATTGCGATTGACCTACCTAAGGCATTTGATATGGTAGACTACTGGCAAAAATGAGTGCTATTGGACTAGAAAAAAGAGTGACTGAATGGGTGGCTATATTTCTAGAAAATATAACTCAGAGAATTAGAGTAGGCGAAGCTTTATCTGACCCTGTAATAATTAAGAGGGGAATTCCTCAAGGCAGTATTACTGGACCTTCATGTTTTCTTATATACGGTATATCAATGATATGTGCAAAGAAGTGAAATCAGAGATAAGGCTGTTTGCAAATGATGTTATTTTGCACAGAGTAATAAATAAGTTACAGGATTGTGAGCGGCTGCAGGGTGACCTCGATAGTGTTGTGAGATGGACGGTGGGCAATGGTATGATGAAAAACGGGGTTAAAAGTCAGGTTGTGAGTTTCACAAATAGGAAAAGTCCTCTCAGTTTTAATTACTGCGCTGATGGGGTGAAAGTTCATTTTGGGGATCATTTTAAGTACCTAGGTGTTAATATAAGAAAAGACCTTCATTGGGGAAATCACATAAATATGATTGTTAATAAAGGGTACAGATCTCTGCACATGGTTATGAGGGTATTTAGGGGTTGTAGTAAAGATGTAAAGGAGAGGGCATGTAAGTCTCTGGTAAGACCCCAACTGGAGTATGGTTCCAGTGTATAGGACCCCTCACCAGGATTACTTGATTCAAGAACTGGAAAAAATCCAAAGAAAAGCAGCTTGATTTGTTCTGGGTGATTTCCGACAAAAGAGTAGCGTTACAAAAATGCTGCAAAGTTTGGGCTGGGAAGACTTGGGAGAAAGGAGACGAGCTGCTCGATTAAGTGGTATGTAAATACAAAGTATGTTACAAGTGTTGTTTTTTAAATATCCACCTATTCAATACAAAGAGATCTTTTTTAAGAACTAAATATTATTATAAAATGTTAAGGGACATGTTTCACCCATATTAAGGGATCAACGCGGACCACAGACCTTAAGTTGCAGTCTCCTTATAATATTATATAAAATACTGTTGGTGGCATGAATACTGTAATGTGAAGCATTAAAATATTCGTACATAAGTGGTGTAATACGTCCACTCTCTGTGCGGTGTCTGATGGCTATGGTTGTTAAAAGCGTTAGGTCAGCATCGTCCGAAACCGCAATTAGACGGTTCGAAATCCAGGGGAACAAATATTTCAGATGTCCTATGGGAATGAACATCTGTATCATCGAATCCAGGGGGTCGAAAATATTATTACCATCAAAATGTTGACTGGCACGGTAGGAGAGGTGGTAGTATACAATTTCTAATGGCTAGATTGTGTGCTAAAAGCCTGGAATCAATCCCGAACCTCTCTGCCGTGTTTATATGGAGTGGGGGCATTGACGCTGTTGATGGTGATTCATCTGTCGGATGACGATGCTAAGCCCTGAGTAGAGCCCTTGGTGCTATTCGGATAGCAGTAGGCTATGTCGATACTGGGGCTTACCCTCCCCATTCCTAATAATAATAATAATAATAATAATAATAATGTTTCCGCGTCCCACTACTACTTTTCACCCTTTTCAGAAACGCTGAGGTGCCAGGATTTTGTCCTGCACGAGTTCTTTTATGTGCCAGTAAATATATCGACACGAGGCTGACGTATCTGAGCACCTTCAAATACGACCGGACTCTGCCAGGATCGAACCTACCAACTTGGGTTCAGAAGGCCAGCGCCTTAACCATCTGAGCCACTCAGTACGGCGCCCCCTTCATACTTTCATATATAATGTACTTCAATAAATATTTATGGGGTCAGAAAAATAATAAAGTGTTTCATGCTTGCTAGTAAACTAGTAATAAAATATATTATAGTTAAGAATGTTTCATCCTAAATATTGCCAGCATACCAGCAATAGAAATATTAATGCTATAGGGAGAAGAGTATTATGCATACAGTACTACATACAGACATGCCAACTTTCAAATGTGAAAAATCAGGAGAAATTTCGCAGCGAATCGCGACGTATTACGACACATCACTGATGGCAAAACATGTACAAATTCATTATCATTCAATACATTAACAATTCTATTTGCCCATATATTTTTTTTTCATCATTTACATGTGAATACTAAATACTGGACATACCTGAACTGTAGAAACATGTGACTTCTCATCCTTCAACATGGTGATCACTCACATTATGACTAATTGTTGTTCAACACACCAGTAGCTGACTTAGCCCTCTTCAGAAACTCGGAACTAAATTTTTGCTCAAAGCACTTGCGTTGCTGAACTAATTTCAAGGTTAAAAGTTTCTCCAAAGTTTGTTCTGACAGCAAGGATCTGAACTGTGTTTTTGTCTTTGTGACTCTGCTAAAAATCCTTTCACATTCTGCATTGCTATGTGGAATTGATAAAATAGCAAGCATCACCTTAGAGAGTCTGTCATATTTAAGTACACCATCAGCTGATTTCATCTGACCTACCAATGCCCATTGAGCATCAATTCTTCCTTTTGCCAGGTCTGTTTCTTCGAGCTGAAAGTTACAGAACTGGGAGTACAGAATATCAGTTTCTTTATCCAAATGTTCCGTTTCACTAGTCAAAATGTTCGGACGCTTGTTAATGAAAAATCTAAGGCTAGAAAATGATGCCTTACTTATAGCAGAAATATTTGCAACTTCTGCATTAATTAAAACTTCATCTTTGAATGGAAATTTGTGAACCATGTAGTCATACGATGAAGAGAAACACTTTCTAACAGAAAGAATACGCACCTTTCCTCAGACTTCAAGGTGTTCACTAAAACAAACGCAGAGTTCCCTATCATCAAATCACAATCATCCTTTTGATTTGCTGGAGTATGATAATCTACATCAAGGAGAGAGGAGGATCTTTTAATAACGTCTGGTTTCACAAACCTTACCATCACATTATTCAATAGTTCCTCCAAAACTGACCTCAATAAGTGGATGTGCGGCATACTTGACTGAAGAGCTACGTTTGGATTCTCAAAGATATCCATAAAACTTGAGAGAAAATGGCAAAAAGAGTAATGTAAATTTGATGAAAGGAACATGAAAAGTCGTTCTTCACGTGACAATGCATGGCTCTTAGTGTGATCAGTAGTTTCATTTTTTTTTAGTGAAACTGATGACTGGGTTTTCCTTTTAACTGAGGAGTGAGGTGAAATGTTATGACATTCCTTAATGTTTTCAGACAAACAAGACACATCTGCACTTAAACTGCGCTCAGGAATTTTGTAAGTCTTCAAAGTTCCCATCTGAGAATCCTTACTCACAATTTCGCTCCTGAATAATGTAACCAAAGGGTCCCACTGAAGCAAAATCCTATCTAAATACTTTCTTAGTGATAACCATCGAGTAGGCACATGCTTCAGAATTTTCCTGTTGTGTAAAGTCTGAAATTCTCTGAACTTTTCTTTCCTTTTTGCACTCCTTTCCAGATAATAAAATATATCAATTATACTTTCATCTACATTTACGGGCAAGCACGCCGCACCCTTCTCGGCAGCAAGATTAATTAGGTGACAAGAGCAGCCTACGATGATTATGTTACTATTTTCCAGCTTCAAACATCCTGCCACACCATTCTTTAATCCTACCATTACTGGAGCATTATCAGCACCAAGAGCTAGGCAGTTTTTTAATGGAATGCAGAATTCCCGAAAAGTTGAGAGCAAAAGATTGGCAATGTTAGCTCCAGTAGCATCCCCTTCTAAATTAGGCACAGAAAGTAGACAACTCTGAATTTCATTGAGTTCAGGCCTAAAAAATGTTACAACAATGGGATATATCTTCAAGTCGCTTTTATTGCTATCATCAGTAGCAACAGAAAATGCATTCACCTGCACATGTGATACAATTTTCTTCCTTTCTTCCATATACATTTCTGTAATGATAGCCGCTGTTTTCGTTCTAGCACACCCATATCGTTTAGCGATTTCCGAATCAGGAAACATTTTGCGAAACAAAGGCCCGGCGTGATCGGCACAATTTACAGGCAGGTTATGTTCTACTATAAATGACGTAAATAACGCCTCGGCATTCGTTACAGGATTTACATCTTGGTTTTTACATGAAAAGTTCAGTTTCTGGTTTCTTTCTACACACTGGACACTCTCCTTATATTATTTCGTTTGCATATGCTTGAGTATATCGCATTTCCCGCCATGTGCAACTGAAAATTCACACCTACATATAGTACAGAATGTGAACGTTGGTCCCTTTCTGGATTCACTCAAACACGGAAACTCTTCCCTATAAGCACTTTTAAACACTGCATCATATTTCTTTTTTGACATTTTGGCCAAAACAAATATTAAGGCACAACACGAGCACTTCTACGGGTAAAACAACTATGGTGTGCTACTTCTGAGGTTAGGTTACTCCAAAGAGAATGTTACTTGCTTGACTCGCTTGCAAAGAGAATGACTGTATTATAGATCAAAGAGCAGCACGACTAGCCACCGTGCCCTGTACTGCCATCTGGTATCATTATTAGAACTACTATCGACCAGCCATACTCAGTCATATATCGATAGAACGAGGAAATACGCGGGAGTTTAAAATAATACGAAAATTACGGATATTGCTCTGAAAATCGGGAGATCGGACCCGGCGATCGGGAGATCGGGAGGAACGATGAAAAATCGGGAGACTTGGCACGTCTGTACATACCACAAACTAGCTTATGTTATAAACGAGTACAAAATCAAGTAATACATCTCCAAATAATACATCCTCACTGGTCTGTCTACTGGATCTGAGGTTTGCGAGATTGATCCCGGCCGAGGGCGATGGATTTTAATAGGAGATAAATCTCGAGCATGCTTGGAATTTGCTTACTTGAAATTCACATAAATGTTGAAATTCTGAGGAAAGGAATATTGCTAAAACACCAGAATTTTAATATTTCAACGTTCCTGTGTGTTCCGTAAGACAATACAAATATTAAAAAACACGTATTAGGCCCACGCTACTTGTTTATGGTAAAGCATGTTAGAGAATAATAAATAAAAGTGCTCTCCAAGAAATTGTAGACAACAATGGGTAAAATTAAATGACAACACTTTGCACAAATGTAAACTATTTATTCATCAGTAGTTAATATCCCGCTGAATTTCTACTTTATTCACTACATACGATAGCATTAATCGCCGCAAACAGCTGATATTAATACAAAAATGTCGGTCATTGAATTACTTGGCTCTGATTGACGAATTCCAATTGACCATGCCTTTGACTATTCTTTCAGTGCTGCCAACGCTAGCGCAGGCCAGTGTCTTGGAAAAGGTGCGGTAACCAACTGATGAACCCATGCCGCACTCTGGGCAAAACACTGGTAATTTTTGACGACTGAGTTTCCTCAATTTTATTTTTAGCTATCTCAAGCGGAAGCCATATTTTGTTTATGCTAGCCCGGGAGGGCAAAATAGCAAGTGGAGATGCAATTCTCCTCTAGCACGTCAGCACTGGATTGTGCTTATCACATGTATGGCTTGCAGTGGTGTCGCTACCGGCGTGCTAGCCGGCCAGTGTCTTGGAAAAGGTGCGGTATCCAACTGATGAGCCCATGCCACACTCTGGGCGAAACACTGGTAATTTTTGACAATTTAGTTTCCTGAATTTTATTTTTAGAAGACTTCTATTTTTCTCTGGACCAATACGGTAATCCCAAACATAACATTAACGACATTACAGAGAAAACCAGCATCATTTTTGATAAAGCCATTCCTGCATTAAGAAGCGACTGTCTCAAAATAGTAAACACACGCCCTAATAAACCGACGAATCACAAGCCTAACTCTACCCCTACTTCCACTATAGCCATTCCTCCTACCCCTCCACCTACATCCCTCTCCACAGCTAACACAAGACCCAGACGCACCCGTAGTAGAACACAGAGAGCTGCCAAACATATCGCTACACGACCTCCACAACAACAATAGTAAGTACTCTTTTCATTTCCATACACACACCGGGCATTCCTTCATACGCACACTATACTTATATTAGCTTACCTTTACAGATAATAACTACAACACGAATACAGGCGAGAGAGGTGTCGCCACCAACAGCTCCTAATCAAAATTTAAATTCAAGTCTTGCAGCCTGTCATAGAACTTACTGAATTACATCAACGGTTGAATTACATAGTACTCAAAAATTTTCACGACGAATCTATATGACATATCAGCCATAGGATAATCTCGAAGATCACTTCATGCAACTAAATTAACATAAATACAGAAGCACAAGAACCATAAAGAAGATTGAGGAAGGAACTCCACGCAACACAAACTCTCAAATTTTAACAAGTGTTTTAACATATATATATATATATATATATATATATATATATATATATATATACACACACCATATTTTAGTGTGTTTAACTTATAAAGTGTTTTATGCTGTGCCTTATATATTTTAATATGTTTAATGTACTCATGTCCAATGTATACTCAAAAAGTTTTAGTTTACTGTAGCTGTCATTACCACTTTGATCACAGATATTTTAACCCCACATAGACAAACACTACTAATATATTTTATTCTCATCCCCATTAGACATCTGGATGATTAACATAATAACATCTTTGTGATATTGTCTAATGGCTGAAATATAATTATGTACTAGCTGATGATGGCCATGAAAGGCAGAAACCGGTACTAATGTAAATCCATTTACAATAAATAAGTATTGATAGGTGGAACACATTTCTTGGCTGTACAAACTCATATACATTCATACAATTCTTAAAGAATAGTGTAGAATGTTTACATGTACAATTTATAGCTCTTTATTGCCTAGAAGTCGTGTGTTCACTGCACAAAATTTGAAGTTAACACATATTGGACCCCCCTCCCTTTACTTTCTTTGTAAAAGTGAGGGGAAAAGGGGTCTAATACGCGTGTAAATACGGTAACTGAAATTCTAAATTTTTCTTCAAAATGCTATAAAATGCTACATTTCTGGTTTCAAACCAGAAGAAATCACCGCCTCAGGTTTATCATTCAATGCTTGCAAGGGATTGCATAAACCAATAAAACAGTATGAAGTTCCCATGAGGGATTTCTCAGTAGAATATTCACGCCAGTATTAATTGTCAAGTATTTACTATGCAAAATGGACAAGAGTTTCTTTGTACTATGTTCATTTTGAGCTCAAGTTAATACCTCCACCACTATAAGTTATAGACAGACCACTCATTTTAGTAGCAAAAGAATGTATTTTAAAGGAAAAATAACATGAGGAAAAACATGTGCATACTAACTTATGACACAACGTTGCCTTGTACCCGATTGTGTTTTAGGTTCCTTCTCCGAATTACATGCAAAACAAGGTGGAAGCCTTCCCTCGATGCAAGTTTTGCAACGAAATCCTGAGTTTAGATCACACTTGTCCTGACTACTTTCACTTCCGCCCAATAATAGACCAGGCTGATCACCAGTAACAGAGTCTTGCGAAGAAAAGGAGGTTGTTGCTGTGTCATTTGATAGGGACTTAACTGGTGACACAGTCTCACAACTGAGCTTGTCTTTGGAGTCTTCTCTTGTTACATTCCTTGGCAGCTCAGAACGTATACTGGATCCTTTAGGTGTTCCATTTTGTTCTGTCAATATTTCAGTTTTTATATTAATAGAACTCTGTTCATCGGTATCAAGCACTTCCTGTTTAACCACAGTGTTGTTGTTGCAAGAGAGATGGAACACCCCTAAACAAGGACCCTTGCACTTAACAGTATCACCTGTTTTCAAGCAGATCTGACACACTTTCTCACGAACAAAACCCCGAAAAAGACTGCCTCCCTTCTTCAATGTAGATGTTGTATTACGAATGACACTTCGCTCCCGTTCTTCGCCTTCCTCTTCATCCTCATTGTCATCACCAGATGACAATCCACTACTGTCTCGTGTTGATGAACCTGCTGTTGTATGGTATCTATGGACAATAACACAAATTTGTATTAGTAATCAGAGAAGCACTATATATCTAAAACACTGAATAAATAATATTCAAAGGGTACTGAAAGGATATAAATTTTGGTTGGAATCTACACCACAGTATATCATTCACTGGCCAGTAGCAAACAGGTCCTCACACGACAACATGTTGGGTATATATCCAATATATACCCTCGTCCCCAAATGTTTGGCCAACTTTTAATTTAAAAGACATCAATGTATCCATCAATTATATCACACTTTCATCAAAGTGTTCTTAGAGCAATTGCGTGTAGGAAAAAACGTAAGTCAATCAGTCCTGATTACAACAGTGAACTAGTGATAGAATACATCGATTGTAATCAGAATTATCAATATTCACATAACAATTATTCCAATGAATGGTCACAAAGGTCACAACGAAAACTATAGACTTCTCCTCTTACTACAAATGGAGAAAAAGTAACGCATTGTTAAAGTGCTCAATATGACTGGAATAATCTAGAGTATAGGACAATTCTTCATTGTTTAAAGTGATAAATAAATCCATACAATGACCTTCTTCCACCACAATGCCTGGAACAAAACTGATAACAGGTAAATCATGGTTGTTAAAGAATAATGACAATTTTTCTGGATTATGAATAGGATCCATGCAAAGAACATGAATATTTAATTATTCAGTTATTAAAAGTTCAGGAAGTTCCAGTTTTTACAAGGAAAATGTATCTGTGTCCATTAAATGAAAAGGAAAATCTTCCTCTGAAATCTAACATGGTCCGAATGGTTTAGCGAGACATATTTTAGCAAATAAGGCTCACTATTATCAAGGACGAAGAGGTTTTGAAACATTATCCAAGAAACACTAATAGAAAGTTAACAGTGCAATATAATACGTGACTACGGAAAGGAAAACTGTTAACTTGAAAGATAAAAATTACTAGCTATTTTAACCATTACAATATTGTACACGAGTTTCTTAATGACTGCTATTCTCATAACAAGATTTGCTTTACTTCAAGTCAGTGTGTTTAACAGTTCCTTGGCCAAAATAGCATAAAGTAGAGCCCCAGTAAAGCTAACACTAGAAATTGAAAATTTTGGATCAACCATACAAATTGTGATAGAGAAAGAAATAACACATTTATTTAAATATTTCAACATGTTTTTTTAAAAATATTTATATATTAACTCATTAGTGCCTGAATTATTTTTTGTCGGAGATTTCCTGACTTATTGTGTTTTGCCGCATGTTTGAGACCAAAATAAACTAATAAAACTAGTTTCAGAATTTTTGAATCGCTAGGTCATAAGATATTTGACGTTGCCATATGGTAACGCTAGGCGCTTGCACTACCTATTTTTAAACAATGAGTTTTGAAAGTCGAATTTAGGTTGCAAAGTGGTTTTTTTTTTTTTTGTTTTCATGCAATAACAATGTTGAAATATCTTAGCATTATTTATTGTAAGAATATGGAATATCAGTTTTTATTCACAGCGCGGTAAAAAAAAAAAAAAAAAAAAAAAAGAATTATTGAACAAAGGAGAAGATATTTCTTTACAGTATATAGACACGTATG
This sequence comes from Anabrus simplex, assembly GCF_040414725.1. NCBI lineage: Eukaryota > Metazoa > Arthropoda > Insecta > Orthoptera > Tettigoniidae > Anabrus > Anabrus simplex. Next base: position 163,090,624 of record NC_090271.1, read on the forward strand.
TACAGTTCATTGCTTGTCAAAATAAAACACTCACTGGAACAATAGAATAAAATCAAAAATACGAAAAAGAAGAATCAAGGAACTTCAGATGCAGTTAGAAACTATTAGTCTATACTTGCACGTTGGCCACAGAGATAGAGAATGACAATCTTTCACTGTCTTCATATCATCCTGCGTGTCTCAATAAGAACGTTTGGAGGGCAACCTATTATATGCAGAAATGAAAAGTATGGCGACAAAGCAACGAATTTCATCAGAAGTTATTTGTGGGTCCGTACAATTTAAAAACACCCCATACATTTTAGACTCTCGAACTAAATGTTCGATCAGCTGGTTATCTGTAAACAATTCCAAAATGTCAACAACAGTCATGGATTTTCACTTGCTATAACTAGACTCCGGAAATGTCAACAGTCACCCAATATTGAAATCGGCCCCATCGGTCTATCTTCGTTTTTTATTTGATTTATTATTTCCTCTGTCAGTTATCCGCTCTTTCGCAGCATCGGGTATTGAAACATATCTTGCATCAGTAGACAGAAAAGGCTCTCCGTCCTCTGGTAACACACCTTCACCATCGTAACTAATCCCGATTCTTTCATTATTTAAGAGCTTCATTTTAGCACTGACACATAACTTTCGAGAGAGAGATTATCAACAAGCCCACCATCATCTTCATCACTAGGAGCCCGCATCTGTAAGTACATTTACATAGGGCGGTTCCACAAAAATATCACCATCGAGATCTTCAGTCAGTAGCATATCCAGTGCTTCTAAAAGGGAAAATCCCTTTCTGAAATGAAGATGTATGAATCAGTATAAAGTATCATGATCTGACAGCTGCAGCTATTTTACTGAGTATAAGCGCCTACGCTAATCATTCAACAAGCACTACTACGGCATTGTGCGCCCGTACTGCTTCAAATGCTTACAACATATATAATGAAGTGTGCACAATCCTACTGTAAACATAATCCAATGAAAGAACTTCACTTATAGATTTTATATCCTTCGTACGTGAAACCGGCAGCCATTGCGCAGGAATCTTAAAATAACCAAGAGTCCACCAGTCTTTGTGTCACAACAATAGATTTTTAAACGAAATAAACATGATTACTAGATTCTACAAACTCTTCTCTAACTGTTGGATGACTCCACAATCTTCCAGATTATTTCTTGTTGCCTACAGCATTAAAAGAAAAAGGTGCGAAAATCGTTGCAATATGGCAACGCTAGGCGCTAATGGATTTAAAATCAGAAAGTGCACATTATTAGGGACAAGGTTGTAACAACCTATCTCTGGACAATAATAAGTAAGCCATTGCTATTAGTTTTGGTGTTTGCACTTCACAAACAAACAAACAAACAAACAAACAAACAAACAAACAAACAAACAAACAAACAAACAGATAAATAAATAAATAAATAAATAAATAAATAAATAAATAAATAAAAAATTAAAAAATGAAGTTACCATGGAAGTTAGAAGATAGCGCCTAAAAGATCACATACTTCATGTTTATTTTTTCCTGGTTACTAACCTTTCAACTCGTGGTCACATTTTTAATCAAACAAAATTTATCAGTAGAAATGTCACAGAGCAACATCTTATGGAAAATGTAGTATGCTCATAATTATATTTCTATATCAATAATGTATTTGTCAGTTAAGACTTTACGGCCAACAACATGGCTACTAGTTATCTTTGCTTCGCTTCACTAGTTCCACCTTTCAACATTACAATATTACTTTACGGCCAGCATCATGGCCGCTAGTAGGCCACAGAGATAACTTAAATTATTATATAAATAAGTGCTTTCCAGTGATGGGAAAAACGAGGGTCCATCTGGCTCCGGATGGTAGCACCCTGTAAGGGTTACTAGGTGAGACCTGGTCAACAGTCTCAAAGGCAGAAGAGGAATCCGATTCCCAACGGCGGAGAGAGCGGAAGAGCCTAGTGGAGTTCACCACGAATTAAAAATCAAATCAAAATTCAAAAGCGACTGTTCCCAAATAGGGCGGCCTTTGGTCAGCATCTGTATCCATGTAAGGGGCGGCTGTGAATAATCCTTCGGGGTTAACAACCTTGGTTGTAACAAAAGGTGACTCTAGAAGTCACCCCCAGAATTCAAAGAATTATCATCAATCATGTAAAAGTGTGATGTGAAACTAATTACCCCAGGTGCAGATAAGTGCGCAAACAGACATTCAGATTCTGGGGAGTCTGCAACGTCACGCAAAGACGAATCAGAGCGCCTTGGAAGCTCAAACAAAATAAAATACAGGAAAGCAAACTACTCAGCCACTTTTAATGCAAATTCGCTTGTGAAAGTGGGGAAACTTAAGACTCCAATAGAAACATTAAATGAACATAGAATCATCATAACGGCTGTGCAAGAGACCAGATTCTTGGATGAGGACAGCTTTGAATTGGGAGGATTCAGGATACTTAAGGGGGAGACAGGGACGAGAGTTATGAAAAACGTTCCCCATCTTGGGACAGGTTTTGTAATCAACAAGAAAGTATTAGACTCCATTACAAGCTTTGAGTCTACATCTGCAAGGCTATCCATACTCACGTTTAAGTCCACCAACAAAGTATATACAATTGTGAATGTTCACGCCCCTATAAACATTGACAACAAAACAAATAAGGAGAAGGTGGAACTATTCTGGGATAAACTAGATCACACGATCCAGAAGATACCTGATAAACATAACGTCATCCTTCTAGGGGATTTTAATGCCCAAGTGGGGAGAGAGAAAAGGTTCAGGCATATAGTGGGGTGTTACCCAGCACATAACAGGACCAACCAAAATGGTGTCAGGCTCATCGAATTATGCCAGGCACACAATTTGGTCCTGAAGTCAACTAGCTTTAAGAAATTGCCAAGAAAACAGAACACGTGGGTATCACCTAACCCTCTCCTGGGAGAATTCCAGTTAGATCATGTTGCTACAAAGCAGAAATTTCATAAGGAAATCCAAAATGTTAGGGTTCTCAGAGGAGCCAACCTCAACTCGGACCACTACTTATCTAAAGTGAAACTGAAGATCATCCCCAAGAGTAACTTTCAAAGAAAAAACCTTGCATGAAGGAGATATGATCCGGAAAAAATAAAGGAGAACAAGGAGGACTGGGGCAAGTTAACCAGTGACCTAGGAGGTCAGGAGTGGAAGCAAATGGAGAAGAATCTTATCAAAAATGTTATAGTTTATTTATAACATGTATTTGCACTTGGAACTAGTTTCGACGCTGTTTTGCGTCATCATCAGCCAAAATGTGGGAAATAGGCCAGCATGTAGGCATTTATATTACACAAGGCGTTACATTAAACAATACACATCTTACAAGGAGATAAAAACAGGGACGAATGTAGAAACACATGCATCGTTGAGAAAGCAAAAGTTATACATATTAAAAATAAGCTTAACCACACAACTTGCAGTGCGAAAATATTTGCCTTGAATGATTCCTGAATACAAAACGCACGCGCACACACTTCTAAAGAGCCAGCAGGCAGGACAAAGTAAAGTGAAACCTTAAGAGTTCTTCTGAGAAGAGTTCATCATTCTTTCTATGTTCCGACTAACTAATGAAGTCTCCCTTGAGTTCCTGATAAACATACACAACAGGAAATTCTCCTTAATTCTCAACAATAGCTATAAAAGACCAACGGTAAATTGTATTTTAAATACTGTGCAGAGATGTGGAAGCCAACCTTGCATGATCTTGAACATGATAGAACTTCTTCATTTAACCACCTTTGAAAGTCTCTCTCTATATTACATAGCTTCATTAACACACCATTCTGTAGATGCACAAAATAATCTTGTAATCTTCACAGGTCCGGTATTCAGCTCGACAAGAATATAAAATAGGTATTAAGGAATACGTTGTTGAGAGTTTGGAGGTTGACTGTGCCAGTATTTGTGGTGTATTGTTGCAGCGTTACGTGTAGGGTGGGGGCAGGTTTCTATGATGTTTATTGCAGGACATGAGGCGGTAAAGCTATGGCGCGAGATGAAGAGGAACAGAGCGTGTTGGATAGTTTAGGTCTGGGGAGCGGCCATTGTTGGATTAGGAGGGGAGAGGGGAGGAGCGGTAGGGGAGGAGGAGTGGAAGGAGGGGAAGTATGGAGGGTGATGTGGTGAAAGTGTGTGGCGTGACAAAGTATTATGCATAATCTGAAAGACAGATCTGTTTTTCGGGATATTCATGTTTTTGAAGAACTCTTAAGGTTTCACCTTACTTTTTCCTGCCTGCTGGCTCTTTAGAAATGTGTGCGCGTGCGTTTTGTATTCAAGAATCATTCAAGGCAAATATTTTCGCACTGCAAGTTGTGTGGTTAAGCTTATTTTTAATATGTATAACTTTTGCTTTCTCAACGATGCATTTGTTTCTACATTCGTCCCTGTTTTTATCTCCTCGTAAGATGTGTATTGTTTAATGTAACACCTTGTGTAAAAAATTGGGTTATATGAAGGAGTTATATCATGTTCAAGATCATGCTTTCACGTCTCTGCACAATATTTAAAATGAAATTTGCCGTTGGTCTTTATAGCTATTGTTGAGAGTGAAGGAGAATTTCCTATTGTGTATGTTTATCAGGAACTCAAGGGAGATTTCATCAGTTAGTCGGAACATAGAAAAAATGATGAACTCTTCTCAGAAGAACTCTTAAGGTTTCACTTTACTTTGTCCTGCCTGCTGGCTCTTCAGAAATGTGTGCGTGTGTGTTTTGTATTCAGGAATCATTCAAGACGAATATTTTCGCACTACAAGATGTGTGGTTAAGGTTATTTTTAATATGTATAACTTTTGCTTTCTCAACGATTCATTTGTTTCTATATTCGTCCCTGTTTTTATCTCCTTGTAAAATGTGTATTGTTTAATGTAACGCCTTGTGTAATATAAATGCCCACATGCTGGCCTATTTCCCACATTTTGGCTGATGATGACGCAAAACAGCGTCGAAACTAGTTCCAAGTGCAAATACATGTTATAAATAAACTATAACATTTTTGTATTGAAAAGGTGGACCGTTTTAAGTTTTCCTATCATCCATTCTCAGTTCAATACGGACAAAAATGAAATTCTTAGGTTTAAAAGAGCAGCTTGCGCCTGTTACCAGGACGAAGAAGCACAAATGGTGGAACGAAGAGTGTGATAGACTATTTGATATGAGGAAGAAGGCATGGCACATCTGGCAAACCAAAAAGGACGAGAGTGCCTGGCAACACTCTGTGGAAATTAGGAAGATGGTGTCCAAGGGGATCAAGAAAATTAAGAAGGAACAAGGAGACCAACGACTCACGAAAATAAATGATGACTTTGCTAAGAACAACATGAGAAACTATTATCGGATCTTCAGGGAGAAGCTAAACAGATACGACCCCCCAACTCTGCAATTTCAGGACCAAAAAGGGAACACGGCGTCTAGTAATAGGGGCAACTGTAAGATACTAGCATAATATTTCAAGGAACTCCTGAATTGCAAAGAACCATGCCAAAAGATGATGTTCGATGATGGACAGAAGTCATCCCCCAACCCTGACTTTAAACCCCCATTTATAAGCGAGATCCAGACAATACTAACTCATATGGAAAATAACCAGGCATCAGGGAAAAATCAGATAACAGCTGAATTATGGAAGTATGCAAGCAAAAATGCAATGACTCACTCCAAAAACTTTTTGAAGAGATATGGAAGAATGAGGTTATTCCAAAAGAATGGAAAATGGCCCTGATATACCCTCTTCACAAAAAAGGTTCGAAATCGGATCCCAACAACTACAGAGGGATTTCACTGGTGGATGTGACATACAAATATTGTCCAGAACATTACTGCAGAGAGCTGAACCTCAGTTGGATTGCCAACTTGGGGAGTATTAAGCAGGGTTTAGGGAAGGAAGATCTTGCCCTGAACAGATCTTAAACCTCAGAAACATTTTAGCATACCAGAAGCAGAGGGCAAAACCGTATACAGTGACTTTTGTAGACTTCCAAAAAGGTTACGATTCCATAGATAGAGAGTCGTTGTTCAATATTTTGGAAGAGTTTGGCTTGGACAGGAAAACTTTAAACATCATCAATGAGACTCTCATGAATACATCCTCTAAAGACAGATTCATGGGCGAACTATCAGAACCTTTTGATGTCAGAACAGGGGTCTGGCAAGGGGATGGTCTCTCCCCTCTGTTGTTCAACTGTGCACCTGAAAAAGTTGTGAGGAAATGGAATGCAAGAACGAGAGGGGGAATAAGACTTGGAACAAAAAACAAAGGAATCATGATTAAGTGTTTGGCATTTGCTGACGACTTGGCGCTGCTTGCAGAAGCGTGGGAGGAAGCAAAAGAACAAATCGCCGAATTACAAGAGCTGGAGGGGAAGATAGGACTTAAAATTTCTTTCGAAAAGACCAATATACTTGACACTCCTAAGAGAATTAAAGTAGGAGTTCAAAAAATAGAGGTGGTGAAGAGTTTCAAATACCTAGGGGAATGGATTGAATGGAACAATGGAGCAATGGAAGCGAGAAGGACCAAAATAGAACTAACTTTCCAGAAAACCAAAAACACATACGGCAAATGGAGAAATTGGAAATCAAGGAAAGGAAAATATTGAGGAAGATCATGGGTCCCAAATTCCAAAATAACAAACAAGTTTTTTATAGAAACGAATCCCTCTACGTAAAGTCGGACTCTCGGATACCACGAGGAAAAGGAGGATTGATTTCTATGGGCACATATTCCAAATGAATCCTGACGGATTAACTAAACAGATCTTTGACTTCTTTATTAAAAAAAAACAAAAAGCTAAACCCAATTGGTTTAAGGAAGTTGAAAAGGATCTGAGAGATCTTAAGATTACCAAACTCATGTTAAAGACTGGTACAACCAAAACCGTGACCAAAGACAAAACTAAGAGGTTCCAAGTTAAGAACAACACCAGAAAACAGGTTCTGATATCAGAGGAGGAAAGGAGGAGGTCAGTTAGAATGAAGAACTATTGGGAGAAGAAAAGAGCACAAGCATCTAAGAAGTGATTGATCTGACGTACCCCAAAGATGGGCGATTTGAAATGAATGAATGAATGAATAAATAAATAAATAAATAAATAAATAAATAAATAAATAAATAAATTGTAACTATGGGTCATTGTTGCTCATATATAGTGATTGAAATAGTGAAATACTGAAGAAGCCAAAGAACAAGGTAACAGAGCTGCGTGTAAGAAGGTGAAGCAGATAAGAAAGGTGAATGGCAAAAGCTGCATTCACAACAGGTGAAGTATGAAACTTCTTTCACTGGAAACCACCAGTAGCCGCGAGCTTTCCAGAGTCAAGCAGTGAAATATTTGTAAGTGGAAGACACATTGTATGAGTACATCAAGAATTTGGTTGAGTGGTTTCCACAGAAATGAGCAAGTAAAAAGAATTAGCTACTGCAAAGGATATGAAAATTAAGGACTTCAAAGCTAGTCAAGGTTGGCTGACTAAATACTTTGAAAGAAATTCTCTTTCAATAACAATAATAAAAATGAAGATCTGTCAAGGACTTTTTTATGTCGCATCGACACGCACAGGTCATTGCAAGTTATGAATCTCATTATTAGGGCCCAGATATATTTAAAATGCATATGCAGGTATATTTTTCTCTTAGGTGTCATCAATTATCTAAGATTTCTGAAGGAAATGAAAAATATAATGAACTCTATATGTTGTACATCCCTTGACAACACGAGAAACTTTCCCCTGATTAAGGAAAGGGCTTTCAGTGTTGCAACACAAGTAGGTAGACAGATAATGACCCATTTCACAACAGCTACTTCCTCCCTTCTGACAATCCTTTCTCCTTACAGTAGCTTCCCAAAGTTTGCTTAAACAAGTGCGTTCATTTGTTAACTTGCTGATAGTTTGTTACAGTGTTTTACCAGATTAAATTGTAAAAATGCCTAAATATGAGGGCTCTAGATCTTTTTAATTAAAAACAGGCAATAGTGACTACACAACTGACGGTAATGTAATATACTGTCAAGTGTGCAACAAGAGTGTAAAGTGTGATAAAAATAATTTCAAACTGAACATCATTCAGAAAGAACAACACATCTGAGATCAAAAGCGCAAACTAAGAATATGCAACAGCTACTTTTAACCGAAATGAAAACACGGTGTGAAGTTAGTACATTTTCCGCTGATATTTGGAAAGCTTTTGTATGCAGCAACATTCCACTGCACAAATTGAATAAACCACATCTACGCTTGTTTCTTGAAAAGTATTGTGCTAGTCAAAGGATACCAGATGAAACTACCCTTAAGAAGAACTATTTACTTTCACGGCATGCTTCTGTCGTCTTTTGATACAATCTGACATAGGAGGGAACTGTGTCTGGATATCGGTAGGTGAAACAAGCGATTCGTGTGGCATAGTGAATCAGAGAGGGATTGTTACAAAGTGGTGGTCAGTCTCCGCGAGTATTTTTTTCCAAATCTCATCCATGTCACATGTTTGGCCCATGGATTGCATCGTATTGCAGAAGAGATACGTAACATCTTTCCATCTGTCAACAAAGTAATTTCAGGTGGGAAAACTGTTCCTAAAAGCTCCAGCTCGTGTACAGTTCTACAAAACTCATCTGTTCAGGTTTCTCTTCCGCCAGAACCTGTTCTCACAAGATGGGGAACTTTGTTATCCGTAGTATCGTTCTACCAGGAGAACTTTAATCAAGTGAAAGATGTAGCGAAAGGTACTGATGATAGTCATACACCGTATGTTCGTAAAGCAAAGTGCAGATTGGAATCTGAAACTTTACATAATGATATCAATTTCATCCATGTGCATTATTCGTCACCTTTGAAGGCGATGAAGGGCCTAGAAAGTTGTGGTGAACCCCTACACAAATCCTTTCAGTTAATTCAAAACAGCATTAGTTCTTTCAATGGGGTCCATGGTGACACTGGAGAAAACGTTATAAGGAAACTCAGTGCGGTGTTGGACTCAAACCCAGAACTGAAAAGGAGTCAATCCATAAGCAGCTACATAAGTGGAATCAGTCATGCCGAGCAGTCAATGCCAGTGTACAAGTATAGCCGAGTTAAGTCCGTCGATGTAGAACGATCGTTCTCAGCGTATAAATTAATTTTGTCCGACAACAATGTCACTGACCCCTGAAAACATTGAAGAACTCTTGATAACCTACTGCCATGCATCATTATGCAAAGAATTAAACATGTTTGTCAGTTTAACACTGAGTTAAAATTAAATAATAAGTCTGGTAAGTATATTCTGTTTTATTTTTAGTGTATATTTTCAACATTTTCAGTGCATATGTGCATACATATTTTTGGAGTTTTTAGTGCATATGTATCCGGGCCCTACTCATTATAAACCCGTACTGGACTTCAGAATAAGAAAGTTATTACATACATACATTATCATTATAGACTGTTATGCCTTTCAGCGTTCAGTCTGCAAGCCTCTGAGAATTTACTAAACGTCGCCACAATCCTCGATTTGCAACTAGTGTTGTGGCCTCATTTAGTTCTATACCTCTTATCTTTAAATCGTTAGAAACAGAGTCTAACCATCGTCGTCTTGGTCTCCCTCTACTTCTCTTACCCTCCATAACAGAGTCCATTATTCTCCTAGGTAACCTATCCTCCTCCATTCGCCTCACATGACCCCACCACCGAAGCCGGTTTATGCGTACAGCTTCATCCATCGAGTTCATTCCTAAATTAGCCTTTATCTCCTCATTCCGAGTTCCCTCCTGCCATTGTTCCCACCTGTTTGTACCAGCAATCATTCTTGCTACTTTCATGTCTGTTACTTCTAACTTCTGAATAAGATATCCTGAGTCCACCCAGCTTTCGCTCCCATAAAGCAAAGTTGGTCTGAAAACAGACCGATGTAAAGATAGTTTTGTCTGGGAGCTGACTTCCTTCTTACAGAATACTGCTGATCGCAACTGCGAGCTCACTGCATTAGCTTTACTACACCTTGATTCAATCTCACTTACTATATTACCATCCTGGGAAAACACACAACCTAAATACTTGAAATTATCGACCTGTTCTAGTTTTGTATCACCAATCTGACATTCAATTCTGTTGGATTTCTTACCTACTGACATCAATTTAGTCTTCGAGAGGCTAATTTTCATACCATACTCATTGCACCCATTTTCAAGTTCCAAGATGTTAGACTGCAGGCTTTCGGCACAGTCTGCCATTAAGACCAAGTCGTCAGCATAGGCCAGGCTGCTTACTACATTTCCACCTAACTGAATCCCTCCCTGCCATTTTATACCTTTCAGCAGATGATCCATGTAAACTACATACAGCAAAGGTGAAAGATTACAGCCTTGTCTAACTCCTGTAAGTACCCTGAACCAAGAACTCATTCTACCATCAATTCTCACTGAAGCCCAATTGTCAACATAAATGCCTTTGATTGATTTTAATAATCTACTTTTAATTCCATAGTCCCCCAGTATGGCGAACATCTTTTCCCTCGGTACCCTGTCATATGCTTTCTCTAGATCTACGAAACATAAACACAACTGCCTATTCCTCTCGTAGCATTTTTCAATTACCTGGCGCATACTGAAAATCTGATCCTGACAGCCTCTCTGTGGTCTGAAACCACACTGGTTTTCATCCAACTTCCTCTCAACGACTGATCGCACCCTCCCTTCCAAGATGCCTGTGAATACTTTGCCTGGTATACTAATCAATGAGATACCTCGATAGTTGTTGCAATCCTTCCTGTTCCCTTGCTTATAGATAGGTGCAATTACTGCCTTTGTCCAATCTGAAGGTACCTTACCAACACTCCACGCTAATTTTACTACTCTATGAAGCCATTTCATCCCTGCCTTCCCACTATACTTCACCATTTCAGGTCTAATTTCATCTATTCCTGCTGCCTTATGACAATGGAGTTTATTTACTATCCTTTCCACTTCCTCAAGCATAATTTCACCAACATCATTTTCCTCCTCCCCATGAGCTTGGCTGTTCGCAACACCACCATGTTGATTTCCTTTTACATTGAGAAGATGTTCAAAATATTCCCTCCACCTCTCCAGTGATTCCCTGGGATCTGTTATGAGTTCACCTGAATTACTCAAAACACTGTTCATTTCCTTTTTCCCTCCCTTCCTAAGATTCTTTATTACTGTCCAGAAAGGTTTCCCTGCTGCTTGACCTAGCCTTTCCAGGTTATTCCCAAAATCTTCCCATGACGTCTTTTTGGATTCAACAACTATTTGTTTCGCTCTGTTTCTTTCATCTACGTACAAATCCCTGTCTGCCTCGGCCCTTGTTTGGAGCCATTTCTGATAAGCCTTCTTTTTACGTTTACAGGCTCCTCTCACTTCATCATTCCACCAAGATGTTCGCCTTTTCCCATCTTTACACACAGTTGTTCCTAAGCATTCCCTTGCTGTTTCTACTACAGCATCCCTGTATGCCACCCATTCACTTTCTATATCCTGAACCTGCTTACTGTCTACTGTTCGAAACTTCTCACTAATCATATCCATGTACTTCTGTCTAATTTCCTCGTCCTGGAGATTTTCTACCCTTATTCGTTTGCAGACAGATTTCACTTTCTCTACCCTAGGCCTAGAGATACTTAGTTCACTACAGATCAGATAATGGTCTGTATCATCGAAAAATCCGCGAAAAACTCGTACATTCCTAAAAGATTTCCTGAATTCAAAGTCTGTTAAGATATAGTCTATTATGGATCTGGTACCCCTAGCCTCCCATGTGTAGCGGTGAATAGCCTTATGCTTGAAGAATGTATTTGTAACAGCTAAACCCATACTAGCACAGAAGTCCAGCAAACGCTTCCCATTCCCATTAGCTTCCATATCTTCCCCACATTTACCAATCACCCTTTCGTATCCTTCAGTTCTATTCCCAACTCTCGCATTGAAATCGCCCATTAGCACTATTCTATCCTTGCTGTTGACCCTGATCACGACGTCACTCAATGCTTCATAAAACTTGTCAACTTCATCCTCATCTGCACCCTCACATGGTGAATACACGGACACAATTCTTGTCCTAATTCCTCCCACTGACAAATCTACCCACATCATTCGCTCACTTACGTGCCTAACAGAAACTATGTTGCGTGCAATGGTATTCCTGATAAAGAGCCCTACCCCAGACTCTCCCCTTCCCTTTCTAACACCCGTCAAGTACACTTTATAATCTCCTATCTCTTCCTCCTTATCTCCCCTTACCCGAATATCACTTACTCCTAGCACATCCAGATGCATCCTCTTTGCTGACTCAGCAAGTTCTACCTTCTTTCTTCCATAAGCCCCATTAATATTGATATCTCCCCATCGAATTCCATTTCGTTCGCCAAGTTGTTTCCAAGGAGTCCCCCGCCTATCAAATAGGAGTGGAACTCCATTACTCCCATAGGTCCGAGGCTTGCTTAAAGTGTTCTGAGCTCGGTAAATTCATGAAGCAGGATGCTGCCCTACTTGCACATAGTCCAAGTGAGGATCTCTCCTCTAACGGGTTATTATATTAATAAAAACCGCCTTTCCAATACATGACAATCCTTTATACTTAGGATAAAACCATTAAGATATATTATAATTAGGACATGTTTCGCTCATGCTTAGTGAGCATCATCAGCTAGAAATAACTTAATCCAAGGTAGGCCAGGGCCCTCCCGGTATATTTAAGGAAAAAACGTCTAATAATACATTGATAAAATGCAAATTTTAACTATTTTAAAATAATCAGTAAGATTAAAAAGTGACCATTAAAATTGCTTAAAATGCGAGTGGAATGAATGACATGAAGTTGTTACAATAATCTGCTGTGTGTGGTTGTTTGTATAAATCGATGATCATAATAATCTTCGCTCAATGGAATTACACTGCTTGTAATTATAAACAGTTTTTCACATTAGGAGTGAGCTCTTGTAACGAATTATGATCTTGTTTCGTAGATCAAATGTGATAAGGTGTGTCGAAATCACATGGATTGGTTGAAAAATGAAATGCACAAACGGATAAAATGTCGCCTGGATCGGTGCAAAAAAAAAAAAAAAAAAAAAAAAGCTTAAGAGACTACCTCGCATTGTATTTCATACGTTATTCTTATGTATAGATAGTGTATTATTATTGGGCTTCAAATGGAGAACTACTGATCTCGTAGGTGAAAAACATAAAACAGGTATGCCCTGTAAAAAGGAAAAGAAAGAAGAAAATTATGTGTGTCAGTTGCTGGAATTTAAAGGCCGTACTACTGTAGGGAACTGGTGCAATAGGAATACAGTGGCTTCATAGAGTAATTAATGCAATATGGAAGGATAGGAAAGTCCCAGATGATTGGAAAAAGGGAATAATAATACCTCTCTTCAAAAAAGGAAGCCGGAAGAAATGTAGCAATTATAGAGGGATCACTTTATTGTCTCATGGTTTGAAAATATTTGAGAAAATACTTGAAAAAAGGCTAAGGAAAATAATAGAACCACAACTACAGGAAGAACAATATGGATTCAGAGAACACCGATCAACTACCGATCTCATATTTGCACTTAGAATACTGTTAGAAAAGCATTGGGAGAAGGGCAAAGACTTAACACTAGTGTTTTTGGATCTCGAAAAAGCATTTGATAGTGTTCCAAGGAAGACTATATGGGAATGTTTAAGAAAGAAGAATGTACCCAAAGGGCTTATCCAGAAAGTTAAAATGCTTTACGACGACTGCTGCAGTTGCGTACAGATAGGAAACGGTAATTCTGATTGGTTCCAAACCACTAAAGGAGTGCAACAAGGCAGTACCCTTTCACCATTACTTTTAATCACTGTCATGGATGAAGTCATGAAAGAAATTAAGCAGAAGAACAATATGGACATCAATGCATTTGCATTTGCAGATGATGTAGTAATTTGGGAAAATACAGAGAAGGAAGTCCAAGAGAGGCTGAACACCTGGAATGAACATTTGAAAACACATGGATTAACAATAAATAAATCGAAAACTGTTACTATGTCTGTCAACAGGCAGAAGAAGAAAGGAAAAATAATGCTGGAAGGTACACAACTGGAAACAGTAGACCACAGAAGAAGAAAGGAAAAATAATGCTGGAAGGTACACAACTGGAAACAGTAGACCAATATAAATATCTTGGGTTCATCATTTCAAGTGATAACAGAATACAGCACGAGATTAACAACCGCATTCAAAAATCAGCTCAGTTTTACCATCAAATTCGGAACCTCCTCTGGAACGAACAAGTTCCCTTAAGATCAAAGCAGATTCTATTCCAATCATACTTCACCCCCATAATAACATATGGCCTAGAAATCTGCACAACAACCCAACAAGTGGACAGCAAACTACAAGCCGCAGAAATGAAGTTCCTACGAACTATGGTACAGAAGGCAAAAAGGGACAGGGTAAGGAATGAAAGAATAAGGGAGCAAGCTGGTGTGTACCCATCCCTGAATGAAAAAGTGACAAGGGCCCGTTTGAAATGGTTTGGCCATGTCAAACGAATGGACGATGGAAGGACAGCAATACAATGGCTACACACAGTCGTGGCCGGAAAACGACCGGTAGGAAGACCTAGGAAGAGGTGGCTGGACCAAGTGAAAGAGGACATAGGAACAAGAGGAATCAGCTGGGATGTTGTCTTGAGAGAAGAGTGGTACATGGACAGACAGAAGTGAAGAGTGCTCGTAAACCACACCCGAAAAACTGGAGTGGAAAACTGATGATGATGATTGACTACTGTAGGGAAATAATAATAGAAGGCGCTTACCTTTGTGTTCGTTGAGGGGTGATTAGTCCCTTAGTTGTTTACAGAGCTTTGATGGTCACTGACTTGCTGCTACGTGTGTTGTACGAATGCAATCGTAGAGGCGGGGAAGATAGCGGGAGGGGGTAAGGAGGGCGGGATGCTACGCGAGTTGTGAGCTAGTGGAGGGGATGCAGTGTGAGGAGGCGTTGTAGGTGGCTACTGTTGCTGCTGTTGCTACCGGTGGACTAAAAGCATGTTTATAATGGAAGATTTTCACAAAAATTTTAGCATTTATACCAAAGTTAGCAAGTTAATTTGGGAGGGAGAATTTAAACAAGTAGTACAAGAACCGACTGGTCTCAATAACTTACTAGATGTATGCTTGGGTAAACCATGGGAAATTGTTGACAAAACTGAGGTAATTGAAGGAATAGGAGACCATAAGGCTGTAATATTATTTTTTTTTTTTTGATAGGGGCTTTACGTCGCACCGACACAGATATGTCTTATGGCGACGATGGGATAGGAAAGGCCTAGGAGTTGGAAGGAAGCGGCCGTGGCCTTAATTAAGGTACAGCCCCGGCATTTGCCTGGTGTGAAAATGGGAAACCACGGAAAACCATTTTCAGGGCTGCCGATAGTGGGATTCGAACCTACTATCTCCCGGATGCAAGCTCACAGCCGCGCGCCTCTACACGCACGGCCAACTCGCCCGGTAAGGCTGTAATAATGGATGTAGGATTCGTACCAAAAAGGCTTAATAAGAGGGTTACACAAGACAAGAAATTGTACAGAAAAACTAAAGTTGATGAATTTGGGAGTTACCTTAAATCACAATTCAGTTGTTGGATAAGTGAAGGGAGTAATGTGGATACACTTTGGGCTAAATTTAAAGGAATCATTTGGGAAGGAGAGAAGAGATTTGTACCTGTTAAGAAGGGTAAAATGACCTCAGACCCTGTTTATTATACAAGGGAAATAAGAAAATTAAAAAGAAAATGTAGAATAGTAAACAGGAAAATCAAAGAGGGTAGGGAGAGTAGAGAAACTAGAAAAAAGCTAATGAGGGAACTGAATAGAGTGAAAACGGAAGCAAAAGAGAATTATATGAATGGCATACTTCAAGAGCGTAATGACCACAAAGGGAAATGGAAAAAGCTGTATTCATATATCAGGAATCAAAAAGGAAAAGGAATCCAAATTCCTGCAATGGTGGGAGAAAGGGGTGAACACTATTTAACAGATACTGAGAAAGCAAACCTATTTAGTAGGGAATTTCGAGATTCAGTAGATGATTGTCAAGAGTTGGAAACTGAAACAGAAGATAGAGAGGGAGAGACACAGAGGGAAACAAGACGCTTCTCATTCAAAACGAAGATATTTTCAGAGAAATCCAACTGCTTCAGCAAGGAAAAGCAGCAGGAAGTGATCAAATTACTGGGGAGGTATTAAAGACAATGGGGTGGTACATAGTGCCTTATTTAAAATTTCTCTTTGACTATGTCATAAATAATAGTGTAATACCAAAGGAATGGAAGGAATCTATAATAATACCAATTTATAAAGGAAAGGGTGATAAAAGGAAACCAGAGAACTACAGACCAATCAGCCTGACCAGTATAGTTTGTAAAATACTGGGGAGTTTAATATCGAAGTACATCAGAGGGATATGTGATGATAAAAATTGGTTCATGAGGAGCCAGTATGGATTTAGAAAGAAATTATCTTGTGAGGCACAACTGGTGGGATATCAGCAGGACATATCAGATCAATTGGATTCAGGAGGTCAGATAGATTGCATAGCCATAGATCTTTCCAAAGCCTTTGATAGAGTGCAACACGGAATATTATTAAAGAAATTGGAGGGAATAGGATTGGACGTAAGGGTTACACGTTGGATAAAAACATTTCTAAATTCAAGGGTTCAGAAAGTCAAAGTAGGAAATAATGTATCTCAGGAAGAGAAAGTTTGGAAGGGAATTGCACAGGGTAGTATAATCAGTCCGTTACTTTTCTTAATATACGCAAATGATTTAGGGAACAATATAACATCAAAAATAAGATTGTATACAGATGACATAATTGTTTATAGGGAAATAAACAACATTGAGGATTGTTCACAATTACAAAGGGACCTTGAAAGTATCCAACAATGGGTTGAAGAAAATAATATGAAGGTTAATGGAGGTAAATCAACTGTTACAACTTTTACAAACAGGAGCTTTAAAACTGAATTTGAATATAGTTTGGACGAGGTAGTTATCCCAAAAGATGGCAAGTGCAAATACTTAGGTGTGAGATTTGAAAGTAATTTGGTTGGAAGGGTCATGTTGATGATATTGTTGGGAAAGCATACAGATTGTTACATGTCATAATGAGGCTACTTAAAGGATGCAACAAAGAATTAAAAGAAAAAAGTTACTTGAGTATGGTTCGTCCATTATTGGAATATGCAAAAGTGTTTGGGATCCTCACCAAAAATACCTAATAAAAGAAATAGATAGTGTGCAGAGGAAAGCAGCAAGATTTGTAACAGGGGATTTCAGGAGAAAGAGTAGTGTATCAGAAATGTTAAAGGAACTTGGGTGGAAAACTTTAAGTAAAAGAAGAGAGAAAACTAGACTTATAGCATTATATAGAGCCTATACAAGAGAAGAAGCATGGGGAGATATCCGTGAGAGGCTTCAGTTGGAAAATAATTATATCGGCAGGACTGACCACAAATATAAAATTAGAAGGAATTTTAGCAGGAGCGATTGGGGTAAATTTTCATTCATTGGGAAGGGTGTGAAGGAGTGGAACAGTTTACCAGGGGTAGTGTTTGATCCTTTTCCAAAATCTGTACAGATAATCAAGAAGAGAATAAACAGCAACAGAGAAAATAAATGAAGTGTTAGAGCGCATTCGACCAGTGCAGGTTATTGTAAATTAAAAAAATGTATGTATGAATAAATTAATTCCATCCCCTGGTCTAAGGACTTTGGACAGCCAAAGTAGGGGACTGCCTGTAAGGGTGAAGTACAGTGGGGACTTCAAGGGCCCTGGGACCGCTACGGCACCTGTGAAGGCCCTTCAGGAACTCTGAGAAGTGGTGGCAAAAGGGGCTCTGGTTAAGACACAGCAGGTCGTTATGCTACTTAGGTTCCAGAACGGGTTAAAAAAAAAAGTAAATGCAATGTAAATATTATCTTATACCAGTTGTATAGCATCATTTGAAGTAATTCCACATACTGTGTATGAGTTGACTATACAGTATTTGTAAGTAGTACAGGCGATATTATAAGTAGAACTTTGTAAACAATATAAATTTGTTACAAGTGAACTATGTAGCATGAGTGGAACGTAATTTTTTTAAGACTTTATTGGCGAAGTACTATATAATGTTTTATTTATCATGACCTAACCTGTACTGTTATTTGTAGAGCATAAGATAATTTAATGACCTAACCTGTACTGTATAATGTTGTAACATAGGCATTTGTAAATAGTAGAATTCTGTCTATAGTTCCTGGAAAGATCCAGAAAGTTACATAACTTTTGTACAGGGTGTGTTACTTTGTTGGTATGTGTTCTAGAAAGTGTGTTCTGTCTATTCTGGAAAAATACGACTTTCGCGATCATGCGTATTCTAGAATGTTGGCCAAAGTTCGCGATCGAAAGTAAGGTTGTGATTGGTGAGTCTAGGTGGGGATAGGGAACACGTGCACGCTGATTGGTTGCCTCCAAGGCCAGAAATTCCTATATATAGTGAGCGAGGCATTGTTCGAATCAATTCTGTATCCTGAATTCTGTCGGTCTCGGTTTATCTGTCTGCGAGCAGCCTATCTGGTTGACGTCCCCCGGCTTCGGGGATGGCACTCTGCTCGGGTAAGCACTCTTGAATTCCGTTCCTGCTAAAATTTCCGTAATGTTCCGATTTGGCTTTTCATACAGGAGTCTGCCCTAACCTCGCCTAGATTCACCAAATTAGTTACTCATGACGCCTTAGTTTTTCAGCTGGACTTACCTTTTCGTTTCCGAGGCATTCCGGTTTTGTTTCACTAAAATATGTATATTGTAGTTTAATAGTATTTCCCTTGGGGTTTGCCTCTGGTAGTTCTGTATCACTTTAGGTACGCTAGATTTTGGATAACCTGTAAATTGCATTGTACTACTGCATTGGTAACTAGATGTACAGTTGATTTGTAATTTGAATTTACACTGCTACAAATAACCTATGTATATCACTGAACTTTAGCTCATAACTTGGAATGTATTTGTAGAATTATCTTGTAAATAATATTTTTAAAAACTAAGGATCACGGTGATTCATTTCGGAATTCGCTATCTAAGCCATGTCCACGCCTTTGGTAGGTTCCCAGCCCTTCCATCTTCCCGTTTTGTCGTTCACTAGTTGGCCCTACTGATAGTTACGTACTTGTTTTGTTGGAGATCCGTGTAATGCTAGCTACTGTTTTTCCGAGTGTGTAGTGTTTTCTTATATTGTGTATTGTACTCTTACCTTCCTCTTTTAACTGTGTTTGTGCCTTGTTTGGTGTTACCACTGTAGTAGAGGTAACAAAATTTATTAAGGATGAGCTGTGTGTTTAATAGAAAACATTGTTAGCGTAAATTGTATAATATTGTATTACAGGAAAATTTTCTTCTCTTGTTAATTTAATATTTAGCGCTTGACAATAATGTATTTTAGTGTACCATTTGCCACCGAGGTAGACACCTCATTTGCAAATAAAGATATTTTGATTTGATTTTTTTTAAAATTTGAATTAGATTGGGGATTTGCTCAATGATGGGGCTATTAATGTCTGAGATGTCATATAAATAGGGGCCGTATTTTTTGGCAAAAGCAATACCCGCGAATTTTTTTCATATCTCCTTTCTTGCCTATATGTGACCTTCCAGGTACTTCAAGTACCGTATTTTAGCAAAATGAATTCGCGAAATATCGCGAAATCCGATTTATTGCGCAAATTATGCAAATAATAATGAAATATACCCCACTTGGCATGATAAGCGCGAAATAGTATCGGAAAAGCTCTCCAATAAACGTTTAAATGTTTCTCTGTTGTATTTTTCTTCTCAGTTGCTTGATAGCTCTGTATATTCTCTACACGAACGCACACAAAGCGATGCGCGCTGTATATCGGAAGTATGTGTACAGTATTCAGTTCCGCAATCTCTAACCCAATCGATAAAAATCTATATCTGTTATTGATCACACCAAATAGCGTTGTGGTCATAACAAGACTGGTCGTTTTGGCAGTGAGAGTACGTTTTGATACTGCAAGAAAGATTCTAAGTTAATGTGTAAATAGGCCTACTGTAATGTTCGTTTTACATGGAAATGAAGACACGTGTGATAAATAGTGTAGAGAATCAGAAACACACAAAAATAATAATAATAAAGCAAATGAACATAATTCTATGCGGCAAATAACAACCGACGATACTTTACCCATCACGAAGTTGAAAAGTGCTAGACAGCAATTTGTAATAGACACAACAAAATCATTCATTCAAGCCAATATTCCTCTGGGAAAATTAGTTAATCCTGGCATAAGGAAGTGGATGAATTAAAAGGAAAGATAAATAATACTGTTTTTATTGCAAAATATGACGGTATTAGTAGGCCTAGTCTATTGTAAATAAATCGCCTGGTTGAGTAGTAATGTTGTTTTTACGTCCCACTTACTACTTTTATGGTTTTCGGAGACACCGAGATGTTATCCCGCAGGAGTTCCTTTGCGTGCCAGTAAAAGTTGTGACACGGGGCTGACTAATTTGAGCACCTTCAAATACCACTGGACTGAGCCAGGATTGAACCTGCCAACTTGGACTCAGAAAGCTAATGCTTTAAATATCTGAGCTTCTCATCCCCTATCAGCGAGCACCAGCATTATGGTTTTAGACGTCTAATGTGGTCAGCGAGAGGGGCTTCTTTTCTTACACAAAGTTACTTTCTAACTGTCGCACAACTCTGCATGCAGATAATGTTGAAATTATGCCTAGTTTGTACTTTTAAGACAATTCAACATGTAAAATAATGTAGGCTATGCATAAATTCATATTACAGGGCAGGTCACCTAACTTCATTAGGAGGTATCAGTGATTTATAGCTTCATTTCTATAACATTTTGTATATTTGGTTATTCTAAAATTTATTAACAAGGCCACATTAAAGGGTTCACTTTAAAAACCCTTATCAAAATATTAGTTTTTTTTTTTTTTTTTGCTAGGGGGCTTTACGTCGCACCGACACAGATAGGTCTTATGGCGACGATGGGATAGGAAAGGCCTAGGAGTTGGAAGGACGCGGCCGTGGCCTTAATTAAGGTACAGCCCCTGCATTTGCCTGGTGTGAAAATGGGAAACCACGGAAAACCATCTTCAGGGCTGCCGATAGTGGGATTCAAACCTACTATCTCCCGGATGCAAGCTCACAGCCGCGCGCCTCTACGCGCACGGCAAACTCGCCCGGTAAAAAAATTAGTTAGATTTACCCCAGACTATAGGCAAGATTTCACAAGAAACATCGATCAGTATGGCATTTTTATTTCACAAAATACCTACCGAAATAGTGTCATTATTAACACCGAAATCAACAATTTCACCAATAAATAAGGCCCTTACATATAAATTATTTTTTTAATTAAAGTATTGGTCCAAGTAAATGTAAGCGTTTTTATACCCAGTCATTAGACTGCTTTTGTTTGAGTATTTAAGTATTTGCATATCTTGATGTAATCAGGATGTAATCCAGGCTTTTTCCTACAAGTATTGCTGAAAAACACAGTCTCACGTCGTAATTCAAGCTTACTGTTCATTGCCATATTTAGGATTACCCCTAAAAATGCTTTGAATTCAGAAAAGAGTAACATCTATCCACGACCTCCTAATAGACTCACGTGTGAGGGGCGTAACCTTTTGAATGTTTACACTAGCATACCGGTTAGTCTCGCGCACAATTTCCGACAATAACTCGTCAGTCATGAATAACTGGAAAAAGTGAAGTTCACTCAAACTTCCGGTGGTTTATAAACTGAGGTACCTGTGAATGGGCTTTTGAAGTCCAAGCCAGTGTCACGGTATTTCCTCCAGCCATCAGTAGAGGTACCAGCACTGCCATTTAGCAAAATTTTCTCATTATCAGTATTTTCATCACTCAACTCTCCATCACAGTCTCGTTCTGCAATATCTTCCTCACCACTTAATTGAAAATCACTCTCACTATCGCTGAAATCAACGTCACTTTCACCTAAAAGTCTGGCTATTTCTTTCTCATGCTGCTCGAACGACGCCATGTTGCTAAGTAATGTCTGTTTACAAACTCGCATGATCTTCAAAGAATGCGCAGAAAGCCTGATTTCAAAGAGATCATAGCTATACATGGCTTCAAACTGTCGTCGAAGGATGGCAGTAGCTTATTGTGCCTGTAATTCATGCACACGTAACCCGACAAAGGAGTTACATAGGGAAAAATTTCATGTCGGGCAATGACATAGGATCTATTCGGGATATTCTCGTTGTCGACCATGGCCGGCCGCGTGAGTGCTAAGGGTTAAAGAAGTTACGTATCAATGACATCAGCACATTATTTCATCGTTTAACACTCACACTCGTGTTTGGTTGATATCTTATTACTTGCATGGGTGACAAGTTGCCTGGTTTAGTTTGGTAATGTACTGTCATTATAATGTTATAGAATCATATTGTCATTATTTTAAATGAAAGTTTAAACAAAATGGAATAATTTCACTACCATTATCACGCCTCACTCGCTATGGGAAAATGAAGGATCTCCTAGTTTGTTCATCAGACTGTGGGAGCACATAGCATTAGTATGTTCTGGACATATCCATTTGGAGGATGTGCTACAGTATCTTCGAGTTGTTCGGGTCATTTGATGTTAAAAAAAAATACTAAAAGGCCATCAGCAACAATTTCTGGATACAAAGTACTATCCACACATGTTGTCAAGTATATCAACAGGAAGTTTAATTACGAATTAAATCATCTGCAGTTTTCTTTGTTCTCCTGTCTCTGGATCAATTTCATTGTCATGATGAAATGTACTGTAGATAAGACCAGTGCAGTTTTGTTCTTTTCCAATACAGTTGAACCCACATCAGTAGTTTTATAATATTTAAATAGTTATTTATGTGGTACAGTATGATGGCATTAATTCTATCAAAGTTCAACAAACCGACAACCACTTTAACAGGCCATCGGCGACAGTTTCTGGACACATTATGAAGCCCACACATTTTGTCAAGAATATCAACAGGGAATTTTGTTCTGGTTTTCTTTGCTCACCTGTTTCTGGATCGATTTCTTTGTCATGTTGAAAGATAGATAAGCCCAGTAGAATTTTGTTATAATTTGATATATACAATGCCAATGTGGACTTCTCAGAAAATCCAAATTGGGTGTTGCGAAGTTGTTTCCCTTTGCCCACTTTGAATTGTACAGGAACGTTTTGCTTGTTCTTCTGTATTGTACCCACATAAGTGGTTTTATCCCCTAACTGTTTCAAAGCTGTGGGGACTGATTAAAACCTATTATTTGCTTAATTAATATGACATCCAGTGTCCAATATTGGGTCTCCCATTCGTATAACATCATGAAGGCTGTTGGTTTTGAGATCTCCAATTAAATGTGTGTGGTTTTTTAATTTTTGGTCAACAAGCACATTAATCATAACTCCATACATAGTAGACTTACTTGAAATGAATTGTTACATGTGATAAATTTAATCTTTAATTCTTTATTGACTTGAATATATTTAAAAATTCTTAATAAGAATTTACATATAAATTGTACACCTGTTTAATACGATGAAAATAATTTAAATTAAATGGCCTGTCTAAACATTATATATAAGGAGATGTTTCCACCTGTGTTAAGGTCATTACAGACTATGAATCTCAAGTTAGATCCGTATTGTGACTGTATCGGCACTATGAATATTTATTATGAAATTAATATGTGGAAAGTATACATGCTTTCGAGCTTCTTTTTCCGGACGGAGCTAAGTTGCATCATACTGCGCAACATCCTCGACTGGCTAACGCCAAACTCACATGTTTTGTTGGTGATGAAACCCCCGAAGCGAGAGCGCATGATGAGGGAAGACAAGGAAGAAAAATACATCGAGCTAACTCCGCCCCTAAAACAAATGCCGAATCACAGTAGAGCCAACATGAGGTGATTTTGGAAGCATATTTGAAAAACCATCGCCTAAATTAAACAGAGTACACGTCAAAATAATATTGAGAATATTTGGCCCTTGGCAAAATTATGAATCAGACTAATATAACATAATTTATGAAATTCTGCCATCAAGTAGTTATGTAAGCGGCTGGAGCGTACCCACGCTAGCCGTGAATGGCAGGCCACACAATCTGTTACATCACTAATTACTGTAGACCTCCTGGATCTTGAGATCTAAAATTTGGAGTGGGGACTATCTCTCTGCTTACCTCTCACCCTGGGTGAAACCATAAACTTACGCTTGTGAGGGCGGCTGGGAGGTTGACACCGAATCTTGGAGGCAGCCATACGGCCGTTCTGTGGTCGCATTTTGCTTTGTCTTTGTGGAAAACCGAGAAAGTAAATGGGAGTGCGGATAATGAATACATTTCTAGTGCATTATCAGTGGAAACTGTGATTAAATGAGATTGCCGTACAAACTACGGGTTGGTTGCGACGCACCGGACATTTGAATAAATTGTGTCGTACATTCGCATCGCGAGACCGTGACGCTGTATCGTACCAAATGTCGGATGAAGAAAACTATTCTCTAGACAATGCCTTGTGATAGAGAGAGAAACCGCGGTGTGCACGTGATAAATTGTGAAATCGTGTGGATAAGACACGCGGGTATCGAAGCACGGAAGTCCATGTAAAATAACAAAGATAACTCAAGGTTTAAAACTGTATTGGAGAACTGCGGAGTGATAGTCTGTATGTGCAGAAAATCAGACATTTGAGACAGGGTTTTGAACATAAGAATCCAATATCACATTTTATTA
Source organism: Anabrus simplex (assembly GCF_040414725.1). Classification (NCBI taxonomy): domain Eukaryota; kingdom Metazoa; phylum Arthropoda; class Insecta; order Orthoptera; family Tettigoniidae; genus Anabrus; species Anabrus simplex. The sequence goes on from NC_090271.1 coordinate 163,115,439, forward strand.
AAACCACTTAAACTGTAGCAGTGTTGATTGAAATAGTGGTTACAGTTCTATTCTGGTCTGATTAAAGTAGCAATACCTTTGCCGGAATCAGATTAATAAATATTTAACTTTCATACTGAGGGTGAATGCAATCATCCATGGATACCTCAAGAGTCATCAAGGGACGTTTGGAACCCATGGTCTACCACCGCAGCAACATGGAGTAGGCTAACTGTGCGAGGCTCGAACGATGGAGGACCCGTCACAGTGTTGAGTACGATTGTACAACTTTGTGAACGCTAATATTCCTTATTGTAAATAGGTAGAGAATGTAACAATAGGATTAAAATAATTTGATATATAGTAAATTGTCAGAGTATTTTAGCTTAGAGTGTTCAGTAGGATTTTAATTTTAATTATGTGAGATTATCTGGGAGGGAAACAAGTGAGGCTAATTTTTTTTTTATGCTAGGGGCTTTACGTCGCACTGACACAGATAGGTCTCATGGCGACGATAAGAGGCTAATTTCAAGCACTTTAATCCAATTTATGTAACTGCATGGGCATGTGTTGGTTTTATTTGTGGTTAAGAGTGCTTCAGGAAGGGGGAAAATCTTTTAATATTGGTGAGTTTAATGTAGTAGCTTTCCTCCGAGTTAATTATTCAATATGAGTCAGGATAGCACGACAGCAGGCTCTTCACCATTGCCTGTGGACAGTATCTTAAATGCGGGGATAGAAAAAGCACTCAATTTATAATGTAAATTTGTAGTCTAGATTGCATGTTAAATTAAGTAATGGCTTTATATCCTGTGTGTGAAGAAGACAACGTGCTGGATTTGAAAGTCCAGCCTCCCAAAACGTAGCGCAGCTCATGTGTATTTTTATTTATTTGAGATTAGATGCCGTATTTTATTTAAAGTAACCTCATTTCATTTCATTTTATATACTCATATCTTTGTTTGAGGAAATGATAAATTTTTAGCTTGTGAGAAGGGGAAACTGTGGTTAACTCTCCGATGTAAGGGGCTGTGCCTGAACCCCAGTTTTCTGTGAATTTGAGATGAATCGAAATGATATAGCAGCATGATACTGAGAGATATTTTAAGTGTGTAATAAACGCACGAGCTGATTTGAGCATTGCGAGTGGTGCATCAGTGTTATTGTGTTGAATATTTAGTTGCAGAAGATGCATTGAGGATGTATTTATTTGCAAAGAAGCTTTGTTTGAAGTAATGAACCTCCTCGTGCCATAGGCACGGCCAGACAATGATTTATGGCCGAGGGCCTGGTGAGCTAGGGGACGTGGCAAAGAAATTGTCAAGCGAACAGAAATCTCAATGTTAAGATGCCGGGTTCCTACACACAATTTCCAGCTTTTAGCAGGAGATGCACTTCTATTTGGTTTCCGTATTTGTAACAAGATATGATTAAATTAATGTCTGAATAACTAATTATTACCCCTATTGAGGCGATAGCTAGGGTTTTTTCAGGATTCCCTACTGATGGTGAAATCGAGGCCACTAGTTAGAATCCCAAGGCACATGAGTATCACCAGTCACAGAGAGTGAGTCTCATGTTTGGCTCACTCGCTGTCCTATCATCTCTGACTGCATATTGCCTTTGTAGCGTGAAGTCAGTTAATTGTTGAGCACCATGATGGTTGGAAGCTTTGTGGGGAGGCTCCTTGTAGGAGCATCTTCCCATCTCAACATGCCTGGATAACATGTAAAGGAGCTGGGCTAAGGCCCTGAAGTGTTCTTGTTTAAAATTATCTTCTTCTTACCTGGAGAGGATGTCCGCTACCTATTCTACTTAATTTTATCTCTACGAAACTGTAAGTAAACTACATCCCAACTGACGCCATGCGTTAGTTTTCTCCTCATGGACAAAATGTAAGTCTACTTTCAAGATTTTATTATTTTCTTTTTCTCCTGGAGCTGGATTGCCTCGCCTGAAAACCTTAATTTAATTACCAGATATCATTCTGTTCTACGATCACCAATTATGATAGATCTTCATTTCAAATGAACTTGGAAATTTCATAATATGAAAAGTTTTCGGCTTACTGACAGCACTGTTTAAATCTATTGTGAGTGGAAGAAAACCTTTTCAGCATGATGATTTTGGGACTTTAAAAAATTATATATATATATATATATATATATATATTTCTGTTTAGGCTTATGTTAAAGAAGTTAGGAGTCATATAATTTAAATATGTGAAGTCATCCATGAAAAGGATTGAGATCGCGAGATTATCTCCCTGGATCGGAATCTATTTCTTTCTTAAAATCGATCTTTTCTGTCTTTCTTTTCTTTATGTAAATTTTTCTTTTATGCTTCGGTAACGCTCACTCTTGTTGTCGTCGCCATGGCAACCGTCAACCATTCTCAAGCTCTTTTGGCCTTTGTAGTTCAGGAACACCTTCGTCTTCCTTTTTTAAATTTTATTGAGTGATTATCTTCGAACCTCATGTTCGTAAGTAATGGCGTGTGCCTTGGAAGTTCTACTACCTCTGCGAGTGTGTAAGTTTTGACAACGTTAAATTAGTTTCTGGAGCACCCGATTATACAGATATTGGTATTTCAATGAAGTTTTATAAACCACTTAAATGTGTCGTGCGTGTGCAATTTCGGATTCTTAAAACTGTGTATTCTACGTTCTGGGAACTTGGGTTAGGGAACTATTATTATTATTATTATTATTATTATTATTTTGGCTTCAGTAAAATTATTGAAAATCGGCGTTCCTTTAGTGTAATTGCCATATTGGGCAACTAATTATTCAAAATTGGTATGTTAAACATTTTAATATTACAGTGGAACCTGCCCTAATGGACACCCTTATTCAGCGGACACCTCCCTATATGGACAATTTTCCCCGGAACCGATTTTATTTTACATAAGAGAAGTGTTAAATTGGCCTCATTTAAGCGGACACCTCGAACTCCGGACAGCGGACATTGCCATTTGTCCCGTCCACTTGACTTAAGCGGACACTTTACACGTTGCAGGACAATTTATTACGCTTTCTTTTAAAACCATTCTTCAGACGTAAGGAAATCCCTTTTGAATGTTTGTACTATTTCGAGTTCGAGGGGAGAGAGTGTACATCGGAATGTAGTTCTACCTAGTGGTCCATAGGCCTATTCCGAGGAATTCTAATTGCCCAGAAATGCTGCCAGAGACTGTTGACTCACAAGTTACCTGGGGATTTTCGTCCCTTCTTGCATCATTCTATTCATAACTCGGATTGTCGCTGATAAGGTCGAGCTCAGGTAGTCAACTTGAGAAGGAAAAGACAGTACAGGAGCTAATTAGTGAGACAGAAATACCGTAGCATTTGAGTTGTCTGTTAAACATGAGTAACAAGGGACGATCGTGTTTAGATCTCGAGGCAAGAAGAAATGTGATTATAGAAAGTAACAAGGGACTTTCAGTGAGAAAGCTTGCCGAAAAAATAAACTGCGGGAAAACTCAAATAAAAGCTATTGTGAAGAATAAAACTGAAATTTTTAAGGAGTGGGAGGAAAATAGAACACTATGGAACCATTTAACAGACTTTATTCCGTTTTCGAGAATATCGCAGTTAAGAAAACATGTGCTAAATTTACACAGACGAAGCTTCACGATTGCTTCACGAAGCTGTAATGTTTGTAAATGATGTAATGATAAAGGATAAAGCGTATGGCCTTTAGTGCCGGGAGTGTCCGAGGACAAGTTCGGCTCGCCAGATGCAGGTCCTTTTATTTGACTCCCGTAGGCGACCTGCGCTTCGTGATGAGGATGAAATGATGATGAAGACGATACATACACCCAGCCCCCGTGTCAGCGAAATTAACCAATTCAGGTTAAAATTCCCGACCCTGCCGGGAAACGAACCCGGGACTTCTGTGACCAAAGGCCAGCACGCTAACCATTTAGCCATGGAGCCGGACTGTAAATTATGTAAAATCACTTATAATAACTCTCTATGAAATACTAACACAGAAATGACTTAGAATAATAAATATAAAGATATGTATGCTTATATATATATGTCCTTTGCCGTTAAAATGTTCGATTATTTTTACAACTTGTTTGAGCTGACACCTTTCGTAACGGACATTTTTCCTCGGAACGGATGGTGTCCACAGAAGGGAGGTTCGACTGTATTAACGTAATTGTAAATTCTCTAGCCCTGTTCGGTAGGGCTGTATACGGGTAATTGAAAGCTTTTGACCGAGGCAGTTTTCACAAGATTTATGCTTTGAAGTTTTATTTCCCTCTTTTATTTTATTTTCGTTTATTAATTCATTTGATCTTTTCCTTTGTTTGGGGACTTTCTTTTTTGTTTTTCATTTGTCCCTATACTTTTGCATTGTTGCGTCCCTGATTGGGAATGGCCCAACTCCTCCTAAAGTGGGTGTGTTTGTTACGATTGCCATGGTGTTGATTATTAATGTTGTGGTGGTAATTGGTTTCGTGCTGGTTGATGACCTTGCCTATTTAACTGAATATAGATAATTTGTGTGAAATTGTGTTATTAGCATCCAACCCCAGTTTTGCTTTCTGGATATTTTTCTACTATCCTACATTTTTATTCCTTTTGCATAATTTATTTAATTGACTTCATTCTACGAGGGAATGTGTTTAATTTTCCCATGAAAGCTCCTCGCATAACACTGTAAGGTTTTAAATTTTGGTTTAAAAGACATTCTTAAGGATACAAAACTATTAATTAGCACAAAAATTTCTAGGAAAAGGTATACCTAAAACTGGTGTTAAAACTAAATTAGTAGTTTCTTAAATTTTACTAAACTAGATTGTCTTTCTTGTAGATTACTTAAAATTCTATACAGTGACTTTTTTTTTCCCCCCCTTCCATGGTTTGTGGTCATCTGCACAGATTAGGGTAAGTACTCTGTTTTCCTTGTGTTGTGCCCTTTTTTTTTTACGGTGACGTTTGCTTCCACTTGTTTTGTATCTGCCCTTACTTCTTGTAAGTGTAGTACCTTTGATGCTGCAGTGTGGACAATTTGGGGATGTTGTCCGACTGTTGCAACTGAACCAAAAGTTCTCTACATTGACTGGTAATTGGGTGCTGCTTTTTGTACACAGATGTGTGTGAGATGACAAGAACAACCCACGACAAAAAACCAAAGAATGCCTGTACTTCATAAATTTGGCAACACCTTGATTTACCCCTACCATTCTGTATGCATTGTCGGATGAAAAAGAAGTGCAATTTTCCCATGGTATGGCTAAAGAAGACAATTCACTATTAATAACACAGAAAATTCCCTCACCCGTGTTGTCAGTACTCTCTAACAATGATAATAGAAGAGTTCATATTTGGCCTCTCTGAACATTAAAGAAAGAGAAAACTATAGGATAAAGTTTAACTGCATTAAAATCCGTACTACCATCAGTAGCCAAAGAAAAAGGCGTTATTTGCAAAAGTTCACTTATTTCCTTTTTTTGCAGAACCATATTTCTGAGATATTTTAGAGTCGGCAAAAATGGATCTAAACAAATTTCCACCATGATCTGAAACTGATAATGGAATATTATGCTCCAAAAGTAATTATGTGAACAGCAATTCGGCATTTGTCACCGCAGTTTCATTACTTTCTACGAAGAACGATGAAACAGACTGGTTTTGTAATTTTGATTCATCGTATTGTTTCTTGGATTCTATGTGTCTTCTGCAATCATCTCGTCCATCATGAGCCACAGAGAAATCACAAGAACACACGCTGCAGAACACATGGTTTTCACTAACACTGCTGTCTTCTTAGAAGAAGATGCAATTTGACAGTTCCTCCGTTTCATTTCACAAAACCAATCGCTTCTTTTCGAATCAAGGACTAGGATAATTAGAACTGAAACGCACAAAATATACCACTCCTATCTACACACACAACAAAGAGAGAGCCGAACGTGTGCACTGGAGAACAAAGAGCAAGGAGTAGAGCCTACTTCACAGCCGACTTGAAGCGTCATTCTAGCTAACAGAGCAGCGTATACAGTATCTAGGTAGCTGGCAGTGATTTCACAAAGCTCGCGGGAAACAAAAAGAATTGATGACCAAATAACCACCAAATATGTTTAGTTGCCAACTTACAAACATTGAAACAAGGAGGGTTGACCAGTAATGCTCTAAGGGATTGAACATATTTATTTCTTTCCTTTTTTCGTAGAAATTAGTTATCGTAATAATGATGCTTTTTCCATAATAATTTCCCCTTTGTCCGTAATGCCGCAATAGCAAAATGAAATCTGTAATCATTACGGACAATCTGTGATAGGTGGCGCCTCTGTTCACCCCAACTTTTCAGTACATAGTTCAATATAGCTCGTTATGATCATTTGGACACTAAATGATATCAAGAATTTTGTGATTTATACTGAACTTTGAAACATATTGTAAGCAACATCTAGCAAATATATATCAGCCACAGTGTACCATTACGTTACATTTGAGGCAGTAACTACTGTGGGAATACAGCGGACAAATATGGCGCGGAGCAGCTTCAGGCGGCGTAAATGCGAAAGGAATATAATCTTACAGTAAGTCGATCTTGATCATTAGGCGGAGGTCGATATTGACCGGCAAAAGAGAAAAGAGTTCCCAAGATTGAACAACTATGGACCGTGAAATAATTGAATTGATTCGATTCTTAAATACCTTGAGAAGAAAAAACTGTGTGAAGGAAGAACTGTACGTCTTACTACGAGATAACGAAAGAAAATCAATGAATTATAAATACTAAAGTAATTTATATATAATAAATTGAAGGAACGTATCTCCAATATCTGCAGGATACTTAAGGAATCAAAGAAAAACGCCAAGATATTGAAGTAAAGTGTGACTGCAGCCGAGTGAGATATCGACATTAAAAAAAGGCCGGAATAGCATAATAGGTGGCTAATCTATACTACGAAACGCAGAAATAACTATCTCAAGTTATAAGCAGTACCTGTTTAGGCGACATAGTTGACGAAAACAGACCAAAATTGAAAAATATATAATTTAAGAGAAATATTTCTATCAGTTATAAAATATATAAACTCAAATACACGGATTGGAAAACCTGCAATTCATCAGAGAAATATGTATTCTACAAAATATTTGCTGTCTTTTCGTTGCATGATCCCTGGTGACGTAATGAAGCTCGCCTAAACGGATGGAGAGAGATTGCGCAAGACGAACTCAGCTCAAGCCAAGATGCCCAACTGAATCCAGCCGTGACGTGATCCTGGGGCATGATTGACTACTCCGAGATGTCCTAGTCGAGGAAGGAGCCAGCAACGAGAAAGTCGATACGAGATAAGTAATATGGTTTCGAACTTTGCATTATAAAATTTGAATTATTTGCTAGGATATATTTGAGAGCAGAAGTGCCTACAGATATATATAAAGTGCCAATAAGTGAATACTATTGTGTGGATTTAAATAATTAACCGCTGACATGTGCTATTTTAAGTAATACAAATGCAGTGCTCGTGAGATATTTGTAGGTTGTTATAAACAAGATCAAAATGAGCATATCCATGTTTTAAATGCCAATCTACTTGAGAAGACCAATTAATATCGAACTATTTGTGGTTAAGAGGAATATATGCGATGTACGTAACGTAACCTAGTTTTTATGAGCACTTGATTGGCAGACATGGCCAGTACGATTATAATACTGAAAGGAAATGATTAAATATTAGGGAGTTGCAGTTTATGAATGGAGACTCAGGCTATTGGACTGTTTTGACCGTAACACAGAGGTTATTGAAATGAAGTTGAATGTGTATTTTTTATATATGAAGGTATCGGGAAGAATTGAAATATGAGAATTGCATAATGTTGTTAATCTGAGGAAATGTGAATTGTTCTTTGCGTAAGCAATGCCTAAATGAGGTTATTGCGAGTTTCTGTGTCGGTTATGGTTTTTAATATAGAGGTTAACAATGCAAGAGATGGAATTAGGTCATGTTTATGTGAATATATGTTACAGTCCAAGCATTATATGGTCAACAAATAGCGTTGATGCCAAACATATCACTAGGTTATTTGAGTATTACATGCAATATAATCTGAACATACGTACAAATGAAGGAACATCGCATAACTAAATATACGTCTTAATATGTGAATGTACATCGGTAGAGTAGGTTTTTAACCTAATTTTGGCACAGCGGTGAATAACTTGAGAGTTGATTTTATATGCATTGGCACATATTTATGAAAACATTTGGCACGACTTTCGCGTTTACAACTGATTGATTATTTTAATGGTGGCACTCAATAGTAAGAATACTTGAGTTAATCTTGCACATATGAAAAATATATAATTATAATAAGCTTCATATCAGTATCGATAGGTACATAGTTGCATTGATATTATTTTTGAAACCATAATTAAGAAACATATTACTTATCTCATGTCGTGAAGAAGTTATAATGAAAATCCAAACCAAAATTTCAAATGAGAATCCAGTGGATGTCCCAAAGCTAGCCCAAATAATACTAACAGGAAGATATACCACTCCCTCCCTGATAAATAAAGAATTATCCCTCTCTTACCCCATGAAACATATTATGGAAGGAGAGAGGAAGGTGAAGATGTGCCAAACATACCTCGATCCAATAGGAGCTAGATAAGGGGAAAGGAGGAGGTTGATGACTACTATAACTACCGGAAATATTTTCTGGTACAGAAATGCAAACAATATTTGAGAAAGCTATATTTCTGTGAATAATCTTTCTTTCACAACTCTGCAATAAGCTGTTTCTCCCTACCATTTAGCATGGATAATAGCCATTCTACTACATCACTTGTAAAACAATTTGCTGTAATCCAATCCTACCTTGCTCTCTCATTTGGAGCCATTTCAGACCACGTCTCTCGCAGGTATTCCTCTACACCCTCCTTATTCATCTCTGGGTGTTCATCTGCAACTCGAGAGAAATGCTCCACCACAAACGCTTTGAAGTCGCGACCAAACTTCTTGTACCCAGCTCTCTTCTTGGCAACAGGTGATGCACTCTTCTTTACTGACTGCCTGGGACTCTCCGGCTCACCAGGTTCTACCTTGATCTACAAGATCAATGACAATAAATTCCAGGATAACTAACACTCAGAACAAAAGTTGACAAATACAATGAAACAACTTCAGACAAGTTTACAAATATCTTTTATATATCCTTTGATATATTGAATAGAATATTATTTCTGATTGTAATAGTTTTACAGCACATTTCAAAGACCAACAGTATGAGGTACATTTCAATCATGTGTAGCAACCTCTTATTTGTGACGACTCTCGCTGCATCATATATTAACAGTAGGAGCATGAATGTTCTCCGCCACCCACAATGTTGCTGTTGCACCAACGGAAGGTGCATGTTTTGTCAGCTTAAAACAGCAGTGGTTTTTAAATGTTCCCCGATCTTTTTCGGTATTAGTAAATAGGCAAAATACTTTTCTAAACCTGATATATATATCATGAAACATCCTAGTAAAAAGAGCTTCATATCAACACCAAACTACTCATGATAATTTCATACCTACTGGATTTCCCATAGTATTAGCTCTCTAGGCTCTAGTGCCAGCTCTACATGTTTAATAAGTTTGTTAACAAATATTGTGTGGCATGTACAATCATTGCCTACGTTATACTAGCGGTCATGACAAGAGCAAGTCCACACGTGGACCATGCAGGTCCTAGTATTATCTGCTAGGCAGCACTCGTATGACCTGTCTCGTAGGTTACGCGCTAAGAATATTTTATGAATAGATACATAACAATGAATAGATATATATAATTTTTGTTTTCGTGACATGGCATAAGCCTAAAGTCTACAGATACATAATTTACTTTTTCAGAAGTTTTGTTATTATCATTTGCCTCTTAAAATATGACTGAAGATGATTACATTTTCAAATGACTGCAGCTTACAGGTTTTCTCACGAAATTCCTGGGAATATCAAGTTCGTTGCTTATTTTATAGTTGCGCCCTTACTGCGTCCAATAATGGCGAATAAAAAATTCTGTGACTACTCAGATGATCTCAGGGTATAATTACTGTAAAATTTGCTTAACGTGAATCCCGAAGAGTGGTGCAACTGCCTATAATTCGAAATCCAACATTTCCGATGGACGTCTCCATCTCTTCGCACTTAATTTATTCCTTTAGAAAGACGAGAATCGCAAGATGAGAATCGCAACACATACTTATCAATAAAGTATTCTAACATTTCAACCTATAAATAAATATTACACATATTTAATCTTAACCAACTACTTTATTAACATAATAATAAGCTTAGGAAAGAGAAAATCATATTAATGTTTTATTTAATTCTTCAAAATTCGAAATAAATATCATAAGAGTGTCTTTACATACATATCAATTCTCTAATAATGATCACCTGCAGTCTTGACATGAGCTAACTGCATTTCCATTCATTGAACTGATGATTGAACTCTTTTCTTTCATCATAACATGTCCAGAGATATTTATATTGAAAATTATTAAAATCATTTCTAAAGAAACACATATTTTTTATTTTAATTACCACTGAATGACTCGCTAAGCTTGCTATTTTCTACTGCCAAGCATAATCCTGGCACCTACTTGCCTAACCATACAGCATTTAATCATTTAAATAGCATCATATAACATCATGAAATCATTATCTCTGACTGAATTAAAATTATTTTAGTTCTTAATTAATCACAACTCTCATTCAAGATTCTACATTGAATGAAAATGACATTCGCCTCTTAAATTGATTCGCTCCTTTCAATCGATTGTATAGCTCAATTATAACTATAGATGTTAACATTGATCATTATAGCATTATACACCACATATTACCTTCTGCAATACCAACATGAGATAATTATTGAGGTTATTTCCTAACATTATATCTTTATTTTCAACATATGGATATAGTGAGACTTATTTGACTTAACAGTTACCTGTCTCGGTTGATTTGCCTTCATTATATTTCCCTACTCCCATGATGAGATGTTTTTTTCATGCCAATGTTTCTTGTATACGATCCAGACTTAAATATACATATCCTTCATATTCATTCTATCACTTCTGTGCCTTTTTCATATAAATTCTTCTCCGTGATTTCTTATCTCATTATAACCTGCATATCATTTCATTCTTAACACTTTCATAAAATACCCACATTCCTCTTAAATCTCATAACCTTTGCTCGTAAACACATTTCCCACGACATATTCTATTCCACTGAAAACATCTTCATGCCACTGGATCACAACTCATTTCCCACAATGACATCTGACCTCCTAGTACATTATAATACTCTTTTCTGTTTCTGCATTGACAAAGAATAACTCATATTGGCTGTATCTCTCTTCTATACCATATTATCATGATGAACAACAACACATTAGGTACTTCACCCATTTCTCAACATATGCGGTCATTATACTTGTGGGGAACATTACACTTACTTACTTGCCAGCTACAGTAAGCACATTTGAATAGAACTGCACTTTTATTCTGTACGGAACTTTACATTGTCGTTTCCTACAATGCCGTCCATAGATAACAATATGTAGAAAGGCACTCGATGTATTTGTTTACTATATCTTGTTTCAATTATGCTGCCATGGAAATCATAAAGAAGGCGGGCAGTCTACACGCTTTCACCGGCATTGCCTAATGTAAGCCTAGTGTGTCCAGCTCCTGCCTCTAGGTTCCTGTGGTGGATGGATGACGTAGTTTCACCACATACTGTAGTAAACGCTACTCAATCCTGCAATCAATAATAAATTCTCCATAACTAATACATTACATTCAATACACACTGTCACTTCTCCCAATCGAGGTATATCGATCCTAACATATCTTAACCATGAGAGCTAGATTTTGACATTAGACTTCACTGATCCCATTAATATCATAGATACACATTTTATAATGTTGTTATCCTACATAAATTTAATTAAGAACTATAACTTAGAAAACTTGGTTTGTCATTCTCGGTTTTAAGACGAATCTGTAGCCATCCAAGCTACAGCTGCTACGCTCGACCGGCTCGAATCCATTGTTTAGCTGGTCTCCCGTTCTACATCAGGTTGGTTGGATCATCCATTACACACTCATCCCCAAGACGGTCCACTGCAGATCTAGTTGCACATATTAATGGTCTTCTTTCTTGTGTTAAGTGTAACAGAATATAAATATGATATGTATGAGTTCATATCAAAGTCTTCAGTAGTTCGACAGTCTATACGTGTTCTTCTTATATATTTTGATAATAAATTTGACTGCTTTCAAGTATGTTATATTGGGTTCACTACTGCTCCAGTATCAATTCTGTTTTAAATTGAAAGTGAATTCAGATAATATTTCGTATTTCTAACGTTCTATTTCCCTTAATTTTCTTCCTTCTTGAAATTCTCATCTTGTATTTACGTGGCAATCTTTTACTCCATTAGTAATCAATATTCTGGTCCTTGTCTGACCACTTGCCTTGCCTGCTAAGTTTCACCCTTCGTATTTTAAACTGGAACACTGTTCTTTTATATGAAATATGTGACTTTCTACTATATTTTCTTCTTTCTTCAATTACTTGCAGAATATTCTATATATTTTGTTATTTTCCTTGTGATTATACACAAACGATGTCTTCATCCTCCATTTAATCTTTCGGTAGATAGTTGTATGATAATATCTTATCTTGTTTTTTTAAACAATCTACCTAGCATTTCAACGTTATTTTCTTCCACACTCTTTGTGATCATGCTCTATTTTTCCGAGTTCGGCCCCCTGTGAACTTCTGAATCACAGTTCGCTTTGCATAAATTTCATCTCGCATGGTCCATACATCTATTTTGATGTCATTTTACAACGCGGCAGAAAATGCAATTGCACATAGTGAAGGCACTGCTTAAAGAGATAGATTACTCGCGTTTCACTATTTGTGTATCCAATATACCATTTCAATGTTCTTCTATGGGGAAGTTTCAAAGCATCCATCGATCTAAAGTAATTATATCTGGATGAAGATATCCTGTAGCAAGGTACACATACCTTCAGATTTGTTTCTTTATATGTCATATTTTTCTTGTCACAGGAATCAATTTGTTCTAAAATGAAGAACACTTTAATTTCTCCATTGCTAGCATTTTATTGATGCTTCTTTACTTTCTCGTCTAATTCTAATGCTTACCGAGTCTTCTGATGTTCAATTCTTTAATTTTCCCCTTTAATTTACTTGTCATTGATCTTAATCTTTGATTTATTTATCATAACTGTTTAATACTTCCTTTGCCTAAGGAGGAAAATGAAGCCTGAGTATCTATCTTGAGTGTATTTGCTATGGAACTAGTTGGCTGTGCATTATCGTACAGTATCTCATCATCATCATCACTTCGTTCTAACACTAGCCCCATCTTTTTGGCGGCAAAGAATCTGATCTTGGCGCTGGTTTCTTTCTATCAGAAGTACACTTAATCTTATGAGAAAGAACCATGAAAAACTGAGGGAATTGTGTTAGGCATCAGACAGGTTTTAGTTGTACTAATAATAAAGACACCTTGTTTACAATAGGCGCTGCATATTTTAGAAAATTCCCTATCATTCCACAGAGTGCTTGGCTTTGCTGTCTGCCTAGAAATAGCTGTAGTCCATTTTGTCTCTCAGTTTGGGGTCCCTGGTAAATATGTGAAACGTTACACTGCCTTCTTTTCTGGAATGAGAAGATGTACAATCATCCGATGTGCAATATGGAACACAAAAATACACCATTTTAAAACTATGTAAACGAGTTAATAAATATGAAGAAATGCCTAAAATACTCACCAGTACTGCTCAAGTCTGCAAAAGATTTCACTTGCTACATTTTACTCGCACAACTTCACTGTATAATCTCGGAAATGGCTATTAATCTCTGCTGGAAATATTAGCACTCCACGAATGGTTAACATGCTTTTTATTTTCTGATAGAACTCTTAATATACAGTACACTGTTTGCATACAAAGCAATGTAAACTAGTCGCGGAACAGGTCATAAGCCTGACATCTAACGACTGCAGCTGAAAACGCTTGGCCCACATTCTGATGTACCGAACCCGGAGCTGTCACGGCCGCTAGTATAATATAAACAATGGTACATTACACTTAAACACTGTTTTAGATTATAACTAATCATTGCAACCGAGTTGGACATGCAGTCAATTTTGTGGTGAATTACCATACTAAAGATCATTCAACTACATGGAAATTTTGAGATAATGAAAAAAGTTACAAACAAACCAATTTCTGAAGTTATGTCATTACCAACTGTAAAATATCTCTGATGCATTTTGTAATTCCTTACTTTTGAAACAAAGAACTTCTATATTATTTTTGCATCAAACACATATTGTAAACACAGTCACGTCAGCAAATAGGGTGTACAATCCTGAAACACCACAATAATGAATACAATGTTTTAAATCATTTATTTAAAACATGAAGTTCCAAGTCAAATCACTTAAAATGCCACTTAAAAACACACGTTCAGCTGCAAAACGCAGGCATAATAGTCTACAATGGTGATGTATGTATGTATGTAGCATATACAAAGGTTGGAACTTAAATAGTGGCAACTATTTATTTACAACAGATACAAAAGAGTTACGTGTTAGCAACCTTTACTGTCTTTCAATGTAGGCACCAGCGTTGTGTATAACCCGTTGCAAGGGATGTGAAAGTCGTAGTATACCTTTAGCAGAGCCTGTTCTGTTGATGGTGCGAATGGAGCGGTTTACTGCCTGTTGAATCTCTGCAACAGTTCTGAGCTCACGAATAGTCTGGTTTTGATCACTGTCCAATAATGCAGCAAGAGCATGCACGTCTTCTTCACTGACGCTCGTAGGACGACCTGCCCGATGAATGACCGCCACAGATTGCCTACCATCGTTGAAGGCTTTTACCCAACATGCCACTGTTCTGTATGGCAATGCAGATTTCCCACAAGCCTCTTGAAGACCTTGATGACACTGTCATGCTGTACGACCTCTGGCACAATCAATCTTGATCCAACTGCGTTGCTCCTGTTTGGAAAACATAGTGACAATGTAACGTTAAACCGCTAGCTTACAAGTGACTGTGTTTCTCTCGCTTATGCGCACGCAGGTGATGTGGGAAGGGCGAGTCCATTTGCTCTGAGGTACGGTAGGTATGTAACCAATGTGTGCTATCAGTGACAATATTAGATTCCATTGCATAGCGTCTCCACACCAGTGTTGCCACTATTGTTCCAACCCTCGTATCTAGGTTACGTTAGCCAGGTGGTCCGTAAAAGTGGCAGGGCAGTGCCACAGGTCCTAGGGAGAACACTGGAGATGCAAGGTACTTCATCCATCTAGTGGGAATATAAAAATCAGATACATCAAACTCTTCTAAAAATTGTTGTACATGGAGAATTTTAAGATCAAAAACATTTCTAAAATCTTACCTCCTTAAAACCTATTGAATACTCTTGTCAACTATTCAGGTAGAGTAAATAGTTTTACTCTGATATTACATGTTTCAATCCTTATGGGATCATTTGCATTTAATCTTTGAAAGTCAATACAGAACAAAACATGAAATTCATTTATTGTAATGTACATGGAGAAGTCATTAAGGTAGCTTTGTGAAGTTTTTTTAAAATTTCTTTTATGTCGCACTGATACAGTAAATACACCAATTTAAGTATATATTTCAAGAATTATACATAAAAAAATTCTATGATCATATTTCTCTCATATTTATTTCGGGTTGCCCAAAGGGAATATGGATTCTTTTGTTTAGTTATTTATGGCAACACTGGGAGAGGAAAGAGCTAGAAATGGAAAGGAGGCAGCTGTTATTTTGATTAAGCTAGAGCCCCATCATTTGCCTGGTGTGAAGTTGGTTATGTTCCTAATGATACTATAAGGTATGATACTTCAAATACGATTTTTCATAGGGCGTTTTAATGTTGTGTTTTTTTCAAGTGTTTAATTAACTTTATATTCTACTTTTAAGGCTGAAGAAGATCCAATGGGATCTGTGTGAATTTCCTTAATTTTTCTTTTAAGACACACACGTACTGACTAAGGTGGACCAATGATATAATTTTTCTTGTACAGTATTATATGGTGCATACAGAACAAATCAAACATGAGATTCAAATATTATGGATCCAGAAATTTTTTGTATATCATTCCCGTGGTCATTTGATTTTATCTGAATTTGTAAGGTAGAAGAAATATTACATCTAAGAACTTCTGGACATCTCACAACTTGTGGATGTGTATTTTTGTGCATTAGCGCAAAACCATCACCGATTAATGTAAGGCTCTCATGCTCCAGTAAGACCAAATCCATCTTTACACTTGTATTAATTCCTGCCCACATCATCAGTGAATCATCCTGAAAAGGCATCCTGGGTGAGAATGTGAAAGGACAATATGTTTTCACAGGCCTTCTCCAGACCTCTCTAGTACCAGGTGATCGCAAGCCAAATCGTAACTCAAAAACTCCATTTACAGCACTACAAAGCTGTAATTAAACCAGAGGAATTATATGGATCAGAATGTTTAATCTATATATACACATATAACAGTTGTTACCCACGGATTCGCTCGCGAGGATTTCGTAAGTTGATAAAAATTAATTGTTCCTCGGTACTGCATTAAGACATTATCTGAAAATCCCTACAGTATAAACACTCACCAAAAAATTGCATTTCATTTACGCCAGAACCTCTTTGTAAACCACGTTTGGCATGACCAAACTACTGGCAGAGCTAAATCTGAAACATGAACTCTACATGTGAGAAACAGTAAAAAAAAAAAAAGGTTTGGTGAGTTCTGAGTGTTTAATGGTCTTCTGGATTGAGGATTGGCTTCTTCCAGTCTTCTTCAGTCAATGCCTCACTAACATTGACCCCTCAAACATGGTGGAGTATACCGGTATTTCATGCTAGATCAATGAATACTGATCTGCATTTAGGGCAGTCGCCCAGGTGGCAGATTCCCTATCTGTTGCTTTCCTAGCCTTTTCCGAAATGATTTCAAAGAAATTGGAAATTTATTGAACATCTCCCTTGGTAAGTTATTCCAATCCCTAACTCCCCTTCCTATAAATGAATATTTGCCCCACTTTGTCCTCTTGAATTCCAACTTTATCTTCATATTGTGATCTTTCCTACTTTTATACACGCCATTCAAACTTATTCGTCTAGTAATGTCATTCCACGCCATCTCTCCGATGACAGCTCGGAACATACCACTCAGTAGAGCAGCTCTTCTTCTTTCTCTCAATTCTTCCCAACCCAAACATTGCAACATTTTTGTAACGCTACTCTTTTGTCGGAAATCACCCAGAACAAATCGAGCTGCTTTTCTTTGGATTTTTTCCAGTTCTTGAATCAGGTAATCCTGGTGAGGGTCCCATACACTGGAACCATACTCTAGTTGGGGTCTTACCAGAGACTTATATGCACTCTCCTTTACATCCTTACTACAACCCCTAAACACCCTCATAACCATGTGCAGAGATCTGTACCCTTTATTTACAATCCCATTTTGTGATTACCCCCAATGAAGATCTTTCCTTATATTAACACCTAGATACTTACAACGATCCCCAAAAGGAACTTTCACCCCATCAACGCAGTAATTAAAACTGAGAGGACTTTTCCTATTTGTGAAACTCACAACCTGACTTTTAGCCCCGTTTATCAACATACCATTGCCTGCTGTCCATCTCACAACATTTTCGAGGTCACGTTGCAGTTGCTCACAATCTTGTAACTTATTTATCACTCTATAGAGAATAACATCATCTGCAAAAAGCCTTACCTCCGATTCCACTCCTTTACTCATATCATTTATATATATATAAGAAAACATAAAGGTCCGATAACACTGCCCTGAGGAACTCCCCTCTCAACTATTACGGGGTCAGACAAAGCTTCACCTACTCTAACTCTCTGAGATCTATTTTCTAGAAATATAGCAACCCATTCAGTCACTCTTTTGTCTAGTCCAATTGCACTCATTTTTGCCAGTAGTCTCCCATGATCCACCCTATCAAATGCTTTAGACAGGTCAATCGCAATACAGTCCATTTGACCTCCAGAATCCAAGATATCTGCTATATCTTGCTGGAATCCTACAAGTTGAGCTTCAGTGGAATAACCTTTCCTAAAACCGAATTGCCTTCTATCGAACCAGTTATTAATTTCACAAACATGTCTAATATAATCAGAAAGAATGCCTTCCCAAAGCTTACATACAATGCATGTCAAACTTACTGGCCTGTAATTTTCAGCTTTATGTCTATCACCCTTTCCTTTATACACAGGGGCTACTATAGCAACTCTCCATTCATCTGGTATAGCTCCTTCGACCAAACAATAATCAAATAAGTACTTCAGATATGGTACTATATCCCAACCCGTTGTCTTTAGTATATCCCCAGAAATCTGATCAATTCCAGCCGCTTTTCTAGTTTTCAACTTTTGTATCTTATTGTAAATGTCATTGTTATCATATGTAAATTTTATTACTTCTTTGGCCTTAGTCTCTTCCTCTATCTCGACATTATCCTTGTAACCAACAATCTTTACATCAATCTTTACAATCCAAATGTGCGACACAGTTCTCACCCGCGACACCACAGGGGTGGGAAAACCAGTACAAGGGAAGAAGATACCCATTTTAAAATATCACCCGCTTTTCTAAAAAAATTCACCCGCTTAAGTGGATTTTACAGAAAAAGTGCGTTCATTTATTTTTAAAAGAGATTCCAAATAAGGCCTACCAATTTCAACGCCTGTAACATCTTCCGTTTCAGAGATATATGAATCCTCATATAAAGAATTCAACTTCTTCCTCACTTCTTTTCAACCCTCACCCCTCAAGTGGATTTTCAGGAAAAAAATATTTGTATTCTTTTATTTTAATCGAGATTCCAAATACCAAATTTTATGCCTGCCCATGTTAGGTTTATGTGATATATAGTAGATAATCTCACAGCTGTAAGCATACTGAAGCTGACCTTACCATGGTTACAGCAGTTCATTTCTTTATCCGATTCCTAGAGCGGGGGTAGTCTGGTGCCAATATCTCAATAACGGTTCGTTTTAGGGCCTTAAAACACAGTTTTTTGGCCCGTAGGGCTTACCGAGTTTTGTTCATTGCGTCAAGGGGCTTAAAATGAGCTTTGCCTTGTCCTTGTACGACAAATTCGATATTATTATTGTTGTTGTTGTTGTTGGGTATTCAGCCCGAAGGCTGGTTGGATCCTCAAGAGGTCCACCATTAGCTGTCATAGATGGCCTAGGTGTCACTGAAGAGGCGTACTAGTGAAATGAAGAATGAGGTAGTTTCCCATTGCTTTCCTCACTGAGCCAGAAGTTGCCATTGCATATCAATCTGCCAAGCCCACTGAAATGCACGCACCAACCGACACTATGAGCGAAATTTTCACACCATTCATAGTAGAGACTGGCTGCATAAGGAATGGCATTAGTAACAACACTCATACTTCAGCCACTGCCAAATTGTCAAAGCCAAGGATAAGACTGAGACAGGTCAATGAAAGTAATAAATTTATTCTAGCCCATAACAGAAGAAATAGTGCACTGTAAACACTAGATCTTGCCAGCAAAGGCAAAAATTCGATATTAGCCTAGTATTTTTATATGTCCCCACGTCGCCCCCCCCCCCCCAATCCACCGCACTGAAATTGTTTTGAAAGTAAAATATAGCCTGTAGCACTCAGAGATAATGTATCTTTCTATCAGTGAAAGAATTTTTAGGATCGGTAAAGTAGTTCCTGAGATTAGCCATTACATACAAACAAACAAACAAACTTTACCTCTTTAAATATTATATATACATATATGTTGTTGTTTGAGTCATCAGTTCATACACTGGTTTTGATATATATAGTATAGATAAAATAACATGTCCTGACTGATTCATCATCGACCAGCCAAAACTATTGGTCATAAAGGAATGAAATTTTGGGGATACATTCATAATACAATGCAGGTACTCACTAAGGGAGGATTTTTGGATAATGGGTCGCTAAGGGGTGAAAACAGGGGTGATTTTTTAAGGTAATGCATCTGTCAAAATCCTAAAATCTACAGTTTTCATCCTATCGCCTTAGAATTTTGATCATTTAATGTCAGTATCAGTATGATACAAAATACAAAGTTTCAAGTTTCTATCAGTAACAGTTTTTGAGACATTCATAAATTTATCAATATTTTTAACAATTTTCGATGAATTTATAAAATGCTCCTCATGCCAAACCGCTCAACAGATCTGGCTTAAAATTTAATCTTGGTTTTAAAAGACCAATATAAAAGAAGTGATGTGTGGGTTTTCACAAATTTTAATTACACTGAAAGGAACAAATTATTTCACTTTTTAAATATATTTTATGATGATCATGATGAGAAAAAACTAGAGTACCTCTGAACTATTGCACGTATTTTAAAATTTGCACACCAGTTTGTTATTGTGTTGTATCTGAAACTATCCTAAAAGTTTCAAGTAGATTGATTGAAAACTGTGGCATGAGGAGCATTTTGAATCTTGAAAAGTGCTGGAAAATAAATTCTGAGGAAAAAGAGATTGAAATTTTAGAGATGAACAACAGTCCAATACCTGAAACTGGTTGACTTAAAACTCCCCACGCACCATATGTTGGACCCTCTGCTGCCTTCTTCCTGGCCTCACTAGCAGTTGTGAGAGTTTTAGTTTCCTTCAGGTTGTTTTGAACCCTTGTCGCCCAGACACTCCACTGTGGTCAATTCTACGCTTGTCCCTCATTACATTAATTTTCCGTCCTGAGCTGCTAACTTTAACGCCACTAACACTAGCGTTTAGTTTCTCATTTGCTTCACAACCCATGTTGAATTCAGCAATTGCTGATGTTCCAGTAATCTCCAGTTCTTTATTTGACATAAACACTTTCTTCAGACACTTAGCCCAAATTACACTATGCATTCCCCGGGCACAATATTTGGTGTGGAGATTTTAACTTCCCCTACTTGATCTTGTAAACTAGTACTTACATTCTTATTCCTGTTAGAAATGGTATTTTTTCACTTTATCCAACACTTTACTAGGACGTTTCTTCCGGTGACGACAAGTCCCAATTCTTCTTCCCATTATGTACACTGATAATTACACAACCTCAAAAACTAAGCTGCTTGCACTAAGTAGATCCTGTTATTGTTTATGGATCATTTATAACACACTTATTACAAATATAACATTTAAGAAATTACAGAAAAGCAGAGTATAGAGCTGTGCCCGTTCACACCTCCGCGACAGCTTTCAAAATGGCGCCGAGAGAAGGTATGGCCCATTTAATCTACAGGAAGCAAAGAATAGACACCAGTTGCGGTGACGTAGGAGGCCATACACATCATGGAACGGTCGAGTATTGAGGGTGAAACGGACAGTGGACTGTCTACTGTATTGTTTTACAAAAAAAAAGTAGAAAACTTGATTGTTAAGAAATGCCATCTTAAATTTTCTCAATGAAGAGTGAAGACGGAACTACCGACCGCGATATAATTTTTAAGGAGAAGAAAGGATCAGAAGCTATAATATAGGAAAAAGCGTCGGAAACGAGAGGAAAATAAGTCAAGTTATCAAAAAAAAAAAAAAAAAAGCAGAGTTGATTAGAGATATTAAAAGGAATCAGCTAAGTACCACGAAATACGCGTGGGTGGATACGGAGCGCAGTTGATCGAGACTCTGCAAAGGGAAACCAAACCAGCATTAAAAAAAAAAAAAAAAAAGGATCTCATACAAGAAGAGATACATCTCGAATTATTGAATCAGAATAGAAATTAGTTTCCCAAGATCTACAAGAAGCGGCCGACCGAGATACATTCACTGGAATCAACACCAACGAGATCGAAGATATACGTCGGAAAGCCACAAAGAAAATCATAAATTTAAGGATTACGGACGTCAAAAAAGAATTATATAATGGCTGTTCACCGCACTATAATCCTTAATTTAGCGGCTGATAAGAAGACTATGAGGATGATGTGCTAAATATACATGATGGACCAAGCTGGGGACCAGTACATCTTGCGATACGACCGAGCCATGAAGAGGAAGACGACGGGAAGCCATACGACCGAGGCATCATGAGGAAGGCGACGGGAAACCATACGACCGAGCCATGATGAGGAAGGCGACGGGAAACCGACACCTATCCCGTGATGAGGAAGCACATGATGTTCCAGATGTCCAACCCATGAGGTAACAGCAGACCCAACTACATCTATTTGGGAGCAGAACAGCTGGACCAGGACCAACCATGAGCGAGCTAAGTCATTTACGATATTTAATCGCATAATTTTTGGTTTGCCTTCACATGTGCCTTAGGCATGTGCCGATGGGCTAAATATAAACCGATATATAAGAAATGCAAGTAAATGTTACCAATGAAATGTGAGATATTTAAGTCCGTAGTTACGTGATCTAGCAAAATAGCATAAGATTCTAATGTGTTTTTTTTTTTTTTTTTTGCTAGGGGCTTTACGTCGCACCGACACAGAGAGGTCTTATGGCGACGATCTAATGTGTTGGATATATACGTCATCGTATATCGGTCAAAATACACGTATGTTGCGTGAGGTTTGAAAAAGGATTTGTGAAAACAGCTAATAGTAATGACATACTGGCAGATTACAGAGATTTCGTATTGGTAATGCTACAAGTCGACGTCACGATTGGTTGCGCGCGGTGTAAAATAAACGTATAGAATCACGCATTATTTTTATTCGCAATAAGGGCATTGATCTCAATCATAGGTTATGAGATATGGCAGCTTTAAAATGTTGTTTAAGAAACATAGTGTGGTAGTTTGACATGGTTAAGTATTTGGGAACGCGACGAGTTTATATTGAGGCCACGATGTTAAGATATTATATGGATGTTGAAGTAAGGTTGCAATTGTACTGGCTTGAGGAAAAGTATGAGTTATATAGTGATATGAGAAGTTTTATACGCAATACGTAAGGGCCATTGAGTGCCTGCAGTTTAAGATATGCCACACTACATTCTTTAGATTCGTATACGTGAGATTGCCCACACCGCTGGAGTAACCTAAGCCAAGGTATGAACAGAATTTACTATTGTAGAATTATGCTTGTGACGGGATCGTATGTCAACTTTAGATGTGTTGTAATGAATATCGGAATACGACGACACGTTTTATAGCTGTATTTGACCGAAGGAGTTCACGACACCGATAAATATGATATTATGCTTCTGAATACTGCGTCATAGCACTTGCTTTGTAACTGCGTATGAGTAAAATAGCTTGCATTGAAGTAGAATGTTATGGAATATAACGGAGGAAAGGGACGTTGAGCCTAAAAGACGTGTATGACAGCCAAAGATTATGTTGAAGTTAGTTAGATAGCTGAATAGATTAACATATTCTCTGTTTGAACTTGCATTTTCTCAACAAACTACAGCTAGGGAAATGTCAGAGTAGGAGCCTAATTTGACAGGCAATAGGAACAAATGCCTTAGTTCGTAAATACTATCCATGCACAACGAGAACGTGGCAATAAAGCATGAGTTCGGATTTATTAATACAAATTTATTAATACGAATTTATTGATACAGATTTATTCATACGGATTTATTCACTTACTTATATGTTTACTTATATGGAGTTCCTTACTAGTGAATCGTCATTTACTGAGTATCAGCTATAATTTACTGGAATATTCCCAACGCTCAACTCTAATATGATTGGCAATTAAATATTTGTGATATACAGTTCAGTCCAGCAATTTAAAGATATGATTTGGTTCAATTACAAGTTTGAGTTTATTAGTGGACTTTATAGACATTTCAGCGTAACCGTGTGTTTAATTCAGACTTGTGTAATTAATCTTAAAGAAAATGAGTTCTTATAACAACTTGATTATGTTGGTGTTATATCAATGACTAACTTCAGTATGGACCTAGATGTCCAGTGATCGATTGTAAATATGTACATACACAAATTTTATTTCACGAAGGAACTGATCAAGATAGTTTAAGATTACATATTATTTCTTTTTCCACATTTGTAATATGAAACGTCAAGTAATACCTTGCATTCCAGTCTGATAGTCCAAATATTTAATCAATAAATATCTTGTTTATTTTCTACAATATTACGTTTCATGAGTTCTTTCATTGTAGCCTAGTTCGTAAGTTAGTTGCTTAGCTAAGAGAATTTCTTGATTAAGTAAGTACTCCATTTAGCCATGACCAGTTCTCACGTAGTTGAAACTCTGATTTAAAAAAAAAAATTGTTGATGGTCGTTATATTGTCATGTGTCTCTATAGGCGTCACCCGTGAGTTGTTAATCTCTTCGTACTCACGTTAAGCGTATCTTGAAGTAAGATTACATGTCTTACTCGGCATTTGAAATCTCCGAGGTATCCGCTGAGCGACCCCATCTCATCTGATTAGGCAGCCCAACGAGTTAGAAATGGAGGTATCGGGTAAAGAATGTTAACGATCGAATTGACGCACGACGTTACAGGGCTAAAACACGAATGATAAACTCAAAACGTGAGATCACAACTCTTTGTTTACATTGAACACATGGACAAGCTCCATCACTGAAATAAGTGCCAATTCCACTCGATATATCAATAGTTTGTCAGAATAGCTAACACAAAGACCCACAGGAACAAAATTTCTTTCATTCAACACTCGCGCTCAATTCAAAATCTTAGAAAAACAAAACTAAAGATATTCATGAGAATAGTGTCGATGGGCAGCAACGCCCACTTGCGCCGGGTCATTTAAATGGCTGCTAAGGGCTTTAAATGGCTGATATTTAAATAAAACAAAGCTCAAAAAGAAAGTACAAGGTATAAACATTATAAGAATGTAAAAAACTAAAAATGGATTTTTTTTCACAATTTTCACCAAATTTCACCGATACATTGCCTTAAAATGAGTGTATCTATATCTCAAAAACTGAACAGTTTAAAGACATGAAAATTGGTATTTGGAATCTCCTTTAAAAATGAACATGTATTTTTTGTTTTTGGAAAATCCCCTTATGGGGGGGATTGGGTGAAAAAGATAAGTATGACGATACTTATATTTAAAAAAATGAAGAGGTTACAGACCTGAAAATAGGTATTTGGAATCTCCTTTAAAAATAAAGAAACACGTACTTTTTCATTTTTCGAAAATCCACTTACGGGCGGGTGTGTGCGTGAACGGGTACGCAAAAAGGGGTTGAACAGGTGCGCAAAAATGGGGAGAATTATAAAAATGAGTATATCTATATCTCGAAAATTAAACAGTTTACAGACGTAAAAATTGGTATTTGGAATCTCCTTTAAAAATAAAGAAACATGTATGCTTCGTTTTTAGAAAATTCACCTAAGGGGGGGTGGGGGTGAATGGGTGTGAGAAAAGGGGGTGAATTATTAAAAAAGTATATCTACAGTATACCTAAAAAACGTAACACGTTTCAGACAAGAAAATTGGTATTTAGAATCTCCTGTAAAAGTAAAGGAACACGCATAATTTGTTTTTGGGAAATACACTTAAGGGGAAGAGAAAAGAGGTGAATTTTAAAAATCAGCATATCTATGTATACCTCAAAAAACTTAATATATTACAGATGTGAAAATTGGTATTATGGATCACCTTTAAAAATTAAGAATCACGTTTTCTTTCTTTTTGGAAAAAACCCCAGAAAGGGGTTCATTTCTTTTTTTGAGGATACTTATATCTCAAAAACTGAAAATCTTACAGTCGTGAAAACTCGTATTTGAAATCTCCTTTATAAATGAAGAAACACTTTTTTTTCTTTCTGAAAGGTTCACTTAATTTGGGGAGGGGGAGGGGGGAGTTCAATTCTTCTTATGAGGATACTCATATCTCAAAAACTGAAGATGTTACAGAGGTGAAAATTGATATTTGGAGTCTCCCTTAAATATAAAGACATATCTATTCTTTGATTTCGGAAAATCCACTTAAGGGGGTGAAATTGAAAAATGAATTGGTTATTTGATGAGGATACGTATGTCTAAAAACCTAAAAATGTTACTGATGTGAAAACAGGTATTAGGAACCTCCTTTACATACAAAAGAAACATGCATTTGGAGGGGAAAGTTAACTTGGGGGAAGTAGGGGTGAAAAAAGGGAGTTTAATTCTTTTTACGATATACATATATCTCAAAAAATGAATATGTTACAGTCATGATAATTGGTATTCGGAAGCTCCTTTATAAATAAACACGCATTTGGGGGGGAGGCTCAAATTTACGGGGGTGGGGGTAAAAAAAGGAGTTGAATTCTTTTTATGAAGATACTTATATACAAATATTTGTATTCAGAATTTTCTTTCAAAGTAAAGAATCATGTATTCTTTTGTTTTTGTAAAACCCACTTGGAGCAGGGGGGGGGGGGGGGTGAATGAATGAAAAATAAGTTGAATTCTTTGTATGAGGATACTTACATCTCAAAAACTGAAGATGTTACAGACATGAAAACTGGTATTTGGAATCTCCTTTAAAAATAAAGATGCTTCATGAATTTACCAAGATCAGAACATTTTAAGCAAGCCTTTGAATTATGGGAGTAATGGAGTCCCACTCCCATTTGACAGGCGAGGGACTCCTCGGAAACAACTTGGCGAACGAAATGGAACTTGATGGGGAGCTATCAATATTAATGGGGCTTATGGAAGAAAGAAAGTAGAACTGGCTGAGTCAGCAAAGAGGATGCATCTGGATGTGCTAGGAGTAAGTGCTATTCGGGTAAGAGGAGATAACGAGGAAGAGATAGTAGATTATAAACTGTACTTGACTGGTGTTAGAAAGGGAAGGGCAGAGTCTGGGGTAGGGCTCTTTATCAGGAATACCATTGCAAGCAACATAGTTCCTGTTAGGCACGTAAATCAGTGAATGATGTGAGAAGATTTGTCAGTTGGAGGAATCAGAACTAGAATTGTCTCAGTGTATACACCATGTGAGGGTGCAGATGAGGATAAAGGTGACAAGTTTTATGAAGCATTGAGTGACATCGTGGTCAGGGTTAACAGTAAGGATAGAATAGTGCTAATGGGCGATTTCAATGCAAGAGTTGGGAATAGAACTGAAGGATACGAAAGGGTGATTGGTAAATGTGGGGAAGATATGGAAGCAAATGGGAATGGGAAGCGTTTGCTGGACTTCTGTGCAAGTATGGGTTTAGCAGTTACGAATACATTCTTCAAGCATAAGGCTATTCATGGCTACACGTGGGAGACTAGGGATACCAGATCCATAATAGACTAGATCTTAACGAATTCGAGTTCAGGAAATCTGTTAGGAATGTACGAGTTTTCCAGGGATTTTTCGGTGATACAGACCACTATCTGATCTGTAGTGAACTAAGTATCTCAAGGCCTAGGGTAGAGAAAGTGAAATCTGTCTGCAAACGAATAAGGGTAGAAAATCTCCAGGACGAGGAAATTAGACAGAAGTACACGGATATGATTAGTGAGAAGTTTCGAACAGTAGACAGTAAGCAGGTTCAGGGTATAGAAAGTGAATGGGTGGTATACAGGGATGCTGTAGTAGAAACAGCACGGGAATGCCTAGGAACAACTGTGTGTAAAGATGGGAAAAGGCGAATATCTTGGTGGAATGATGAAGTGAGAGCAGCTTGTAAACGTAAAAATAAGGCCAAAGGCCGAGGCACACAGGGATTTGTACTTAGATGAAAGAAACAGAGCAAAACAAATAGTTGTTGAATCCAAAAAGAAGTCATGGGAAGATTTTGGTAATAACCTGGAAAGGCTAGGTCAAGCAGCAGGGAAATCCTTCTGGATTGTAATAAAGAATCTTAAGAAGGGAGGGAAAAAGGAAAGGAACAGTGTTTTGAGTAATTCAGGTGAACTCATAATAGATCCCAGGGAATCATCAGCTTCATGGTCCATATCGCTCTTCAATAGATTCACAATTACGTATTTATTTATTTTCCAGCTAGTCGATTCAATGATTGCTTAAGGCAATTTAATGGTTAAAAGTGGTACATGTTTTGTATATTATCAACATCTTCAGCCATATAACACTGTTTAGATGAAAAATATATAAATTGACTAAGTAATGCTTTAGAGGAAGTGTCCTTAAAATTAACATACGATTGACTACATTAAAACAAACAAATAACTCAAGAGAAAATATATAAATTATTTCTACAATTGAAAGCAGTCGTCAAGGAAACACTTGTACAATATTCCATAGAGAATATGTCCTAATGAATATTCTTTTCTTAATAATTCATGAAAAAAGGTCGATTTATAAATTAAAAAATTAAAAATTATACAAGTAATTGTCGAAATGAAGAAATCCAGATATCACAGTGTGGCTCTTAATATTAATGCAGATGAAAATATGACTAATTCCTAGTTGTCAATTCTTATTAAGCCTGCTTTCCTTTGGAACAGTAACTCCTGTCATTCTTTCACAGTTTTGTGTCTGGTGTAATATTGATGATGCGTTCTTCCTTGCTCTTGCACTCGAGGAGGTGGAGGAGCGAGGGATATAGGTGTGTCAAGAACCTCCTTGCTGTCACCTATAGCTTCAACTTATTCCTCCTCAACTTAATGATCTTAATTCCTCCCTACTAGGTAGAGATCTTACCTTTATTCACCTCTTTGACCGTGTTACAGCTTCTATTGAACCAGTTATTAATTTTGCAAACATGTCTAATATAATCAGAAAGAATACTTTCCCAAAGCTTACATACAATGCATGTCAAACAGACTGGCCTGTAATTTTCAGCTTTATGTCTATCACTCTTTCCTTTGTACACAGATGCTACTATAGCAACTTTCCATTCATTTGGTATAGCTCCTTCATGCAAACAATAATCAAATAAGTACTTCTGATATGGTACTACATCCCCCAACACATTATCTTTAGTATATCCTCAGAAATCTTATCAATTCCAGCGTCTTTTCTAGTTTTCAACTTTTGTATCTTCTTATTATGAATGTCGTTATCATAGGGACATTTTAATGCTTCGTTAGTATTCATCACCACCTGTATCAGGACATCATCCTAGTAACCAACATGCTTTACGTACTGCTGACTGAATACTTCTGCCTTAAAATAACTATTCAGAGGTGCCAACTTTGAAGTGGATTATCAGTAATCGCAGTCCGCCGAGAAAAATTTCAAGTCAAGTCCAAAGCAGGCTCCTTCCTTCTTGATAATGACACCCCTTTTGCCCTTACCTCTAGCAATCTATCCAAAAGTATATCATATTACTCAACAACATTTGCACGCAACCTGTTGGTTCTGTGATAAAACCTTCCTTGTAGCTTGTTTCTCACGCAACAGCTGCTTTTCAGTGTAGTTTTTCATGAGGCATCCTTCTGACTGTGATGACATTTTTGTTTTCTGAGCCACAAGCGATACCAGTGCAGATGTGCTTAATGTAGGCCTCACTTCTTTCTCAATCTTTCTGTCAACTGTCAGGTACACTTAACACAGCAAATACAACATTACTGAAGGATTTGTAGTGGAGAACAGCAGCGCCTGACCTCCTTTATTCACAATTAATTTTACAACGCTTATGGGTAGCAAAAGGAAGTCACGATCAAATACGTATTGTTGCCAACTCACAAGCATTGTAATAAAGACAATTTAGGAGAAAGGCCCGAAAGGACTGACTGAACAGTGTTTCCTTTTCTTTTGTTTCCGTCGAAAATTATTTTTTCGTGATAATGTTAGTTTTACATGTAATAAATATCATTTTTGGTCTGTACTGATGATATTTGATTGAAATAATAACAGTAAGTTATTTATTAGACCACCTAATCAATACAAAGTCAAATAAGTATTGTTGCCAACTCACAAGCATTGTAATAAAGACAATTTATTTCAATGTCAGTTTTTCCGTAATAATTTCCCTTTTGACCGTATCTCTGTAATCATGAGGTGAAATCTGTAATAATTACGGACAATCTGTAATAGTTGGCACCTCTGTACATATCCTTCCATTTTTCACTAAAATTTGTAAGATTGCCAATTATACTTGCCGTGATGTTATCCTTGGCTGACTTCTTTGCTACATTCAATTTCCTACTATGTTCCTTCAGTACGACTAAGTAGTATTGCAGTGTAGGCATATATTAATTACCTTATTGTCGTGTGATCTTTCAGTACTATCCTAGAGAATATTCCCTTCCGTTGTTTTTTTGCAAATAAGTTATTTTATTTTTCCTTTTCTTTTCATTTTTTCCATTGCAGTTATTAAGAAATACAAATCCTCAGTTCGAGGAGTACATTAGGGAACTACTAATAAAAATGTAGTGGTATGGGTATTTTCTTTTGGCTATGGAGATTGCAGTTTGTAATGCTTTCGTGTTGTGCCATGCAGAATTTTCATTTATATTATTATTATTAATGTGTGCCTTTGCTGGCAGGACCTAGTGTTTACAGTGCACTATGTCTTCTGGTATGGGCAATTTTGTTACTTTCATTGATCTGTCTCTGTCTTATCCTTGGCTTTGACTACATGAAAGCGACTGAGATATGAGTGATGCTAGTAATGCCATTCCTTCTGCAGCCAGTCCCTGCTATGAATGGTGTGAAAATGTTGCTCATAGGGTCAGTTGGTGCATGCATTTCAGTGGGCTTGGCAAACTGGTATGTAATAGCAACTTCTGGCTCGGTGAGGAAAGCAACGGGAAACTACCTCACTCCTCATTCCCCAGTATGCCTCTTCAGTGATGCCTAGGCCATCTATGAGAGCTGATGGCAGAGCTGTTGAGGATCCAACCAGCCTTAGGGCTCAAGATTGTACACACATTATTATTATTATTATTATTATTATTATTATTATTATTATTATTATTATTATTATTATTGTTGTTGTTGTTGTTTACACTTGAGTTCTGGATCAGTGAAAAGTGATCTGTTTGGTAATTGTGGTGTATTTGTATAATTTTACTGACGACAAGGATCAAGGTGAAATTTAAGAATATGTCTACGCACTGTGAATAAGCAAGGAGGAGAAATATAACTAATTTTTGCATTATTAGATCAAATATATTCATATTATGAGAGATTATTACATGCTGAATCAGACTGATTGAAATGATTGTGTACATGTTTGCCAACCAGTTCTCATTATAGAAAACTTCTGCTAGGGAAATAACGTGACTTTACTACCAACATACTCTTGATTAGTACGAATTTCCCACGCTGTTTACGGCGTTGCCGACCCCGTGGTGTATGGGTAGCGTGCCTGCCTCTTACCCGGAGGCCCCGGGTTCGATTCCCGGCCAGGTCAGGGATTTTTACCTGGACCTGAGGGCTGGTTCGAGGTCTACTCAGCCTACGTGATTAGAATTGAGGAGCTATCTGACGGTGCGATAGCGGCCCCGGTCTCGAAAGCCAAGAATAATGGCCGAGAGGATTCTTCGTGCTGACCACACGACACCTTGTAATCTGCAAGCCTTCAGGCTCAGCAGCGGTCGCTTGGTAGGCCAAGGCCCTTCAATGGCTGTAGTGCCATGGGGGGGGGGGGGGGGGGGGGGTTTACGGCGTTGCTAAGCAAAATTCTATGACAACGGATCAAAGTTGATCTGGATCATGAGATCCGAGATCAACCTTATACAATACGATGAGCACCACGGAAACGTGCATTTTCTGACCTCGAATCAAAATTGATCTCAGATCAGCTATGTTTATACAACTGGCCCTTAAAGTATTTACTTATTTCATTCAATTGTTTCTCTTAGTGATTAGACTGGGTTATTTAATCTTTATTTTTACAAATTTAATTTGTTTACAGAGAGAATGTCACTGAGGAATGCATTATTTGCATATGAAATTCTAGATTTGATTGAAAATGGCAATGTCTCTGATTTTGAATATGGCAACGATATTGAACACAGCATTTAAGATCATTCCTTTCCTGACATTGTATCGTATGAGGTTGATGTTGAGAATCAGGAAGTGGTTCAAGGATAATGTGGATGCAGTTCCATCTGAAATTACTAAAATGAGGTGGAAGGGAATATTATCCACGCATCTGTTTCTTCCAAAGATGGGAGAAAATCCAAACCGTGGTTCAATAAAGACTGTTACGTTGCTCGGAAAGTAGCCTTAACTGCTCTTCATAACATGAAAAAGTCCCTATGGATAAAAACCGACAGATCTACATCGCAGAAGCAAGAACATATAAAGAGCTGGTTAATAAAGCCAAAAGAAATTTCCAAGATGAAGAAGAGAGGAAATTGAAAACGCTAAACGAAACCTTTACGGAGTCATTAACCAGATAAACCCATCCTTCCCAAGGCATATGCCCATGACTATCTGAGAGGAACACCTAATATCAATATTAGAATCAAGAAACACATGTCCCACAGTCGATTCTGAGAAAACACATACAGTTCTCGAAGATAGCTATTTATTTTCGGTAGAAGAGGTAACGGCTGCAATTATGAGCTCCAAGGATAGGAAAGCGTGTGGCCCGGATGAAATTTACAATGAACATGTCAAAGAATTGGGATATGACTTCTGGGATAAAATCACAACCTTATTTAATAGATGGCTTCGCCAGGGAGCAATCCCAAACAACTGGAGAAAATCGACTATAAAAATGCTGTATAAAGGAAAGGGCGATTCAACGATCCCAACAATTACAGAGGAATAGCACTTGAATGTTCACTATTTAAGATATTCACACGTCTACTCACTAGAAGACTCACGGACCTAGTAGATACTTACCTACCTGAAGAGCAATTTGGTTTCCGGAGAGGAAGAAGCACTACGCAAGCAGTTCAGTGTCTTCAAAGGGACATTAAAGATGCGTTATCAAAACTGAAAGGGAAACTACAAGCGATTTTCGTTGACTTCTCAAAAGTCTTCGACACCATCAGTAGAGACATCGAAAATTTACTTAGCTAAGATAATCCCATATGCTGCATTATAAGAAACATACCAAGCGAAAACAATATAGTGATAGACGATGGAATCTCCTGATCAAGAACCGAAGTGTTACAAGGTGACCCACTTATTCCCCTTTTATATACAGTGGCCACAGCAGATGTAATAGAGGCAATACTCTCAGAGAAAGTTAAAATATATATCTATGCAGATGACACTGTGATGGCCTCAACATCGAAAGAGGATTTGCAAACCTCTTTCGATCAGTTGGCAGACTGGGCGGAGAATAACGAGCTATGTATTAATAAAGAAAAGATGGTGACTATGACATTTAGAAGAGGTGGGAAACAGGCTACTTTCTTCCATAGAACAGTTCCTTTAGCAGCAGTATCACATGTGAAATATTTGGGAGAGATCGTGCAAACAGGTGGAGACAAATTTTCTTACCACAATAAGGACAGAGTCAGCGCAGCATTTAGAAGCGCAAATAGCATAAAACATCTGAGGAAATTATCACTAAAAACAGCAGTAAAATTGTTCAACGTCAAAATTGACTGTTTCCACCTATTCAATACAATTATATTCTGTAGTGATTAAATCCTACATTAATTATATATACTAATTTGGAACAGACAATACTCATAATTCCAAGAAACATTTTATCAGATCAGCACCTGAATAATGAATGGTATTGACAATATGTTCCAACATACACGTTTTTAACCTCTAAAATATTACCATCCAACCATGCTTCTTTCTAATGGGATATCCAAGCCCAACAAGATCGAAATTATATCACAGTGCTGGTTTTGTAGCTATGTACTTACGACACAGGTGACCACAACCACCTTTGAATGAACACAGTTATATAAACTATCAACCTAATGATTCATCCATACAGTTGGAGAAGTTCCAATTTATGCTTTGGACATTTTCTAGTCATTGTATGATAATTTTAATTGCCTCCTTGTCACAAATTCTGGGTTTTAATTAATGTACACATTGTAAATCTATGTAAATATCACCTAAGCACAATTTTTGAAAAAAAAAATTTTAAGCATAAGACCATTGTATTTAGTTTTAAGTTCTAATGTTTAATTGGTTTAAAAACTTTACCTTAAGATTATTATTAGGCTGAAGATGCCCAAAACTAGGGCGAAAAATGTTCTGAATTAGTATATGTAATTCATGTAGGATTTAATCACTACACAATTAGGTGGACACAGTAAATTTTATTCTTGAAAGAATTTTACTTATTAATCTTCCTAGACCAATACTATCTGTTACAAGATGAGATGGCTCGCTCCACATTCTTGAAGTAAACTATGTAATTCTACATTTTAAGTTTTTTTTTTTTTTGCTACCTTCAATCAGTAGGTAATAAGACTTATTACAATCAAGATTGATTTCTTAAACTACTAGGCTAATCTGGTCCTTATTTTAATCTTTTGAACTCCATTACCCTTAGCGTATGCTTCCTCCTAATTAATTTCTGCACTATGATCAGTTGTGAAGTGAACACTGTAAAACATTTGAACACAAATATAATTGTGTTATACGAAATATACCATATTCACAGTTACAGTGCTGAAGGATAGTTCCTACGTGATGCTTTATATAAACACATTTTTTAGCTGAATAAGAACGCAGGTAAATCAGGACCACCAGCTCTCCACCTGCGCCATAGACTTGGAGGAGCATTACCACCTCCAGTTTCATTGTCACTGTCTCTCTGCTTACTTTCAGTTATATTATTCACTATTAAATCATCCAAGTCAGTTGTTGCTTCATTAATATCACTATCAATGTCCACTAACTGTTCTAAAATATCCAGTTCCACGAGCGAAAATGAATAATAAGCCATGTTTACATTCAATCTATTTCATCAGTAAACTTTCATATACATCTGTGAATAACAGAGGTTACAAAGTCATTCCAATTTCCACAAACTAAGAGGTGGAAATGTAGTAAGCAGTCTGGCCTATGCTGACGACTTGGTCTTAATGGCAGATTGTGCCAAAAGCCTACAGTCTAATATTGTGGAACTTGAAAATAGGTGCAATGAGTATGGTATGAAAATTAGCCTCTCGAAGACTAAATTGATGTCAGTAGGTAAGAAATTCAACAGAATTGAATGTCACATTGGTGATACAAAGCTAGAACAGGTCGATAATTTCTAGTATTTACCAGTCATTTTGGGGGTACCCACAGCCTTTAAAGTAAGAAAGCTAACAAAATCTAGAATGTGACCATCACTTACCAGCTTCTGGGGTTTGACATCAGAATCCTCAAGACTCTTTGTACGTTTTCGTTTTCTTGTAGATGAGGTGGAGGAGTTCTCGGTTCTCTTCTCCTTTTGCTTAATACACTGACTCGCCTCATCACTTTTAGTAGTGGCTGCTTTTGTTGGAAAGTGTTTTGCAAAAAATCTGATCCTCTCTTCCCTACAAAACAAAAACAAATAATTTCATTTACAAAATGTAGACCCTGCTAAAAAAAGAGATTTTGCCATTAAAAAATGAATAATTTGACCTGTAGGTCTAATTTCCAGAATTTGTGTGTGGGGAAAACATTAATTCACTGTATGGTGATACCAGAGATACCAAACGCTAAATCCTTGGCCTCTTGTACACTGCTCAGTCATCATTGCTATACCGTATCCATGTAATATAATTTTACTGAGCACTGATTATGGATGGTGCAAAGAATGAACAAAGCACATATATTCCTCACATTTCCTTCAAAATCTACTTCATAAACTGAATTATTGACAGTTAAGCAGCAACAAAGGGAAACTGATGATGATATTTCACAGACAGCACCATATTCAAGACCATTATCCCACATTCTGCAAAAATGCAGTGTGCAGCCAACATTTGTACTGTGTTTTCAAAATTGACAGTATGGTTTTTATTGTTGTTTCAGACCCACTGCTGGGTTGTTACTTCAAGCTGCTATAGCATTCCTAACCACAATCCCTCCGGTCATTATGTCAATCTGGTAGACATTAAGATGACTGATGTACAGGCAGCCTAGATGGTACCAAACAAATATTGATCAGGTGGTATCACCCCAGTTGTAGTAAACTTTGGTTTGGAAATAGTCTGATATAAAGAAGATGACAGATATTCTGGCTATGCCAGAAACAACAAAGCTGGTGCACTACAGTTAACTGAAAGGCAGGGAAATATAGCTTACATGTAGCACTTTTTTACGTCATGGAAAAATACTTTCAGTCTTGTCTAACAAAACTAGTTAGTTGACACCTGAAGCTCTAGAATCAGCCTGACTTGCAATTCAGTTATACTTCTCTGCTTGGATACTATGTTTAACAATGACTGATGGTTCCATGGTAACAACTCAAGGAGCAAGAGAGAGAGTGTATTCTATGACACTAGTCCTTCAAGGCCAAATTTTACCCATACCCTCCCTGTCAGCTCTATCAAGAAATACACAGCCTTAACATAACTGATCAAGAGCATCATGTGTCACATTTGGACATGACAGTGATGACATCCAGCCCAGCATTAGTAAAAAATCACCACAGTTATTCACTCAGTCAGAACTTAATGACTTGGTCCGTGAAATCAATTTATCCAAAGGAAGTGCAGAACTTCAAGGTTCAAGACTCAAAGCCAAACATTTGCTTCTACCCGGGACTTCCTTTATATGGTACAAAGATCAGGACATCATAATTTCTTTATCTATGATTTACTGAAAGAAGAACTGTGTGGTTTTGGCTACTGTAAGCAGGAAATAGGCAATATTTGTTCGGTACCATCTAGGCTGCCTGTACATCAATTTACTGCACTGACAAAACAGGACTTACAAGAGTAGCTCTGCATGAAATATAGGACCCCAGAAAAAGATTTTTTAAATGATTCTTCACAATCAGGTATAACTCTCTGGTGCACCCACTGTTGTCACATCAGTAGGTGTGCAGGGTACGAATGTACTCACTTAAGATAGCGATATTTCCACTGCTGTGACAAAAATATCTTTGCAATTCCTTATATCAAATACAGTATACTGCCTTTGGATTAAAAAAAAAAAAAAAAACTTGAAATGTTATTATGAACTTCAAATTTGGGTAATATTTTATTTATTTTATTACCACAGGTATCAAACTAGACATGCAGATAACTTGGCCTTGTATCACATCCACTCTTCTAAGTATGAGAAGAACAGTTGTAAATTCTCAGCAATTCAAGCATACAACAAACTTCCTGCTGATGTAAAAATTGCCCCTACTTTAATAACTTTCAAACGAAAGGCAAAGGAAAATTTATGGAATAGATACTTCATAGGTGAAATATAAATATTTAATGTTTAAAACAAACACTCGCCCCGCTTTGTCAATCCTGTTGTAATGTTACTCACTTGTAGTACTAAGTATTTTCAGTATCTTAGTATTGAAACGGTAACGCCCTACGAGCATTCACGTTTCATTCTTTTATTAAGTGGAGCTCGCTAATACCCGGCCGTAAGCATTTAAAACTTGCGCCGAGCGCACAGGCATAGTGGGAACTGCGAGCAAGTTCGCGACGTTCTAGAACACCGGCCAAGGACAAGCGACGTCACGCAGAAGGTTCCTTCGTGTTCCATAGTATTGCTGCATGAACGAAATATAATATCAATATTTCAATGGCGTCACCTTGCAGGCAGGAATAATGAACGCTGCTAGCCGAAATTTCGTGTCAATCGGTGTGAAGATGGCCAAGATAAAAAAATTCTTGGGGCCCACATGTGTAGCCACGCCCACCGGCCTTCGGCAATATAAGCAAGTCGCCAGCCTGGGGTAAAGCAGAGAGAGTGTGCGGTATGCAGCGGCAGTGTGCTGAAGGCAGAGAGTGGAGTGAGTCGGCAGTAAGCCGTAAGTTCAGTGAGTGTGTGCAAATAAGCACGTCACGACATAATTCGTCTCTCGGTCCGGCTGTATATTTGAGTTCAGAATGTTCGTGTTTCTAGCCAGCCTTGATTTCATTTAAAGACTGTGTTCTCGCATAAACTGTGCCAGCTTTGAGTTCATTTAAAGACTGTGTTCTCGTATAAACTGTGCCAGCTTTGAGTTCATTTAAAGACTGTGTGAAAACAGCAGTAGTGTTTCTAGCCAGCCTTGATTTCATTTAAAGACTGTGTTCTCGCATAAACTGTGCCAGCTTTGAGTTCATTTAAAGACTGTGTTCTCGTATAAACTGTGCCAGCTTTGAGTTCATTTAAAGACTGTGTGAAAACAGCAGTAGTGTTTCTAGCCAGCCTTGATTTCATTTATAGACTGTGTTCTCGCATAAACTGTGCCAGCTTTGAGTTCATTTAAAGACTGTGTTCTCGTATAAACTGTGCCAGCTTTGAGTTCATTTAAAGACTGTGTGAAAACAGCAGTAGTGTTTCTAGCCAGCCTTGATTTCATTTAAAGACTGTGTTCTCGTATAAACTGTGCCAGCTTTGAGTTCATTTAAAAACTGTGTTCTCGCATACACTGTGCCAGCCTTGATTTCATTTAAAGACTGTGTGAAAACAGCGGTAGTGTTTCTAGCTAGCCTTGATTTCATTTAAAGACTGTGTGAAAACAGCGGTAGTGTTTCTAGCCAGCCTTGATTTCATTTAAAGACTGTGTTCTCGCACAAACTGTGCCAGCCTTGATCTCATTTAAAGACTGTGTGAAAACAGCGACATTGTTCCTAGCATAGACTGTGTCGACCTTCATTTCATTTAAAGACTGTGTCTATCCGTTAAACTGTGTTACGACATAATGGAACTTGGACTGTCATTTATTTCAACAAGTGTATTGTGCTGATGGAGTACAGTGCAGAGACTGTACCCGGTAAATTTAATTTTCTTTATAAAGTGCTTAATCACTGCACCTCGGAAGGTCCTAGATTGTTTTCGTTTATTATTCCAAATACGATAATTCCTTCCATCTTATCCTCGTGGAACTGTGACTCTAATCCTTACTGCTAAAGTGCGTTCAACATCATTGACTGTGGGAACTATTTCGGCGTGCTTCGCCTTAGAGAAGTGTCACACCAGTGCCCCATGACGTCCAATGTGGAAGCTCCACATTTCCCCGTTCCTGCCTCAGGTTTGAGTCATCAACACTAATACAGAGAAAACACCAACGACGGAAGACAACGCCGACGCCGACCGCAAGACGACGCAGCCGCCGCAGGACGACGTCCTCTCCACGCCGTCAGGGACAACCCCACGATTCAGCTGTAAAAGGTGACATAATTCTTTGCATATCTATTGAATAAACTGAAGGATCCACTTAATCATGAAATTTTTTTTCACTACCCTTCTCTCTCACTCTCTTAGCATGGGCCGTACACGCCTTGTCGTTCCTCATGCTCTCCGATAAACTGAAGTACGGGCGTTCCTGTTACAGAGAGAAGGTAGTGAATAGTGGCGCCCAACGTGGGGCCAGATTAAAGAGAGTAAAGTGATAACAATTAACTTTGAAATCAGTGATATCTTAACTTACCAATTCAAATAAAAGTGCATAGTACGTACGTTAATTCCAGTTCAGTGAATGTGTTAACATTTTACGAAGTTCAATTCAATGACTTTGACGAAATTTTAAACTTTTGGCACAGAACTCTGATTAAGTTTATGGCACAAGTGATTATTTTTTTTTTCTCTTTCTCTTGTTATGTAAAACATTTCAGGCATAATATTTATGCACAGTCTCATATAAATTTTTGATATTTATGTCAGTGAAACATTGAACTTTACCATTGGACAATAATGGTGATATTTAATTTTATGCACAAGTGTTTGATATTTTGTGTTGGTGAGATTTTGAACTTTACCATTGGACAATAATGGTGATATTTAATTTTATGCACAAGTGTTTGATATTTTGTGTTGGTGAGATTTTGAACTTTACCATTGGACAATAATGGCGATTTTACGTATGAAGTGAATGATTGTATTTTCTGCATTTTGTGAAAATAACTACATTAATATGGAAAATATACTAGCTGCCATTGAGGCTTTAAAAATCAGTCTAAATGACAGGATTACGGAAAGTAACACTAATCTCGGGCGTAGGATTGCTGAATCTAACGCGGCCTTGGAAAGTCGTATGGAAGACACTAAGGCTAGTATAGGTCAACTTAGGGAGGCTAATGAAGTAACTAATCGTAATATTACTCAACTAAGGGAGGCTAATGATGCCAACATTGTAAAATTGACAGAATCTGTTGATCAAAAGTTTGCAGAGGTTAATAATAATTTGGAACGTAGGCTCAATAGTGCAGGTGCCGAAATTGAAAAACGATTTAAAGAATCTAACAAAAGAATGGATTCTAAGTTTACGGAAATAAATGAAAGATTAACACGTGACTTAGAAACCATTAAGCAAGATATAAAATCACAAGTGGCGGAGGACTTAAAACTTGCTTTCCCGTCTTCTTCTCAGGAAGTCCTTAAAGAAGTAGAAAGCTTAAAGGAAGAATTTCAAGAGTCCCATGCTCAATTATCTCTTGCGCAAACTAAAATCGCGTCTATTCAAGACAAACTTCATGAATCTGTTAAACATAATTTCATGAAGTTGGGAAACGAAATTACTCTTCTGAAAAGTCAGCAAGAGGAGGCCGATAAACGTGTTAAGACTCAGTTAGATAATGCTCACACGCAGATTACTCGTATCTGTCGCGACGTAGCAGAAGTCAAGACCGACATAGAAAAGGAGGTCAAGGAAATTGAGAATTCTGTACAGGGGAAAATTAAAACCCTAAAACTTGAACTCCAAGGAGGTATAGAAGCTCTCAACAGCAAAGTATCGCAAATCGAACAGGATGTTTCATCATCTAGCC
This sequence comes from Anabrus simplex, assembly GCF_040414725.1. Taxonomy (NCBI): domain Eukaryota; kingdom Metazoa; phylum Arthropoda; class Insecta; order Orthoptera; family Tettigoniidae; genus Anabrus; species Anabrus simplex. The sequence goes on from NC_090271.1 coordinate 163,156,182, forward strand.
TTCACAACACTAGTGGAGAATCCATGAATGTTTCCACAGTTTTTAAAATAACTGAGGAAAAACCAGCCAAATTTTCGGGGAAGGAGGAGTATACTGCTAAGGAGTTTCTCCTCAACCTCGAAGAGTTCTTTCAAGAAAATCACGTTAAGACCGACCGTCGTTTACGAATAGCGTCTCGATTGTTAGAAGGCAAGGCGTTAATGTGGTTTACCGCTTTTAAATTCAGTATTAACACTTACGAAGAGTTTAAGGAAGCCTTACTTAGACGATTTTGGAGTGCTGAGGCTCAGCACCTGATAAAACTTCAATTATACTCTAGAAAGTATAACACGTCTGTCAATTCCTCGCGATATTCAGATTATCTCATATCTCAGCTTAAAAAGATGCAGTTTTTCGACCCTCCTTTACCGGAGCAAGAACTTATTCAGGTCATAACGCTGCAATTTCCACCAAATGTTCTGGAAATATTGGTGGCGGCAAACGTCCAGGACTTGGAGCAGCTCGATGACGTCCTGAGGAGACTCGATACTGCGCACACTCAGAGCGCAGCAAAAGCAGGTCGAACCAAAGAAACTACAACCAACTTTATGGAAATGAAGACTCCGGTTCAAGTAAATCCAGAACCGCGAGAAGAAAGAGAAACTCGCCGAGATATTCCGTTTCGGTACAGAAGATCTAGGAATCGTCCCTACGAAGGGAGGGCTAAGTTTCAACCTGGACCTTCATGGAGGCAGGCAGCTAACCAACCCAATGATAATAGGAACTCCCAGCGGGAAGAATTAGAGAAACGTTGGAGGGAGACTACGGAATATGTAAGGAATAAGAACAGGGAAGAGGGCTTACCTGGAGCAGCTTCTTTGGAATACCAGGCAGAGATGCAGAGAAGAAATGAGAGAACAGAAATGGATCCAAGAGCTACGGGTACCAAAAAAAAACTTTGTCGAAGCAATAAAGAGATTGCCTGAAAACCCGGAGGGAGGAGAGGTAGTATGTAGTGCACTCATTAACCATTGGTATTTAGAGGATGCAGATTTACTATATGAGGATTCAACACCACGACAGCCTCAGATACAACGCGGCTTACCGATCATTAAGTTAGGCAATATGATTGTCCACTATTTAGTAGACTCAGGATAGCAAGCCTCACTAATTTCGCAGAAATTAATAGATGTGGCGCAGGAGACGACCTACATCTCCATCTTGCCGGTTGCTCAAGTTAAGGTTAAAGGCATAGTTCCTGACAAAGCTATTAAATGCAAATTCCAAGCGTTTCTTGAGTTAGAAATTGGTGGTGTTAAGTTCCAACATCTGTTTTTGATTTTGACGCAAATGAAATTTGACTTAATTCTTGGATCAGACTTTCTCATTCAACATGGGGGAATCATTGATTATCCCGCTAATGTAATTAAATTTTTTCACGTCGAATCTGTAGGGCTACAGTTGGTTACTTATAATGACGTGAAGAATCCGGAATGTGAGACCCCGGTGGACATAGTAGAAGGCAAGATGAGCGAGGCTCCGCCTGTCGAAGAAAGCGTCCACGAAGAGGGGCGACCCGAGGAAGTGGGACCCGTAGAGGACCAGATGGCGTCCATTATCGATGATGAGTTTAACGAGGACCACTACAACTTCACGCTTTACGCCAATGTAGCTGAAAGCCCAGATTACGATGATGATGAAGTAATAAAGGCAATCCAAGAGCTTTTCAAGAAGTTTCCAGATGTATTTTCCGAGAAACCTGGAGTCATTAAGGGTTTCAAGCACCACTTAGATGTTACTGACACATCACCTTATAAGAAACGGCCTTATCCGATACCCATGAAGTACTTGGAAGAAGCACGGGTCATCATTAAACAGATGGAGAATGATGGAATCATATCAAAATGCGTCACACTTTACATTAATCCTCTGGCTATAGTGAGAAGACTGTTCAAGTTTTTGAAATACTTTACTAGGAGATGAGCGAAAAGAAAATCGCCCAGCAATTTTCTTTTTCCCGAGCAGGGGGGGAGATGAAACGGTAACGCCCTACGAGCATTCACGTTTCATTCTTTTATTAAGTGGAGCTCGCTAATACCCGGCCGTAAGCATTTAAAACTTGCGCCGAGCGCACAGGCATAGTGGGAACTGCGAGCAAGTTCGCGACGTTCTAGAACACCGGCCAAGGACAAGCGACGTCACGCAGAAGGTTCCTTCGTGTTCCATAGTATTGCTGCATGAACGAAATATAATATCAATATTTCAATGGCGTCACCTTGCAGGCAGGAATAATGAACGCTGCTAGCCGAAATTTCGTGTCAATCGGTGTGAAGATGGCCAAGATAAAAAAATTCTTGGGGCCCACATGTGTAGCCACGCCCACCGGCCTTCGGCAATATAAGCAAGTCGCCAGCCTGGGGTAAAGCAGAGAGAGTGTGCGGTATGCAGCGGCAGTGTGCTGAAGGCAGAGAGTGGAGTGAGTCGGCAGTAAGCCATAAGTTCAGTGAGTGTGTGCAAATAAGCACGTCACGACATAATTCGTCTCTCGGTCCGGCTGTATATTTGAGTTCAGAATGTTCGTGTTTCTAGCCAGCCTTGATTTCATTTAAAGACTGTGTTCTCGCATAAACTGTGCCAGCTTTGAGTTCATTTAAAGACTGTGTTCTCGTATAAACTGTGCCAGCTTTGAGTTCATTTAAAGACTGTGTGAAAACAGCAGTAGTGTTTCTAGCCAGCCTTGATTTCATTTAAAGACTGTGTTCTCGCATAAACTGTGCCAGCTTTGAGTTCATTTAAAGACTGTGTTCTCGTATAAACTGTGCCAGCTTTGAGTTCATTTAAAGACTGTGTGAAAACAGCAGTAGTGTTTCTAGCCAGCCTTGATTTCATTTAAAGACTGTGTTCTCGCATAAACTGTGCCAGCTTTGAGTTCATTTAAAGACTGTGTTCTCGTATAAACTGTGCCAGCTTTGAGTTCATTTAAAGACTGTGTGAAAACAGCAGTAGTGTTTCTAGCCAGCCTTGATTTCATTTAAAGACTGTGTTCTCGCATAAACTGTGCCAGCTTTGAGTTCATTTAAAGACTGTGTTCTCGTATAAACTGTGCCAGCTTTGAGTTCATTTAAAGACTGTGTGAAAACAGCAGTAGTGTTTCTAGCCAGCCTTGATTTCATTTAAAGACTGTGTTCTCGTATAAACTGTGCCAGCTTTGAGTTCATTTAAAAACTGTGTTCTCGCATACACTGTGCCAGCCTTGATTTCATTTAAAGACTGTGTGAAAACAGCGGTAGTGTTTCTAGCTAGCCTTGATTTCATTTAAAGACTGTGTGAAAACAGCGGTAGTGTTTCTAGCCAGCCTTGATTTCATTTAAAGACTGTGTTCTCGCACAAACTGTGCCAGCCTTGATCTCATTTAAAGACTGTGTGAAAACAGCGACATTGTTCCTAGCATAGACTGTGTCGACCTTCATTTCATTTAAAGACTGTGTCTATCCGTTGAACTGTGTTACGACATAATGGAACTTGGACTGTCATTTATTTCAACAAGTGTATTGTGCTGATGGAGTACAGTGCAGAGACTGTACCCGGTAAATTTAATTTTCTTTATAAAGTGCTTAATCACTGCACCTCGGAAGGTCCTAGATTGTTTTCGTTTATTATTCCAAATACGATAATTCCTTCCATCTTATCCTCGTGGAACTGTGACTCTAATCCTTACTGCTAAAGTGCGTTCAACATCATTGACTGTGGGAACTATTTCGGCGTGCTTCGCCTTAGAGAAGTGTCACACCAGTGCCCCATGACGTCCAATGTGGAAGCTCCACATTTCCCCGTTCCTGCCTCAGGTTTGAGTCATCAACACTAATACAGAGAAAACACCAACGACGGAAGACAACGCCGACGCCGACCGCAAGACGACGCAGCCGCCGCAGGACGACGTCCTCTCCACGCCGTCAGGGACAACCCCACGATTCAGCTGTAAAAGGTGACATAATTCTTTGCATATCTATTGAATAAACTGAAGGATCCACTTAATCATGAAATTTTTTTTCACTACCCTTCTCTCTCACTCTCTTAGCATGGGCCGTACACGCCTTGTCGTTCCTCATGCTCTCCGATAAACTGAAGTACGGGCGTTCCTGTTACAGTATAATTAAGGAATTATAGAATGGTATTTTATTTTTATATTTTACACTTTCTGTATTGATGTCTCTACTTTTACTGTTTAAGTCACCTGTGTTATATCATTGTAAGTATTCAGAGTTTGTAGATCCGCCATTGAATATATTATTCATTGTACAATTCCTCTGTATGAGCGTTTGGCTCGTTCGAATTAATTATTGAAATAAATATCTAACTATAGTGGATTTACAAGGAAAAAAAAGTAGTAACAAAAATGAACATTTTTACCTTATTGCTATTATAGCTGTAAAATTGAGTAAATTCTATAGTAAATTTAACTTTTCGGCACAGTGATGTGTTATAATGGAATTACCATATACAAAAAATATGTTATAAAAATGCAGCAAGTCAATTATTTGAATTCATAAAATACACTGCAGTATAGCCATACAGGTGACGACAAAACTGAATGAGTTATTCTTCTCTCTTTGATCAAATAATATTAACACACGCTTGAAATGCTTATGTCTCGCACATCGACATACACAATTAGCATATTGCAGCTTAGTCCTGCTTCAAGAAGCAATATGGTTCCTTTTTATCAAATATCTCAAATTAGCACCAGAACTACAAGAGCTGAAAATGAAATTTAAAAATCTGAAAATTAAATGAGATAAAACAGCAAACATAACTCAAAAAACTCAAAATATCAAACGACAATATTATGATCATTTAACCTCTTTCTGTACGTCTATACATTCAGTTGAACGCGCAACTTGCTTTGAACGCTGATGTTACGGATATTTTTCATCCATCTCATATCACCATCCTTACCTATGCTCACAAACATTTTACCATTCAAAAAAGCCACTATATTAATAAATATACACAAAATATTTGGAAATGAAAAACGAACATACTTTTAGTAAGGAGTTAAGTAAGTGGGAACATGAACTACAGTCGTAAATCAGGCTCATTAAGTGACTAATAACCCATGCTATGGTTTATTTGTAGACCAGATACAACAGTGAGCAGATACAATGGAATATTCACCACAGCTACCAAAAACCACACATTCATCAACAAAGAAATGCTAAAATGGCAAACGGTTATGCACCTACTGGAAGGTTAAAACATGTGGTAATTCACAATGGAAATACCTTTGGGACTATTCCTGTTGCTCAATCCATTCTATTGAAGGGAAGTTATAGAAACATTAAGGGTTTGCTGGAGTGTATTAACTACCAACACCTTCAGTGGTTTCTGTGTGGTGAATTTAAGATAACAAGCCTCTTACTTGGTTTGCAAAAGGAAAACACCAAACACCTTTGCTTGTTGTGCAAATGGAACAAACATGCAAAGAGTAGTAACAGAAAGAATGGCCACTCCAAGGATCACCACCTGCTGACTATTAATGTCAAACATGAACCATATGTGGAACGTTCAAAAATATCACTCCCTTCACTGCATATTAAATTATGTATTATGCATGCATACTCAGAATAATAATTCTGAAAGTTTCTAATACATCCCCAGGGCATTTAACCCAATGGCTAAACAAAATATTACAGCTGTTGTATTTACTGGACCCCAGATACAAAATTTAATGAATGATTCACATTTTGAGGATACTATGACCCAAGTTGAGAAAAGAGCTTGAAAAGCATGAAACAGCTCTGACAGCTGTTGTGGAAATTTTTCTGGGTAACTACAGAAGACCAGATTATAAACACACATTGTTTTTGAATTGTCGAAAGACTTGAAAACTCCTGGGCCATGCTGCATTTTTTACATGCGTGCGCACGTGCGCGCGCACACACACACACTATTTTCCACACAATCTTCACATTTATAGTGGGGAATATTGTGAAAGCTTTCATCAGGTGGTGGTGGTGATTTCTGGTTTAAGAGGAAGTACAACTACTGAGCAAATTAAGTAGAAATAAAAATGAAAATTCCAGCTTAATCTGCCAGTTCGGTGCCTGCAATCCCCACGTGACGAATCTTCAGCATCGATGGGTTTTGAGGGAAACGTGTATCAACAGGCGGCAGAGAATTTAAAAGAGTGGGTACATATGCGAAGGTAACCTCGTTCGTGACTCAGTGCAAACTGTAAAACTTCTAACATGGAGAAGAACTCGGCAATACATACGCTACAGACACTAGGAAGTCAGTTATTGTTGCAGACATCATCAGAGACGAACGAGCATCAAGCATTCTGTCTTAACCTTCCGTCAAGACATTCTACACATCCACATGCTGTATGCCTACTGGTGAATACGGTCACAGAATTAGCCACAGAGGAAAACTGCTAGGGGTCCGCCTAAGACAACCACTCATAGCTACATCCAACTCATGACCGAAGCTATGAATTCAAATCCCAATTGGCTAAGTAGCATTTGACTGTTTTAGTACCTCTGGTAGAATCAAGTAGAGACATTTATTGCTTGGATGTAACAGAAGTCATAAATTTTGACACAGCACATGATGAGTATCTGCTGCTGTAATTTTCATTAAAGTGGAACTCCCAATTCTGTGAGTAGGCTGAGAATCGGGCTAGTACAGAAAGCACCGGTTACCAGCCTAAGGGTGAAAACATCCTGACCGGGCGAGTTGGCCGTGCGTGTAGAGGCGCGCGGCTGTGAGCTTGCATCCGGGAGATAGTAGGTTCGAATCCCACTATCGGCAGCCCTGAAAATGGTTTTCCGTGGTTTCCCATTTTCACACCAGGCAAATGCTGGGGCTGTACCTTAATTAAGGCCACGGCCGCTTCCTTCCAACTCCTACGCCTTTCCTATCCCATCGTCGCCATAAGACCTATCTGTGTCGGTGCGACGTAAAGCCCCTAGCAAAAAAAAAAAAAAAAAAAAACATCCTGAATGGGTCACTCAAGCTATAGCTACTGATGTGTACGTTGCTATCGCTGTAGATGTCACAAACATGCCGAGTAGGTCGCTAAGTATATCTCTATTACTGCCAGCTGCAACATGCAGTGAAACAACTAGCTTACAGCCTCAGTCACAAAATGCTTTGTTTTAAATGTTGTATTATAATCTCCATCAGTGTTAAGGAGGACTATGCCTTTGATGGTAAGGACCTCCCTCCAGTTCCAGCAAATCATAATATGTCTATGACCAGATCAAACAATCACTGTTCAAGAAGAGCAAAATGCATTAAAGAACGCTTTGGACCGTTTTCCCTAGAACATTAACAGAACATCGTCAGGAAACCGAACACCGATTTGCAGTCACGTTTTATTTGGGTTCACGCTACAGGTTGCTGAAGTCTATTCCGCTGTAATTTTAAGCCCTTGAAAATGTATGTTATTTGCATCTTATCTTGTATCCATTCACAGTAATAAAGGTACACCTTAGCCTGCATTTCCCAGCTCATACGCTATTTTTTACTAGAAAATGTACGCAGTACTTATTTTTGTTTCTTTTATCCCATATTGTGGGTTCGCTGCATATCACATTAATTATCCACTCCTAAATTCCTGTCATCTTCAACACCCAGACAAAGCAATAAAATGAAACACATGCGCTGTCCACTGCAGCAAAGGAGAGGTGACCTTGACTACACCAATTAGAGCACAGTCCATCTCACTGATATTGTGGCAAACATCCGTATAAAACTCATTTGTTTCATATCTTATAAGTTTCATGTTCCGCAGTGATGGTGTAAATAAAGTAAGTTTGTTAGATGCTCCTCCTAATCAGTACAATTTACATTTGGTACATAATATTACAACATGGTACTAGTTTCTGCCCAGCATGGGGTCACATCCTCAGCCACTTAACCATGAATACATAACTTAGAGACTAATTCAGTTGGTTAGTTCCAAAACTCAACATGTAAATGCTGTCTAAGTTACTGTTACATATTTCTTTTCAGCATTACTCTATCCTTAGGCATGCCCTACAAGCACTATACCAGGCATATTTGAGGTTCCCGTAACGACATTATCATCATTGTAGCATACGAGGGTGATATCTGTGTTACATTCTGTTAACTGGTGGTAACTGCCACGTTTCTCTTTTTTTTTTTAGAGATGAATCTCAGGAAGTGGACCATTTTCCACTCGAAGTTGTTTCGGAACAACTTTAAGGGATGCTCCACTGAAGAACATACTTGACTAATTTCTCCAAAATTCAAATTCCGACTGCTGAAGCATGCACCAAAATAAATTCACTGCATCACACATCACGAGGCCAAGAAGTTGAATTTGACAGATACTCCACGGTTTTTGACACACAGGAAACACATTAATCCAATGAACGAAAATGACGAGGCATGCCCGCTTGTGAACACATGGCCTAAAAACTTGGATGGCAAGGTGCGCCCACGCATTCTCAATGCTCAGATACCTAAATATACTGTAGATAGAGCCCTGCGTCGATATACAAAATAATATCTGCATCCGCTCCTCTCTTCCTTCATCCACACCCGCATCCGCGAATGGTTATCCGCATTCGCAAAATGGCAGAGGCCTGACACCTGGCACCAGAACCTCTACAGTCACAGGTTTATTAGGAATTTTCTCTTGCGACAACTACCAACGTATTGGACTTAGTTCCTTCCTTTCATCAATTGCAGGCAGGAGCCAGTTAGGCTCAGGTCAATTTTACTGCTTTATGGTCTCAAGACACTATTCTCCCATACCAATGTCAAGGGTCACCTAACACCAAACAAAAACCATAGTAGGCTACACCTGGGTGAAAATCAATAAAGATCATTATTTTTATGTTATCAGCAAAATTATCCGCACTGCCACACAGTTTGTATCCACGAAGACACTAACTTTGTGATATCCGAATCCGTGAGAGCTCTACCTATAGTCCACTCAGTTTGTAACACATGGCTCTTGCGTTAACATTTCCGTATACTAGAAGGTTGAGGCGAGGGTTTGTCGAAGTTTCCTATTGTTTGATCTTCACATCACAAGCACAGGGTGAGACAGAAATATTTCGAATCCCTTTCAAGCCAATAGCCTATATGGAAACAAGCAGCGTGCAGGGCACGAGGCGCTAGTGAAGTTAATTTATAGTGTTTTAGATAGTGATTTGGACTATAGTGTACGTTAAGATCTTCAGGAATTAGAAGACAATAATTTGTATGAGGAAGTGTTAAGTGTAAATAGAGTAAATGAGCCAGGATATGCATATATCATTAGCAAGTCACTCAGTGAGTGATGAGCGTAACTTTTGCACCAGGCCTCCACAACCAAAATATGTAAAACAGGATGTCTGGATATGGATAAGTGGAGATAATAATCCTGTCATCCAACCCTTCCAATGTACACAGTGGTATTTCTGAGCTTTTATTTCAGATATATGCAGCCACTGCTCCATCAGAACTCTGTCTTTTTGGACTATATGGACACTTTTATCTTCTGTAATTGCTACAGAGACATATAATTATGTTCATAAGCAACCTACACATGAGAATAGGAAAAAGTTAAAAGATGATGAGAAATGGTTTAACACAACAGAAGAAATAGAGGCGTACTTTGCTTTGCGTATCCTGATGTCCGAGGTTCGGAAACTGCATATCCAGTTGAACTGGAGTAAAGATATGCGTATTGAAATTCCTACCTTTCCAAAAACAATGAATAGGGAAATATTTCTTCTCATTTCCTCCAGTTCACTGATGATGTTTCAGGTGATGCTAGTGACAAACTGAGAAAAATCAGGCCTACAATTTAGCATTTCAACACATTTTCTTCATTGTTTGAACTGTCAGAAAACAATGCCTTAGACAAATCCCTCATGAAATTGCATGGTAGGCCGTCGTACGTGCCATGTAATCGAAGTAAGAGGGCCAGATTTGGCATAAAGATATATAAAACTTGTGATGCAAATACAAGCTACTGCAACAACTTTTGTATATATACAGAAAATGACAAGATTGAACCTTCCTTGCCTGCGAGCACTACTATTATGAGCAGAGGTCCTACCTTTGAAGTGCCCCCCCCCCCCCAACAAAGAGGTTTGAGTCAAAATCAAAGCAGGCTCTTCGCATATCAATGACGACACGTCCTTTGCCCTTCTCGACAGCAACGTGTTCAAAAGTATATCATAATATACGATTTACACATCACCTGTTAGTACTGTGATAAAAAAAAAAAAATACTTTGTAACTTATTTCACACTCAGCAGCTGCTTTTCAGTGTATTTTTTCTTGAAGCATCCTTCCCCATTGCAATGATATTTTCGTCTTCTGGATCATGAGCGAGTCCAGTGTATACGTGCTTAATGTAGGCCTGAATTTTGTCTGATTTTTCCTATCAACACTGAAAACTCCTCCTGTGGGGAAGTTACTGTGAGGTACACTTAATACAGTACTGCAAATACATTACCTAAGGTTCTATAATGGAGAGAAGTAGATTAGAGCTCCTTCACTCGCAATCAACTTCACAACGCTGAAGGATAGCAAAAGTAACAGATGATCGAATAAGTTTAGTTGCCGACTCACAAGCATTGAAAGGAGGAGGGTTGAGCAGTATAGGTCGAAGGAACTGAACATTCATCTTCGTTCCTTCTTTTTTGCAGAAATTTATTTTTTTGTGATAATGTTGCTTTTCCATAATCATTTTCCCTTTGACCGTAATACTGTAATCGTGAGGTGAAATCCAAAATAAATACAGACAATCTGTAATTGATGGCACCCCTGGTTATGAGCATGTGTGAACCTTCGTTCAACAAGAGTCACACCCTGTACCTTGACAAGTGGTACATGTGTTCAGACCTTTGTATAAGATTTAACGAAAAGCAAACAATTATTGTAGGAACTGTCAGGCCCAACAGAAAAACCATGCCACCTGATATTTCATCGAAAGTACTGCAAAGAGGTGAATATCAAACATGGTCATCCAACAACATTTTGTTGCCCAAATGGAAGGATAACAAAGATGTTCATTTTCTTTCTTCACAACACGCACCAGCAAAAATTACACCAAAATGAAAACTCAGGAGACAGGGGGCACAAATGCCACAAAAACCAAAAACTAGCCCTTGAGTACCAAGATGGGATGAAGGGAGTAGATTTACTAGACCAGGTTACTGCCCTTTTTCCCATCATGAAGCGAACAGTCAAAGGGTACAGAAAAATATTTTCTTATCTTTTAGACATTTTTCTTTTCAACTCCTTTGTAGAGCACTGTACTTTCTCACAATCGAAATGCAGGAAACCCTACTACACAGACTTCCGTGTGGCTGTAGTAACACAGTTACATGCGACCATGCAGCTGTCTGATTACAAGGTCAGGGGACAACCATCACCTAGCACCCCTCTTTGACTACAAGCTAAAATCTCGGCTCATTTTCCCATGCACATCCCTAGTACTGAAAAAAAGAACAATCCCACTAAGGGATGATTTGTGTGCTCAAAACAGAAGAAAAGAAGTCGAGACGTAGCAGTCTAAGAAATGCAAAACTCCACATCATCTCCCTGATTGCTTTGAAATCTTATCATATAAAAACATCAATTTAAGTGAGTACATTCACCTACTGACAAAATTTCAGGTTAATATCTTTTCACAATCTATTTTCCCTTGTTCTGCACAAACAGCTTCTCCACTGGGATTTAAATCTGAGTCAGTGTGACATGAAGGGGTATTTAAATCTGAATACATTGGGTTAATTTTCCACAAAGAATCACACACATAGATGATTTCAATATTGCTTCATAAGACTATCTTTAAATTTTATGATGGAGAAAATTTCATAAAATATCTGCAGCTCTGAAGACAAAAGCATCTTACCATGGTTCCAACACCACCCCCTATTCAGAACACCGAAAGGTATGGGATTTCAGTACAGGAAGACTAGCGACAGAAAATTTTAATGGAAGAGGTGACTTAATTGCAGCTAGAATATAATTCTTATGACTAGGGCTCGGATGTTTAAGACCTAAAAATAGCCCAAATAAGCAAGCAAATATGACCTCAAAAGTGACGAAATATGACGTAAAAATGACAAAATGTGACCCGAAAATGATTAATCAAAATATGGGCATTTTAAAATAAATTATAAATTTGAACGGTAATTTCTCTGATACATATTTGTTAACTAAATTCTTTATTCTTACTTTAATATTCGTTTTCTGAATATAAATGTGCAACAATTATACACAGTCTATTACCCTTGATTCACTTATCAAACTTTTGTGAACGAAGTGCGCTAAGATTATCAGATCACACAACATTGTAAAAAAGTCCATGTTTGCACCCTGCATTGGTGGTTTGAAATATGAGAAAACAAATCAATCTATTTAAGAAAATATATTTTGGACTTCATTAACATTATCCAAATGCGATAAAGTTTAAACTGAGCACCAAGAAACAAATTAAATAGATGTCTTTCAGTACATTATGGTAGGGCGTCAGAGCCTATAATGCAAACTCACATACCTTTTACATTCTTCTCTGCGGGTGGAATTGGAGTGTATGACAAGATTCATCTTCAAAGCATCAGGCGCGAAAGACCTCCGATTAACACTTAACGCATTCTTGTAAGAGGAGAAGCTCCTTTCTACATCACAAGACGTTATTGGTGCATATTTAAATAATGTTAAATCACTGCTGTCGAGTATGCACTCGTCTTGAAGTGTACTGGTACCTTCTCCTCTAAGAACATCATTTATCTTGCACACACGGTGAAAACCATCATTTCGATTAAGCACATTTTGAAGTTTCCATTTTACACTGTCACCAACTATTTCATGTGATTGTTGTACTGAAAGTTCAACACTTCTCACAAAGTCAATACTTGCATGAATTCCTAAGCCAGCAGATTCTAAACGAGTAATTGCACTCGATATAATTACAAACTTCGACTTAATATATGCCAAACTATCTGACAAACTCTCTCTCTCTTTCTTAGCATTAATCCCGACTTGCAGGGTCTGCTGCTTTGCTACATCTCCTCCATTTCTGTCTGTCGTTGACATCTTCTGGTGTTAAGCCAACACTGTGCATGTCTGCCCTGATGTTGTCAGTCCATCTCTTTGCCGGTCTTCCTCATGGTCTTGTTCCCTCTGGGTTGATGTGGAGCGCTGTTTTGGCAACTGAGTCGTCCTGTTTTCAAACTATCTGACAAACTGTTGGAAAACAATTCCTGGGCAATCTTGATAGAAGAGGCATCATCTTTGTTGAAGCCGTTAACAATGTTTTCGATAGTGGATTAGTTTACGCAATAATACACGGGATTTAAAGATAAAAATTTCATTGTTCCGTATTGAAATTATTAACATTAAAAATTAAATAATTGAAGTTCAACCAATTCAATACATAAAAGAAAGAAATGTAGTAATTACATTCTTATTTAAATGGGACCGGTTTCGACCCTAGTCCAGGTCATCGTCAGCCGTAAAAACAAGTAGGCGAAATCACACAATGTTTATGAATATTGGAGGAATGGGTCAGTTTCACACTCTGTCAGGCACAAAGTCACAACACTATCAAATAATATATGAAGATTATAAATAAACTTGAAGTCGCGCTGATCACCGGGAACTGGCGGTTTGCTTCTACAAATCTATTCGTCTGCGACTTCAAGTTTATTTATAATCTTCATATATTATTTGATAGTGTTGTGACTTTGTGCCTGACAGAGTGTGAAACTGACCCATTTCTCCAATATTCATAAACACTCTGTGATTTCGCCTACTTGTTTTTACGGCTGACGATGACCTGGACTAGGGTCGAAACCGGTCCCATTTAAATAAGAATGTAATTACTACATTTCTTTCTTTTATGTATTGAATTGGTTGAACTTCAATTATTTAATTTTTAATGATAATACACGGGAGCATTGAGCCACGTCCCCCACCTAGTAAGAACTGGCTGTGGAGGGAGTGACGTCGAAGGAGCTAACTTGAAAGTCGCAACCTGCAGTGGTGCTTTCAAAAAAAATTTTTTGACGTTAGATATTAATTTATCGACTGCAGGAAAATGTCCACGAATTTCTTCTGCCACCCTATGCAGAGCATGCGCAAGGCAAGTGACGTGAATCATTCTTGGATAAAACAGCTTGAGGCCTTCAGCAGCTTTCACCATGTACGGAGCAGTATCGCTAACAAAGAGGAACGTTTTCCCGCTTAATTTCATCCTTTCACAAAATTTTTAGTGCATTACCAAAAAGAATTGCAATTGTTGAATGATTTTCTCTCTCTAAAACTTTGAGGTTAGTAGAAAAATATCCCCAGGGCGATCAGCATGAAGTGTTCCAATAATTACATTCCCTATCTACATGCCTGCAGTGTCCGTTGTCTCATCAATAGATATCCAAATTTCGTTTTCTGCTACACTGTGTCGTATTCGATTTAGAGTATCTTCATAGCAACGCGATAGTTTTTTCGCAGTGTTGATTCTGTAGGAACAGATTTTTTAGTGTATTTTTCCAGAAAATTCTTTCTTTTGCTAGTTGCTTTACGTCGCACTGACACAGATAAGTCTTATGGCGACGATGGGACAGGAAAGGGCTAGGAGTGGGAGAGAAGTGGCCATGGCTTTAATTAAGGCACAGCCCCAGCATTTGCCTGGTGTGAAAATGGGAAACCACGGAAAACCCTTTTCAGGGCTGCCGACAGTACGGTTCGAACCTACTATCTCCCGAATACTGGATACTGGCCACACTTAAGCGACTGCAGCTATCGAGCCCGGTCCAGAAAATTCTTGAAATGGGTATTGTTTACCTTGTTTAGAGGAATGTTTGCAGACATCATCATCTCACAAAGTTCCTTTGAAAAATCCGAACATCTGTCCATCGCTGAAGATGTAAAAGCCTTATTGAATATCAATTGCTTGCTGTGTTTCGCCGTGTTACAATGTTGTTGCATATTAAAACGTTTTTCAGCCACGACTTTCACTTCACACAACTTGCAAAATAGAACTAAACAGTCTGTACAGAAATATTCTTCTCCAAATTCCTTAACAAAGCTTCGTAACTTAACACTAGTAGAAGACTTTTCCTTAGGCGTACTGGAATGTGTGCTGGGATTCGATTTACTGTAAACTAACGCTTGTGTAAGTGAAAGGAGGTTGAGGTTCTAATATCTGAACTAAGACAAGTGAGCGATTACCAGAAGTAATTAGCTCACTGCTGGGACGGGATTTTCTGCATTATTTCTGTCTCCACCTGGGAGACCGGGTTGCCGAGTACAGCGGGTTGGTTATTCCACTATTCGACTTGTATCAACAGCGTGATAAACTTACCGAGAAGCAGTTTTGTAAACACTAGTTCGCATTCGGTAAGTAGAAGATTTCGCACACCTACAGCTGTCATCAAATCGCCGAAAAAGGACGTTTCTACTACAATAGCTCAAAATATGACCTTATGACAAAAAATAGCCAAAATATCCATTTATACGACAAATTAAAATCACTTAATTGTGACGATATTCACCAGATTTGCACCGAAATTCAATCAGAGAAGAAAATAGAGACAAAGAAAAAAATATGACTTTCCCTAAACATCCGAACCCTACTTATGACAAATGCATGGAATAACAATCTCCAGGCACAACGGGATTTCAGTACAGGAAGACTAGCGACAGAAATATTAAATGGAAGAAGTGAAATAGTTGCAACTATTAACACAAATGCATGAAATTACAAGCACATAAGACATATAAATAACACAGACGAGACGTGGGTCAATCAAAATCTTGCTGTCAGTTCTATCTGGCAGGATTCCGAAAATAATGGTGATTTAAGTGTATGTGTTGTATTGGTTGCCATGAAGATTCAACAAGAATAAGCTTTGTCCACAGGCAAAATGTGTGTTCAGGTCAAAATCAAAGTTTTCCTCAGACTACCACGAGGTAATGACAGCAAATACATAGAAACACTGGTTTTTAAATCGATTCATTCATTACCTGGAAGAGGGAAACCTAATAACGCAACAGCAATGAGTACTTTTTATAAAATTATTGTGATATTCAAGATGTTGCATAATAAGGGTATTGTTAATTCTGAGGCTACCATACAATTTTTAAAGTTAATTTCTACAGCATGTTGTGAAGGGATTATCCAGCGTAAATGAGGATGCAAATCTAATTTACGGTCCCAATGTCACTAAGCACAAACTCACAGACATCAAAGTATCAGAAATGTATGGTTTTCAATCGAGTCCTTACACTGTACCTTTAACATCCCTATTGTTACGGGCTCCCAAAATTACGCTATTATGTTCATCTTTCGTCTTACCTTCTGCATACTTCGTCGCCTTCTGGCTATGAACATTTCTACTGGCATCATTGTCCTCCGTCTCCTCACCCACTTCGTCTGCGACTGCCTGCTGTTCCTGCTGCCTGCTCTGCACTTGATTACGTCACCTGATTCCAGCATGTTGTTGGCCTCGCTTCGCTACAGTATATAAACTTGCCGTATCCATCGAATTGCGAGTCAGGCATTCTCTGTTAATGAAAGCGGCGGGAGCAGACACCTTTTCGCACGGCTGGCCCGTGGCGATTTTTAAATTATAATTTAATTCTACGAGACTTCACTTCTCCACTGTGCAGGGTGAGCAGACTTACGAATTGCTGTTATTCTGATTTCTTAAAAATTTTGGCTTATTATGCCTTAACTTACTTTGTCTTTTCGAACTCTGGCCCATGCTGGGCACTTCATGCAGTTTGGGATATACTTTTTCTACCCTTCAGTATTTGTAATATTTCTGCAAGGACTTGTGCTTGGACGAACATTTTTCTCCGTTACTAACTTTCTGTACTTCCTGTGTGCGTGTGATTTCAAAGAAAACAGAGACAGCAGCCTGACATTTCCCTCCTTCCATCCTTGCCATTCACGTCAATTCTTTTCTCATTCCCAGTTCATTTCTTTAAATTCATGTGCTTCGATTTGTAAAAGTGGCCTATGGTTATTTCAAACCAATTGGTATTTGGTGTGTGATTCTCGTACCTTTTTTCTCTTTAAATGTTCGGAGTTACTGTTAGTTTCCTTCTTTAACTGCGATAATATTATTCTATTCTGAGTTGAAACTGCTTATTATTCCAGGAGTATATTCCCCATGTGTAAAAATACGTTGTTTTCCCAGTTATCAGGTTATTACCCAGGTCTAGTCTCGGTCTAAAAGATCGCCCTTTTAAATTCTTTGTGTGACTATGACACTTTGAAAATTCTAGTCAAACGAAACTATTTTTGTAACTTGATTTTTACTATTGTGTGAATTGACTTGGTTATATTACTTTTTCCCTTTGGTCATGTTATTAATACATCTTGTGGTTTGAACCTTGTGGTTTTGAGGTGTTCTTTACTTCCCTACTTTCCCTATTCTCGTGTACCTACCACGATATACCTCCTGGATACAGGTCCAGACAATCACAATGTGAACTTTGCTGAAGTCTAGTTGTTTACTTTTATTTATAACGCTTCATTCTATTTCCTTCGTCGCTTGGTGCTCGAGCTCCCCTACATTATATATGCTATATGGCTGGTGTTCTCTATAAGGCATGACCTTGACCTCAGCGCTTCTGATATCTGAGCACGTACTGATTTATGATCGGCCCTTTTCATTAACTATGCATTCGCATACATTTATCGTAAGACGAAAATATCTGAAAACTGAACCGTAACACTATGCTTTGCTGACGATCTGGTGATCATAGCTAAAGACCAAGCAGCAGCTTCAATCCTAGTCACTTCTGTCATATATCTGCTTCAAGAAATAGGTTTGCATATAAATGCAGACAAATCAAATGCCATTATTATAAAAAATGGTAAACTTCATTCTGATGATATCGTGACGGTCTCTGGAAACATTACAAGTATAAATGATAGTGAAGAAATAAAATATTTAGGGGCGACTTTCAGACAGACTTTAGTCTTCAATGAAAATCAGGTACTTGAAAAATTGAAAGCTAACTTAGATCAGATTACCAGGACTCACTTACTCCAACCGCATCAAAAACTGACTGTAATAAATCAGTTTATTGGCCCTACACTGATATACCCTTTCCAGACTGTTTCGATTGAGAAAATTCCCAAATCAAGTCTGTTATAGCCGACAACATGATCAGAAGCGCACTTAAGGTATGTATTAACGTTCGAAATCGCCTTTTTTGACCAAAAATGCCATTTTAATTTTTTCACTGCAAATGAAAGCTTGAAGTCTCTACTTCAAAATGAAATATAATTCTACATATATTCCAACTGTAAGTATCTGAAAATAAGATTTAAATAGCCACGTGCGCATTTGATAAGGGGCGTGGCTGCAGTGTCCTGCTTACATGTAAACATCTTGTCAGATTTTCTTATTCAAATTTACCCCTTTGGTGTGACATGCCTCCTGAGTACATAGTTCATAGTTCTGACCAACAGATGTCAATACTTGTATATTCCAAAGACTTTTATTCCATTACAACAAAATTAAATTCTTTCAAGGTCCACCTATTCAATACAATGACGTTTTATTGTGATTTAATCACATGTCAAATAGTCAAATGGTACTAGTTTCGGCATCTATGTGCCATCATCAGCCTTGAGTACAAATTAAAACAAGATATATATTCCTAAAACATCTAAAACACATTTTAACACATTATAAAATAACATACAATTAATGTGGTGATACATGAAATACGATAAAATTATGATACAATTGGTGTGATATAAAATTCTTAAAATTCCGGCTGTTCGTTACATAATTCAGTCTGTGTGCATCCGGGATAAGTGAATTTTTACAGTTGTATGCTGTCTATGTGAATGACATTTGTTCCTTTAGATATTAGGTGGTTCCAGGGAAGTTTACTTTGATCATGTAAGATCATGATGTATTTAGAGATGAATTCCCACTTCAATTTGAACCTGAAGGAGAAAATAGCTAAGTTAGATGTTGGAAGCAATGTATGGAAGTTACTAGAAACATTAGAATCGTTAAATGATGATTGACTCACCTTGAGCAGCATGTGAACGTGTTGTTACACAGACGGAGCAGGACGAAGTGTGTGAGCAACGGTAAAGGAGGCTAGGGGAAGGCGAGGGGAAGGAAGGAGGCGGAGCACTTGCGGGGCAATGGAACTAAGGCGGGGCGGAAGGATGGGGTAGTGGGGGTAATTGACGGGAGTGTGTATTCCGGATTACTTGGAAAATCAAACTGTTTTTCGATAGTTTGGTATTTTTAAGCCAATCGATTAAAAGATCAAAAAGGATATTGGGTTTCTCGTAAATCTCATTTAAATTATAATTGGGGTTAAAATATTGGTCGCAGTTGATGTAACAATTTTCAATGATATTCATTGTGGGTCCCTTGTTTACTGTTTGAAGAACTTCCATATCTTGTTCAATGTCGGTAAATTTGTGATTAGTGTCGTGCATATGTACACCCATGGCAGAGAACTTATTGTGTCTCATCGCGTTGACGTGTTCCGAATATCTAATCATAAAGTTGTGCCCTGTTTGACCTATGTAGGAGCTGCTGCATTCATTGCATTTTAGTCTATATATTCCAGATTTGGAGTAGATACTGGGGGTATTGATTGATGCAGAGTTGTGTAAAATTTCGGAGGTTCTATTGTTAGTTTTGAATAAAATTCTTACGTTGTGTTTTCGGAAATGGTTGGTGATTTTGTGGACGTCATTATTATAAGTGAAGGTGGTTGAAATATGAGTTTTTTCTTTTTCTTTTATGAGTTTGGTTTTAGGCCGGTACCTATATTTGTTTATTATTTGTTCCATAAACTGCCTGTTGTACCCATTGAACTTAGCAATTGCCCTTATGGTATTAAGTTCATTATTAAGATCTTTCTTTGCCATGGGTATGGCGAAGGCTCGATATACCATGCTATTGTATGCTGCACGTTTGTGCATTATGGGATGTATGGAATCTTTGTGTATAGTGTTAGCAGTTTGTGTAGGTTTCCTGTATATTTTGTAAGACAGGCCAGATGTATTTCTAATAATGGTTATATCTAGGAATCAAAACAATCAGAAGGTACAAAATCAGAAATGAAGTGAATAAGAAGGAAGCCAGCATCAAGGATCCTGATGCCAGTGCTATTAAGAAGCACAGGTGTCCTCATCTTAAGGTGGTGAAGCTCCTTACAGGCACCCCAATGGAGGTGAGCTGCATGTACCATTCTAACCACATATCATCCTTCCTACCATTCTTCAATCTTTGGCAGTACCAGGAATTGAATCCGGGCCTCTGAGGACAGCAACTAAAATAGTGCTATAACCGCTATGCTAGCGTAGTGGATATTAAGATAGATTTCTGTGAAATGTACATATAATGAGAATGGACAATGAAAGAACTGAAAGGAAATACCTCAAAATGAAGGCAAAAAGCCCAAAAAAGACCAAGGAAACCAATAAAAGCAGTGAAATCAGAAGTGATAGGAAAGGAATTCACATGGGAAGATGTTCAAGAACAAAAAATGTATGAAGATAGGAAGTAGTAGTGAGTGCTTGTATAGGTGGTGAATGATGATGGAAACAAGAAAGTAGAACTGGCTGTGTCAGCTACGAGGATACATATGGATGTGCTGGGAGTTAATGTGGTCGGGTAAGGAAGGATAATAAGGAAGAAATAGGATACATAAGGTATTCTTAACAGTTGTAAAAAAACTTCCTTGCAGTTATGCAAGTTACTCTTATCCAACTGGGCTGACTTTACAAACTTCTCAAATTTGCAGAATAAATAGCTATATCATAGGTACACATTTCTCAGAACTAATGGTACCCATTTTAATCATAATGAAATAAAGGATCGAGGTATACCATTAGTTCCGATTGGCCCACCCATGACCTGATTGTTTTTTTGCATGCTCCATTCATATTGACTCTAATCACCCTGTGCTCCGATTGTTGTCTAACTTTTTTTTTCCATAATATCATTTCATATGTTTAAACTGAATGATGCGTACAATACTTCTGTCATGAGATGTCACATTGTTGCTGAATACCAAGATCGGCGCATTGTTTGGAATCTAGTATAGCCTATTTCATTTTACAACATTCTAAAGTAACAAATATCAGTTGTCATATATTTATTCACTGAAGTAGATACTGACGTTCATAATGCCAAATAGCTTAGTGTCCTTAGATAATATTTGTAAGTCCTTCCTCACCCATAGAGCCATCAACTTTTGGCAATTAGGTGGCACAGAAGAGAAAGAGGTTTAGAATGGCACTTGAACCAACACCTGTGTGTAGTAAATATTATTCATTTTGATGTATCCGTCCGACTCGTTGCTTGAATGATCAGCATACTGGCTTTTGGTTCAGAGGGTCCCGGATTCAATTCCCAGCCGGGTTGGGGATTTTAACCTTCATTGGTTAATTCCAATGGCTTGGGGGCTCGGTGTTTATGCTGTCCCCATCATCCCTGCAACTCACACACCACACACAACACTATCCTCTACCCCAATAATACGCAGTTACCTACACATGCCAGATGTTGCCCACCCTCATGGGAGGGTCTGCCTTACAAGGGCTGCATCCCGCTAGAAATAGCCACAGAAAATTATTATTTTTTATTTATTTATTTATTTATGTTTTGAAGCTATACTAGTTCAATGTACCCAACCCGTGGACCCAGCACCCTGGACCTCATGATCTCCTCACTAGAACTTAAAACAATAACCCCAGGCAGGAACATTTTCCTCTGCGACCACCAGTCCCTCAATGCTAAATTCCTCCTACCCCACCCCTCCTCAAAGCCTCACAGCAGGACATGCTCCCGCTCTACCTAGATCATATCGTAATCTGGCATCGTGCTGACTGGCCTGCAATGTGCTGAGCCCTGGAATGCCTTCCCTGGAGCCTTCTCAAAATAGCTGATATCGAATCGGCTCTTGACCTGCTGTACGATTGGCTGCAAGCTGCAATTAAAGACTTCATACCTGCACAACGGGCAACTACCAGCAAATATCAACACTGGCTATCACAAGTGACCAGACTGATACTATGTAATAAAAAGAGAGCTTGGCACCTGTGGAAAGACTTCCCTAACCCACACACTCACAATACCTTCATTAAAATCCGCCACCACGTGAGGTTTATGATTAGAAGAGACTACAAAACACACGTAGACAAAGTCATTGAAAATGTCCCCAGCAATCCCAAGTGGTACTGGAGTCTCATCAACATACAGAGAAGGACGGAGTGGATTCCTGTCAGCGTGAACCACAATGATGCAACAGCAGACGGCGCCGATCACAATGAACTGTTCAACAGGTATTTCTTCTCCAACTTCTCCCCTGCCTTACAAAAGCAACCGCTCCCTCCCGTAGGTACAGTTTTAAGCAGAACCCTATCAAGCATAACTACCACTCTAAGTGAAGTTCATAACCTTTAAACTCTTTGCACCAAGAAAGCTACCGGTCACAAAACTATCGGTCCTCTTTTACTAAAACATACAGCCAGCACACTTTGCAAACCTCTCTCTAAATTATTTAACATATGTTTTGCCACGGGCTATCTTCCTATTACCTCGAAACAGGCAAATATTGTTGCATTTCTCAAATCAGACAACAGATTTAATGCTTCATCTTACTGACCAATTTCTATTCTCCCTATACTATCCTTTATCTTTGAAAAAATTATACACCAGCATCTCCTCGCATTCCCCTTGCCCTATATCTCAACCAATCAGCATAGTTTTCTACCAGATGGCTATTGTCTAACAAACCTGGCCACTCCACACAGCTTTGCATTACATGCCATTGCAGCTAAATCACAGCTAGATATCTGCTACGTAGACAATTTGAAAGCTTTCGATTCTGTAGACCATACTCTGCCGCTCCATAAACTCTCAGAACGATTTAATATACATTACAGTCTTCTGACCCTTGTTGCTGGCTTCCTACATAACCGTTGGCAGAGACTGGTAATATCAGGTACTTCATCCTCATGGCTACCAGTCACCTCCGATGTCCCACAAAGCAGTGCTCTTGGCCCCTTGCTGTTTTGCTTGTTTATGGACGATCTGCCATCTGAACTCAACTAAACAGCAAATACCCTACTTTTTGCTGATGACTGCAAGATATTTAGGGAGATCAGGAATCTAGCAGATGTAGCTCTGCTACATTCTTCACTTAACACCCTCTTGAACTGGTGCCGTACTTGGAAACTCATCCCCAATCCACAAAAAAGCAGCAACATGACCATAACACTAAGTAAATCTCCTCTACCGACATCATATTACCGCCGAGTGCAACAATTCATATATAGGACAAACCGGAAGAAGTTTCATAACCAGATATGCTTAACATTTCGATGCCCAGAAACACAACAAACACTCAGCAATGAGAAATCACATGAAAGATAAGGGCACAGCTTCATCACCATCGAACAGGATCTCCAAATTTTAGAAAGAGTAAAAAAAGGCACATTCATGACCGAGTTCGAGAATTTATACATTTTCCTGGACCAAAAAAACAACGTAAATAAAAACCTAAATGACCCAATAGATAACAGAAGCCCTTTATATGACCAAATAGTAATTTCGTTCAATAAGATAAATCTCCAAGACAAAAATTTTAAAATTTTTTAAACATCAAAAAGCACCCCTACAACGTTGACGAACACATCACGCCAACCTTCCCCTCCCAACGCACACGACTCCCTCCCATACGCCAACCACAAGCTGACGAACACATCACACCCCTCTTCCTCTCCCAATGTACACAACTCCCTCCCATGCACCAATTATAAGCCCATAACCCCGCCTTCTATCGTCCACTCCCCTCCACCAAAATGACACGTACAACACGAGGAGCAAAACGTTAGTGATCACCAATGTTCCTGAAACTTCCCACTCAAAACGTCAACAGCCCAACAACATTAAAGGTGAGCGCAAACATCATATATTCCACAGCGGGGGGGGGTCCCTGGCAAGGAGTAACATCCCGCAAACCCTAACACTGGACCTTGAGTGGGTATCGTGACGCGTTGGCGGGTGACAGATAGCCGGCACCTGGCTGGTAGCGTCAGTTGACCAATGACGAGCCGGACAGGCGTTTTCCTGAATATACTGAATAGGAGATAACGGACCACCTGGCCGGTAGCGTCAGTTGACCAATGACGAACCGAACAGGTGTTTTCCTGAATATACTGAATAGGAGAACACGGACCACCTCCCCAACCCCAAGGTGTTAAGTGTGGCTTGAATTAATCCATACCGAAGGGGTGCATGGCACATGGGTGATGTGTCACTAACGGAGCCTCAGGGAAACTAGGTGACCTTCCTGAGTAAGTAACCTTACTCGGATAAACGGAGCTCTGTCTGAGCTGACCATCTACTTCTTCGGTAATCGTGGGACCGAAACGGAGACCCTAGAACAAACCTTAAGTGAAAGCTCAAACTCAACAATACAAGGAGTGGATTTTTTTTTTGCTAGTGGGTTAACATCGCTCCGACACAGATAGGTCTTATGGCGACGATGGGATAGGAAAGGCCTAGGAGGTGGAAGGAAGCCGCCGTGGCCTTAATTAAGGTACAGCCCCAGCATTTGCCTGGTGTGAAAATGGGAAACCACGGAAAACCATCTTCAGGGCTGCCGACAGTGGGATTCAAACCCACTATCTCCCGGATGCAAGCTCACAGCTGTGCACCTCTAACCACATGACAGGAGAAAAACCAATAACACTATTTAGTATTAAAAGATACCCTACAGAGCACAGAGTGCCTCTAATCGCATGGCCAACTCACCCGGGAGTGGATTTATCCACAGACTTATCATCAGAAGACTCTAAAATGGAGGTGACTGAAATAACTCCAGGAGTGGTTACATAACCAGGAACATCAGAAACAGGGATTAAACCTTTGAAAAAAAAAAATTTTTTTTTAAACTCTCTGGAGCACAAAGGAAGAAACTAACGAGGGAGAGGAAGATGAGGGAAGGGACCTGGACGGAAAACAAACCGCCCAGGAGCGAAAAGACCTCAACTTCCAAAAGACCTCACTCAGAATCAAGCACTCATAAACAGCGAGTACCAAAGCATCGAAGAAGCGAATCAATGCAACCTTCGAGCTACAGGGACACTGTAAAAGGCATCAAAGTAACCGCAATGGCTAAAAACCAAAAACTTAACCAGGAACAAGCAGACCTGTTGAAAGGGAAAATTCTAGAATTGCTGGATGATAACCCTGAATAGGTGTCACCACAATTTCTGGATAATAAATTCTCACAGGGTATCCTCTGGATGATCTGTAAGAATGAAAAAACTAAACACTGGCTATCCAGATCTATAGAGTGACTTGGCAGCCCTTGGGAGGGAATGGAGTTGCAAGTTCTAGACTACAAAGATCTCCCAAGGAGGCCAAGGGTCCTAAGCTGGGCCCCAGTTACAAACGATGTGGAAATGATGAACACTGAATTTTCAAGACCGCATTATCATCGAAACAGACTTTCAACCTATTAGACGTGTTACATATATTTAGTACGTGGGTTTGGGTCCCACTGGTGGCCGGTTGACCATTTTTGTTCTGTACTTAACATCTCTTCTACACGTACTAAATGTACGTAACACAACCTAATATGTTGAAAGTCGGTTTCGATGACAATGCGGTCGTGAAAATTCAATATTCATTGACTTGGCCCACAGCGGGCGACTTAAACGCACTCTACAGTGTGATGGCAGTAGTGCCAGACCTGTAGCTTAGATTCTTTCCAACAGAACAAGGATGACCTAGGCCACCGTAGCTCAATTGGTAGAGCAACCGACGCAAAATCGGAAGGTTGTGGGTTCGGATCCCACTGGTGTCCGGTTGGCCATTTTTGTTCTGTACTTAACATCTCTTCTACATGCACTAAATGTACGTAACACGACCTAATAGGTAGAAAGTCTGTTTCGATGACAATGCGGTCATGAAAATTCAATATTCATTGACTTGGCCCTCAATGGGTGACTTGAACGCACTCTACGGTGTGATGGCAGTAGTGCCAGACCTGTAACTTAGATCCTTTCCAACAGAACAAGGATGACCTAGGCCACCATAGCTCAATTGGTAAAGCAACCAACGCGAAATCGGGAGGTTGTGGGTTCGGATCCCACTGGTGTCCGGTTGGCCATTTTTGTTCTGTACTTAACATCTGTTCTACACGCACTAAATGTACGTAATACGACCTAATAGGTTGAAAGTCTGTTTCGATGATGTGGAAACCATCGAAAAAATACTGAAAGCACAGAACCAAGGACTTCAGGTAAGTGACTAGCAACTTATGAGCAGGAAGGTGACCAAGAAAGGCCAAACTCTGGCAGTCTCGGTGGACCCCGACTCTTATAAGAAGCTAGAAGCAAAACAATTTAAGGTCATCTGCGGCCTAAATCAAGTAACTTTTAAACCACTACAAGGTAAACCCAAACCCAAGAGTGTGAATGAGAGTGGTCCAGGTAGATCTTCAACACAGTAAGGCTGCCACAGCAGCACTGTGTGTGGCGATGAGAGACTGTGACCTGGCTCTAATTCAAGAACCTTGAGTTGCAAACGGCAAAATACACGGATTGGGAGGGGTTGGAGGCGAACTGATATATTGTCGGACCAATCAGACTTCCAGAACCTGTATACCTGCCAAAAAAGGAATTAAGTTACAGGCGGTGATGGATTTCTGTTCCGGAGACCTCATGACAGTGGCAATCCAGACATCATCACAGGAAGGGTCAAGGAGAATTATCCTTGAATCTGCACACCTTCCTCATACCGCCAACTTTTAGAAACAAGAAATAGGAAGATTTTTTTAATTCTTGGATTTCATCACATATATTCCACTACGGTCTAAGTAAAAAAAGGTCAGGATAAAAGGCATACATATCTACGGTTACAATGCGAATTGACCATTAAATTTAAAATCCTAAACTAAGAAAGCATAAAAATGGTTACAAGAAAATGTACCTAATCATTCTCACTTATGACACATACGAATAATATTTCTGTCACATCGACACATGTAACAAAATGCATAATACCATATCTTCTTGCGTAATTAACGCACTTTTTGACGAAAAATACAGGCGAAAATTTCCGATGCGCAAATTATTCAAGGAATTCAGATATTTACAAATTATGTGCAATTCATTTACATTTAATATATACATCAAATATAATATAAACACCATTGTCAACTCATTTAAGGTTATCATCATTTGGCATAAAATTCCGGCATGATATTTTTTCTGAAAAGTCAAATAGGGTACATCAGGTAAGTTAGACACCTGGGTCTGAAGTACCGACACTGGAAAACATTATTCCCGTTACGAACTGACAATACGACCTGAAGTGAAACAAACGTGACCTAATAAAAGTTGCACAATTCATGTAAAGTCATAACAATGACATACCACAAAAAAAAAAAAAAAACAAAAAAAAAAACTGTCCAACATGAGACGGGCTGGGCATCGAAGGAGGGACCCTACTACATTACCCCAAACCGTTCGTATACTATCTTGTACGTGTGACATGTCCATCCACCCTTTTTCCTGAATACGAAAGTGGATCACTCGCGGAAATTTTGCTTTAGGCATTGTTTTTAGTTTTAGAACAATGTAAGGTGCAAGCTTTCTGCCATCAGCTGTTACAGCAAGCATTGGAGTACATTGTTGTTTTTTGCTTCCGGTAGTGTGTACGATAACAATGCATGTTCCTTTCTTATCGACTGTTTGCCTTTGTGGCATATGGAAAATGATTGGCGTCTGACCGGTGGTTCCTATAAGGGAAATCAAATATTCCTTCACCTTACGCTTCTCAATCACAAAGCGATGAAAATGGTTGCAATCATTCGTCATTTTTGGCATAATGTTGTTCTTTGTCGAAGAGAAAAGTTCATTTCTCTTCATAAAATTAATCAAGCCTTGAATAACCTTCAAATCCTAGACACTGATTCCATGTGCAGCGGCTATATCTCATTCTTCTTTCATGAGAAACGGCTTATCCAACGTTGCGTAATAAAATCATATATTCAAGCAGATCCTCCTCTACTTGCGGAAACTCGTCGCTTTTTGGTCCGCGAAATGCTTTGCAAGACTAGTTGGCCACTTGAAGTGAACTTTGTTACTGCGGTAGTGCATGCATTTTTTGGATACTGAATACTTCCTGTCTGCTGCCATATTCCCGTATGTTTCGGCGTAACTGATCACCGTGAGTTTGTATGACACAGTATTACTCAAGTACTGTGGAATGACAATTTTGAGATCACAGAATGTCTCGTTTACTCGCAAAACTAGTGCAGTGAGATTTCCTGCCGGCTAATAACAGCACATTGCCCTGTATTTAGAATGATTGCTTTTGCAATAGAAACCCTGATATACTTATATTTGAGTACTTGACATCTTTATTTCGGAACCCATCCGGAGCTGCATGATGGATGTTCGAAGTTGTGGGTGGATCAAATACGTGAACATTTCTTTTTCTCCACTTTGGACCCAAAAATATTGGGATGCGTAAATTATGCAAGGGAGTTAATTACATGAGAAAATACGGTAGTTTCCTTCATCAGACAGTAAAATGAATGGAAATTTATAGGTATCTCTGAACACTTGGAGATAACGTTTGTTATATTTTTTGGCCATAACGAGAAAAGAAAATACCAGAAACTTTCACCGACACAACCCCCTTAAAACATTCAACTCATTAAAATTATGCACTTAAATACACGAAACTACCACATACAAAATAATTTGATATTTTTTTTTTTTTTTTTTTGCTAGGGGCTTTACGTCGCACCGACACAGATAGGTCTTATGGCGACGATGGGATAGGAAAGGCCTAGGAGTTGGAAGGAAGCGGCCGTGGCCTTAATTAAGGTACAGCCCCAGCATTTGCCTGGTGTGAAAATGGGAAACCACGGAAAACCATTTTCAGGGCTGCCGACAGTGGAATTTAATATGTCCCATACATAATTAACATTCAAAGCATAGAAATGCAAGAAAAAACACATGGCCTACAACTCCGACGAAACTACGCAAAGAAACGATGTTAACAGCGCTCGAACAACACAATAACAAACTCATTCTTTCGTCCCGATTAACAGAGTCGCTAGCGCATGCTACCCTCTCTTGCTTGCAGGACGATTGCCGCCTGGTGAGCGGGAAACACGACAGACGAAGGTGACAGACGAAACACACACAAATAAAGAATCAAATAAATACGCTTGAAAATGAGGTTTCGTAAATTACACAAGCACATAAGAATTTATCGTTTATCCTTTTTTTTAAATTATTTTTTGCAAGTTGCTTTATGTCGCACAGACACAGATAGTCCAAGAGATCATCAGAGGCCCAGAGGAAGACCGCCAGACAGATGGGACAATGAATAGATGATGCTATCTGGCAGAGAACTGCCCAAGACCGTTCCACCTGGAGAGTTCTGCTAAAGACTTACCTGATCTCATGACTTAAAGAGGCCAGATCGTGTAATGACAGAATTGGCTAATAATGATGTTGAGTGGCTTTCAAAGCCGAGAATTGTGAAATACTCTATTCCTACGATAGCTTACTCAGAAATTTTCTAGGATTTCATTGAAAATTTTGTCCTATTTCATCGAATTTTTCCTGTGTAAGAATACGGCGCTTTACTTTCCGTTTTGCGTCAAGAACACTATTCGTTTTTCTAAATTTGTTCACAACTTGACGAACCGTTTCTCTGTGCGGTGCACGGACACTGGGGAATTTGTCTATTAATAGCCGTTTTACTTGTCTACAGGACTCTATTCTCACATAGGAATCATACATGAAGATTCTGTGTTCTAAGATCTTAGCTGGAGTACGGGTGCTCATTCGGTTATACTACTTGGCATCGTATACTTTTATATACGCACTTGGCTTCCCGCAGCCGTGACAGGTTCTGGACCTTCGAAACTTTCTCCACTCTACTTTGGTGTTTGGCCGCAGCGCGTGACCTTGAGTGTGCTACGTAGTCACCGGGAGCTGGCGGCTTTCTTCTACAGATCTGTTCGTCTGCGAATTCAAGCCTTTTTGATCTTCGCAAGTTGATTGTTAATGTTGTGACTTTGTGCAGAACAGAATGTGATGTCGTGTCTTTGTGCCTAACAGTGAAAAACTGACCTCCAACATTCTTAAACATTTTACATGTTTTTTATGGCTGATGATGACCTAGACTAAGGTCGAAACCGGTCCCATTTAAATAGAAATGTATTGAATAGGTTGAACCTCCAGTTATTTAATTTTTAACTTTAACACGAAGACGAACACAAACACGTTGTTTCACAATCGGTCACGAAAGAAAAGAAAAAGGTCAATGACAACAGTACATACGCTCTGCCTTCTAGCCTTTATTATTACGAAGGCGGATCAAATATAAATAGGAATTTGAACATACTGCTTTCTTTTCTTTTTTTTTTTTTTTTTTGCTAGTTGCTTTACGTCGCTCCGACACAGATAGGTCTTATGGCGACGATGGGACAGGGAAGGAAGCGGCCGTGGCCTTAATTAAGGTACAGCCCCAGCATTTGCCTGGTGTGAAAATGGGAAACCACGGAAAACCATTTTCAGGTCTGCCGACAGTGGGGTTCGAACCTACTATCTCCCGAATACTGGATACTGGGCGCACTTAAGCGACTACAGCTATCGAGTTCGGTATTGCTGTTGTTAGTGATAATTCTGAGGCCGGGCTTTGCCAGGATATTGGTGGGGGTGTCTGGAGAAGGGGTTTGCGCGTGCGGGAACAATGGAGAGCTGGGCTGCTTCAGTACGGCGTGAGTGAACAAGAGGTGCAAACATCTGTTGCGCAAGGCATCATTATCAAATTTCTCAGATAAGAGGATACCAATCCTTCTGAAATTTTGAGATAGCTCCGCGCAGTTTGGGGAAGAAACACTATCGCAGACTCGAGTGTATGAGAGGGCTAAAAAATTTGTGGCAGGAAGAGAAGCTGTGGAAAATGAACCTCACGAAAGGAGACCACGCACAAGCATCACTGCACTTTACAGAGGTAAAATTAAGTGTAAAGCATCATTGGAGACAACATTGTTGCCATTCATGACATTAGTGGTGAATATCAGTGAATAAAAATATCACAAATTGTTTTAGACATAGCAGTAAGTTATGGAAGTGTTCAAACCATTATCCAGATGAACTCCATTTCAGAAAATTGTCTGCCAGGTGGGCTCCTCGTCTCCTCAACCATGAACAAAAAACTTTACACCAGAAAGTATGTCAGAGACTCCTGCGTCGCTAGAAGGAGGAAGGAGAGAATTTCTTGCCTCATATTGTGACTTGTAATGAAACTTGGGAGCATTATTACACCACAGAGTCAAAGGAAGCAAGGATTGGCGGCAAAGAGATGAAGCAGGTCCGCTCAAGGCCAAAACATGCCCATCTGCTGGAAAGGTGCATGCAACTTTTTTCTGAGTCTCCGCGGGGTCGACTTTCTTCACGAACAAAGGACAATTAATGCAGCCTATTACTTGTGGATGAAGCTAAAGCTGTGTATCGCAACAAGCGACGCTGGTAACAGATCCAAATCGTCATTCTTCTCCACGACAATGCAAGGCCACATACTGCCGCTTTAACGCGGGAAAAATTGGAGGAAATTCACTGGACACCTTTGGAACACCCTCCATACAGCCCAGATTTATTGCCTTGCAACTAACATTTGTTTGAACCACTCAAACAAGACCTAGGAGGACAACGGTTCGATGACGATGCAAGTGTAGAAGAGTTCGTGTGAAACTGGCTCCGCACACGTCCCTTTTCTTTCTATAAGGACGGCATCAAAAACTTACCAATCCGATGGAGAGAATATGTAACGAAGGTAAGACACTATGTAGAAAAGTTATCTCTATATGTGCGCGTGCGTATGAAAAGGGACCACATGTTGGGTATTCAGATAAAGCTACTGCCATGTTCCATAATACATAACTAATATCATGTAATTGAACTGAATACTTCCGAAAGAAATTAAGGCCTTAAATTAGCATGTAATGTTACGGTCTAATTTTTTCATGGAGACCTATCTATCGATGCTAAGACTATGAGGTTTTATGACTTGCAGAATGTCATTGAAGACAACTAATTGCAACACTACTGCACTTTACAAATATTATCACATACCTTAATGATCGATAATCACAGCCAGCATAAGACAGGAATATCAGTTATTCATGCTGAAGCCTGCGTTTTGGGCATATTATATGCCCTTTCACCGTCTGGTCCCAATGTCCTACCTTTCTACAGTAGCTGCAGGTGGATCGAGATCTCTTCTTTGGGGAGAATTTTCTCGGAGTTGGTGGTTTTCTCTTCTGAGCCTTACTTGTCTTTTTAGGCGTTACACTTTTTGAAGATGATGATGATGATGTAATTATTGGCAGAAGCTGGCTCCGTAAGATTTTCACATGAGGTGGATGGTAGCGGCACTATTGGAGCAGGGAAAGATGTTACAGCGTGACACAGTATATCTTTCTTATCTTCTGATACGAAGGGTCTTATCTTTTCATGGAGATACATCTGCCTATTGATACTAAGTCCTCGAGGTTTGATGAATTGCGGAAAGTCACTGAAGTCAGGCGGTGGATTTTCTGGAAGGATGGTGTAGGGTACTTCGTCAGAAACTATGGATTTCTTTGTCAACACTACACAAGAGTGCCCTTTCATATACAGAAAGTGATGTATCTGGTTTATTTGTGGAATTTTTTTCATTCCAGCACGGAACTTGTTTTGCCAGTCATAAGTAGGAATTGTTACATTTCCGGATTCTGTGCCAACAGCGACAGGAATAATAGAGCTAGAAAACTGACAACTTTTACGGGCAACATTAATTACATATTCAATAACTACACTTTCATTTTTCCAGAATGCTCACTTGAAACAACCAAAATACAAATCAGGTTGAAATTTCATGAGTCCCACTGGCAAAAGTGAAATTTTGCAACTGCCGTTCTTTCCTGCCATAACTCTCCACAAGAGGTATCTCATTAAGCTGATGTTTTTAATTTGCCCAACACAGTTATCAGCAAGGAATTCTAAATGCTCCTCACTTAATGAAAAATTTTCAAAGAAGTGATGTACAAGGGATGAGACAGTATTTACTCCTTTACCTGCAATACAAGCTTCTGGAATAATGTACAAAACAAATTTGTTAAGTGGTTCACACACTACACCAAAGAGAACCAGTCTGTAGCCTGTAAGAAAGAAAATGGGTCCAACTTCTTGTGGATCGTACGATAAGTGCACCTGTTGAGCAAAATCGAAACTATAATGCATTGTGCCCTTGCATGTGTTACAGTTATGTGGCCCAAGAGACAAAGGAGTTTCCAGTTGTCTAATCCCTTGTCTCCAACTGCCTATGATGTTTTTATAAGTAGTCTGCTCTGCTTGGATGTGATTAAGATATTGTATAGCCTTCTCCATCAGATTTCATTTTTCCTCCTCATCCATAATTCAAAGTTCCCTATTACAGTGTGATTCCTTCTACAAGTCATACAAAGATCAGTCTAGGGTATCTGAACTACTATGTTATTGCAAAATGTATGCCAGATGGAATACCAGAAGGAGAGTGATACAGGAAATCTCTCTAATGATTTACAACTGTCAGTATAATGTATGAACGTACTTCTTAGACATGCTAGTTGGGAGAAGCACGAGATCACTTCTTCTTTTTGTAGGGATCTGGCCTGGAATGACAGGTGCATTTTGTTCACTGAAATTGTTCATAAAGTTGACCGCATGTTTACGATCATCATAAGAAATAGATTTTAACTGAGAAGTTTTTAATACGTTACGGTGAATTTTAGGCTGCACCCCTTCTTTCTTGACTTGTTCCTTTAAATATTTTAGCCTTTTAGAGCCACAAGCAAATACAAATTGGAAGAATGACTGACACACCTCCTGCCTTCAGAATTGATAAATTCTATTTTCAAAGAATGAATGAGACTTTCAGGAAAAAATCCAGTGCAATTTCTTGTACAGCCACAACCTTGTTCACGAATTCTTTAACCTCCTCTGTATATTCAGAGGCTGTTTGATCTTCAGGAACATCATGTAGAACACGTGCATCCGCATCAACAGAGTTCTCCTGCAACTTGTCTGTTGAGGGAATTTCAAACAGTTCACTTTCCTCAAAATCACTATCCTCACCACAATTTTCACTTTCAAACTCAAGGGGCTATAATCTATTAGTTTCTGGTCCGTATTGATAGTTCAAGTACAAGTATGAAGGATGAGTTATCCACCTAATCAATACTTTTATTTTACATAGTGTCAATTATTTACATAAAAACAGTACCGGTTTCGACCTGTAAATAGGTCATCTTCAGCTGCTAGAGAACTTACTTAATAGCGACTGTACAGAATAAACACTACTAAAATTAAAATTAAACAAGAATGCCATTAAATAAACATGATACCACTATTCTAAAATTACTTAGGGCCATTTTCCCCAAATCGAGTTAAACCTGGTACAAATTAAACCTGTTTAACTTCAGTATCTAGTTTAAACCCACGTCCATTTTCTCCATCAATTTCTGACACTCGTTTAGTTTAAACGACAGCTCGCCGGTTGAAACTAATGCCACCTCTCGAAGCTCAAGTCTGCGCTAATGTTGGCTGCATTGAAAGAATACTCGAAAGCATGATCGATTGGAATTAGCCAATCAGAGCCAAGTAATCCAATGACTGTCATCGTTGTTTTAATATCAGCTGTTTGTAGAGATTAAATGCGTTCGTACGTAGTGAATAAAGAAGAAATTCAACGGGGAAACTAGAAGGCCTTTGCACTGAGAATTAGATAGATAATGGCATCAACAGGAGTCCGAGTAATCTGGTGGCCGAGTGAAGTACGAAAAACTATTGTGGTTGTATCCTGTCAATGGCATTCTAGTCTGGGAAGTTTATTTCATTTTTTATGAATGTGAATGGAGATATCTCTCTTCATATGTACTTATATATCGACACTTAAATATGCCACGGAAATGCTGTGTGCCAGCCTGTAAAAGGAAATACTTAGTCCGAAAGTCAATATTTTCCTCCAGGTGAAAACTTCAAACAGAAATGGATTAGGGCAATTCACTGAGAAAATTTTGTACCTTCTGATCACTCAAGTGGTAAGTTCCTATTATAAACAGTATGTATATTTATTTTTATTATATTGTGTTGCTTTCGTAACCATGTGATAACATTTTCAATGAACATAACCTATATCGACGCTTAATAACTGTTGAATATAGTAGGCTTACTTTTATATGGTATTTAGTATTTGTAACTATTATGACAAGTCTGTCATTTTGTTTACAGGTTTCCAAGCTGCATTTTCAAGGTGATTTTGAAATAATGGCATGAACGTATGATGAAAATGTAGGCACATTGATTACTGCACCTCTGGATCGTCCACGTTTGAAGAAAGGTTCGTCACTAGTTTTACTTTTATGCGTTTTGTTTTTAAAACATGAATATTGTGGATAACGGAAAACAAATATGATGTAGAGCCTAAAGTTAAACCAAACCAGAATGTGACCTAACCAAATTCAAATTGAAATCTTGTAGTATCTTATATTAATGTAATTTGTGCCAACTGAGCATAATCTTACCTAACCCTAAATCGAACTTCGTCAAATATTAGGCCTATTTAATTTTTCAGATGCAGTACCTTATGAATTATCTGGTTGTCCTGCATATTTATCTGCACCCTCAACCTCGAGAGAACATCCTAAAGATAGCAGACAATGTTTGGAGAATGAATATCTTAATGCAGCTATAATGGATAGTTTACAAGTGCAAGTTCATACTTAAGAGAATCCCTTTGTGTTCTCTTGAAGAATTAAATAAAAGGATTTGTGATTGTGAAGTACATAGTGAGTGAGTTGTAATGAAGAAAACAAAAGTGTGTGCTTCATTTCAGTACAAGTAGTGCCATATAGTAAGGTCATGTGCAGTGTTATCATTATTGATGAAATTTTAAGATTATCAGTTGATATAAGTTATCTGCAAGTGAATAAAGTAAGGGAAATTAAATTTCCAGTAACAGTAAGTAAAACTAATTAGGTTTAATACTTAGTAATATCCTTTTGAAATTTAGCAGCTGTGAAGAACAATGGTTTATTGATGACATGTTATAGATGTTATTTTAGATGTTTTATCTGCCAGTGTACCATGCAAAAAAAGAGACCACTGCAATATTGCATTCCTAAAAGAATAGGTTCCACTGTTGGACTGTAATAACAAGACAGGCGCACAATATTCTTGTGAAACATTGTTTTCTGGTCTCTTGTTCATTCCATCTCTCCACACTGTGGTACAGGTTTTAAGAAGTAGTGTTGTTATGACTATGCCTTGTTCTGTTACCTTATCTATAATCTGTACCAACCTTTCCACTACTCCTGTAGTAGAACAGGACTTTGTTCATTTTCTGTGATACCTAACTCAAAAGTTGAGTTACTTATTAGTAAACAAGGTAAGAGCTTTTGTCATAATGGATGAAATTCAACATTAAACCATAGCATTTTAAGGGTGAAAACATTGTAGGTGAGTCACAAGAAGGTACTCAGTTTGCATCTAGTGAACTTGTATTTATGGTTTTGGAGTCTAGAAACACAAATTCATGTAGCTCACATCATGCCAGTTGTAGACCTTAAGTGTCCATGCATGTTCTCTATTTGAATTTCTCAAACACATAACTTTGAAACTGGCAGCAATAGGGTTTAAAGTTGCTGCCACTGTATCAGATAACAATGCCATGTATAAGAAAGCAGTTTCATATTTTAGTAATCCTCCAGAACTGAAAACAAGTATGATGACCCCATCCTACTGCAGGCCATTGTATTTTGTGTTCAATAGTGTACACATTCTGAAATGCATCCATAATAACTGGTTGAGTCAGAAAAAAACAAGTCACTGAATTTCCAACTTCCAGTAGTCAGATAGGAGAATGAATAGCATCCATGCAGAGTTTAAAAATACTTCATGGAAAGGAAAAATACAATTCATTAAAGTATGCCAATAGTTAAATATTGAAGTCTCTTTCTCCATCTAGTATTGAAAGGCAGAATGTAAAACTTGCACATCAGGTTTGCAGTAGTAGCCTACATCTTTATTGCACTCAAAGATGTTATTACTTGCGTAGCTTACACATTTGCTGTCGCACAGAAGTTACTTCATGAGCAGGAAGGCAAAAGGCTCAGAAGTATGTAATATTCGATGTATAACAGTAGGTGGTTTATTTCTAGGGTTGGACTGCACTGCTGGCCACAGTGTAAAGTTTGTACAGAGTTGTACTGTTTACATTACTGTAGATATCAAGATATTTCATTCTTCAGTATACCAGGCAAGGTGTTCACTGGCATTTTAGAAGGGAGGATGTGATCATTGTAAGTTGGATGAACATCAGTGTGGTTTCAGACCACATAGACTGTCAGAATCAGGTTTTCAGTATGCACCAGGTAACTGAAAAAATGCTACAAGAGGAATAGACAGTTATGTTTCGTAGATCTACAGAAAGCATAGGAGAGAGTAGGTATCAGAGGAAGAATATGTTCACCATAGTGGGGAACTTTCTTTTGACAGAAATAGCTTTTTCATGGAAAACAAAATTTGCTGCTTTTGGTATGGTTTTGTTTAGAGTATAATTAACTTATTTAATCTTCCACTATGCAACTAAACTAATGCAGTGAGTTCACAGTTGCAATCAACAATATTCTGTAAGAAGGAAGTCAGGTCTTGGACAAAACTATATTTATTTACACCGGTCTGTTTTCAAACCAACTTAGCTTTATGGGAGTGAAAGCTTGGTGGACTCAGGATATCTTATTCATAAGTTAGAAGTAATTGACATGAAAGTAGCAAGAATGATTGCTGGTACAAAAATGTGTGAACAGTGACAGGAGGGTACTTAGAATGAGGAGATAAAGTATAAGTCAGAAATTAACTCGATAGATGAAGCTGTATGCATAAATCAGCTTCGGTGGTGGGGTCGTGAGGCAATTGGACGAGGATAGGTTACCTAGGAGAATAATGGACTCTGTTATGGAGGGTAAGAGAAGTAGAGGGAGACCAATACGATGATGGTTTGACTTAGTTTCTGAAGAGTTATAGAGGTAAACAAGGTCACAGAACTAGTTACAAATGGAGGATTTTGGAGGCTGGTAGTAAATTCAGAGGCTTTCACACTGAATGCTGAATGGCAAAACGGTCTGTAATGAAGATGCATGTATAATGATGTGAAGAGAGTTAATGAAGTTGAAATAGTAGGGCTGTAACTACTTATAAAAAGCTCAGAAGTATGTAAAATGTGTATACTTGCATTGCACAGCTGGCCACAGTGTATACATATTCTGTTGAATAATTATTGGTATGTGAAGGGAGTGATTGATATAAGGGTAAGGAGTGTACCTACTGTACTTATGAAAGGATTAAAAGCATGCAAAATGTATATATTTTTCTTGAATTTGTATTAATAAATATTATATTTCAAGATGTTTGTATTTCAATTGATTTTCCACATTCCTCTGTTATCAAATTATGGGAGAAAAGTGCAGTATTGTCAGTAAACTGAATTAATTTATTATTATTATTATTATTATTATTATTATTATTATTATTTCTATCCGACCCCATAGAGAAAGATAGTCATACTGAAAATGTCTTCCAAAATTCTGATATAGATTTTTTCTGTGGGTTGCGATTGGCAGGAAATATTTTACTTCTTTTGAAATACGACGAAGTAACGTTATTTATAATTAATTGAAGTAAATAATAAAACAATGTCTTATATTTCTGTTGAACCGTCGAACCGCATAATTCATGGTAACAAACTAGAAAGAAATGACAGGTGGCATTCAAGTAGTGCTAGGTAAATTATCCCAAAGTTCGAACGGGTTCGAGCCGGCGCGATACGGTATCGAACACTCTCGAACGGTAAAGCGACCCCACCCATGAAGTTGAGAAATGGGGCCTCGTATCCCTGACGTCATTTCACAGTTTTGGAGGCCTTGTTGATACTGGCTGTTCTCTTAAATAAATCGTTTAATTTACATCTGTGCGAAGTGTTGAGCGGTATCATTTAACCCATTGTTTTCTACAATTTCTTGGTAAGTATTTTATATAATTATTTAAAGAAGTACCGTGGCCTAATACGTATTTTGTGATGTCTGTATTATCTTACGAAACACGCGGAACCATTTAAACATAAACATTCTGGTCTCGTAAGTAATATTCCTTTCCTCAGAAAATAAAATTTTCTATAGGACTACTTTTTTTATTACATTATTTATTGCAGATTCCACTTTGTCATCAGCTGATAATGGAGAATTCAGTAAAAAGGAGTAAGAATTTCAATCACACAGAAATCGACTTACTGCTTTCTTTAGTGAGTGCAAAGAAAGATACGATGGAATGCAAGAAAACTGATGCTGTTTCTTTAAAAGAAAAAGAAAAGTCATGGAAGGAGTTAGCAGATACTTTCAACGAAATTAGCGGAAGTGTATTAAGGGACTGGAAGGTGTTAAAGGGGAAATATGAAAACCTAAAAAAGACCTGCAAAAAAAAATTTGCTGAAGAGAAAAGGTAAACTTCAGGTACAGGTGGAGGCCCATATGAGCCCAATTTAATAACCACCACAGACATTAAAATAAAAGAAATTATTGGCACTGTGCCAATCGACGGGTTGCCATCAGTATGTGACTCGGCTTCAATCGTCCAGCCATCACTGTTCTCATCTACGGAGGAACCTTCTATCCTCATTACAAATGCACCAGTTCACCCACTCCTAATTGACAACACATCCTTTTCATCTCTAAATTTTTCTCAATCCCAAGCACTTGTCACCAATGATGATCCTTGTTCCATCAATGAAGAAATAGAAAAAATCCCCATAGTTACACAAGACAGTAGACAATTAGAAGAAATTGAAGCTGTTCCGTATAACAGCCAATTCAGTGGCAGTGATTTAAGAAAACCTACTTCAACCCCACTCCGAGTGAAGAGAAAAAAACCATCACTGGACAGTAGCTTGGCTGGAAAGAAATTAATAGTACTATCGGAGGAAAAACAAGAACTTTTGCAGCTGCAAAATAAAGCAATAGAGGACCAAATTCACTTTCAAAGGGTGGAGCATGAACTTAAAATGAAGCAGATGAAGGAGGAACATACAGCAAAAATGAAACTTCTAGAACTTAATATAAGAATTAAAGAATTTGACATTGAAATGAAATCCAAACAGATGACTTAAATCTCAGGATACTGAAATTGGCCTAATTTGGCCTACTGTATTTTTGTTGAAGCCTGTATTGTCTTATAAGTAGCCTTCACATTATTGTCCTCAATTTTATATTGTTAATACTACAGGTTCGGTACATTTAGTATTTAAGTAAATAGTGTAGTACTGGTAGTCAAAACTGTCCTTTTTACTAGCAAATAACAGACACATGTCAAGGTACAATACATCACAGCAATTTTATGATAGCCCTAATAGGGTCAACTGGGGTAATTATGGGACAGAAATGAAAACTTTCAAATTCTAGGGCACTAAATATCAATGTGGAAAATTGGCATGATGTTAACTTATAATTTGGTATCCACAGTTCATTTCCAGGAAGAAATTGTATTAAAATCTTATAACTGTTTAGCAATTCCACAAAAACTGTGTCCCACAATTATCCCTTGGTTTGGAACATTGTTGGGACAGGCATGAGGCAAAAGAGGGCCACGGTGTTAACTCATTGAGAAAGCTTGTTTGACAGATACTGAGACAAAAGTGGGACAGAGCTTATTCATATTATGTAACTGATTTTTTAAACAACTTTTTTGGGCATAATATTGCAGTACTTTTGTTCATTACATAGACTTTTCTGCTTTCTTGCTACTTCAAATTTCACCAAACACAACCTGACTTCACCCTATGAATGGCCCCAAACAATGTCCCACAATTGCCCCAAATATTAAAAGAAAAATTTCTTGCTTAATATTGATCCTAAGAATTTTCCTAATTTTCCTATTGTAATATTCGTAGTCAAAACTAACCCGTTTACTAATATTTTCACATATATTATTTCTATCACGTCACAAAGGTTTAACATAAACAGCAGTTTAAACCTGCAATACAGAAGGTTTAACTTTGAACCATGTTTAAACTTGATACATCTCTGAGCGCGAGCGAGTAAGTGAGCGGAGCCTCACTTACAATACAATAAGTGGTCCCTTTTCTTAGTATTAAATAAATCTCATGTTTTAGCAGTGATTATTATCAGAGGGCTTTTAAATTCACGCAGTG
Organism: Anabrus simplex; assembly: GCF_040414725.1. Lineage (NCBI taxonomy): Eukaryota > Metazoa > Arthropoda > Insecta > Orthoptera > Tettigoniidae > Anabrus > Anabrus simplex. The sequence continues at coordinate 163,197,455 of NC_090271.1, forward strand.
AGTAGATAACGGTCTAAGCAATACATAGGTATCAAAAACGAAAATTCGACATTTTACTCCATTGAGTGTTTTTTTTTAATTATTTCATGAACTGTTGACCGAGAAGTGGTCCTCTTTTTATGCATGCACACATGTGCATTTTTTGTTAATTCAATCAATTTAAAAAAATAATTTAGTTTATATTTGATCCACCTTCATATGTTCAAGTATGATTGCCATCCATGTGTGTATAGAGTGAAACTTGTCCCGTCCTGTTGTGAGTGAGGGTAGGTAAGGTTGGAGAGGATGTTTTGTTCACTGGAGAAGAGTTTGTAACTTGATTCAAGCATACTGCAAAAGATATGAATGTTTGTTAACATATGTTGATATTCAATGATTTGTCAAATAATATGCTAAGTCTCTTTTCTGTAATTTTATTAAGATTATAAGCAGAGAGATATCTTTCATCAATTGTTATATGTAGATTTTCTAGAATGTTAAGATAAGTTTCTTCATTAGGTGTTCGAAGAATTGCCATATCTTGATTGATAATGAAAAATTGATTTTTATCGTCAATCATATATAGCTTCACAGTCCGTGTTTTTCAATATATATATACCCATATTGGTAGATATTATTGTTATAGGTAAAAGTGACTTAATCTGCTTTCTTTTGTGATTCTTTCATTAGACCGGCGGAAGGGTTTCAAATTATTATTTTTCTAATCTACGGCTTTCTGAGATATTTATTGCCAATTCAAGTGTGAATTTGATTTGTGCACTTATGGAGTAGAGATGATTTAAGAGTATTTCACTACTGATTAATCATTGATCTATAATGGTGAAAATGCTGTTTCCATACATAGTCAAATAGTGGATGGCATTAATTTTGTTAAGTATTTTTGTGTTTTCTAGGTTGTCGATGAAAATTTCAGCCAATATACCTGAAGTGCAGGATCCCACTTCAACCACACAACGATGCCAATGAAGATTATTTTAAAGAAGTTACGAGGTACTTGCATTGTGTTTTAATGTATCATCTCTCAACGTTTTATAACTTGCTACAATCACTGGCAAAACTTGTGTTCTTAGATAGTGTTTTAATTTTGTAATTTTTAGCGGAGAATAGTCTTAGGCCGAAACATGTCCTAATTATTGACTATTTAATTAGAATAGTGTAAATAAGTACAGTATTGAGCAGGTTGAACGAAATATATTTCTGTCAAGGAATAAAAATTGATATGTTATAAGTCAATATTGAACCCGTAATCAAGTCAGTAAGTTGTAACTCACGAAATGAATCACAGACTGTATCTCACAATCAGCGGGTGGATCGATTGTCTTGAACATTTTAAATTCTTAAAACAAGATGATCGCTAGTGATTGCCCCTAGCGTTGCATGTGACGAATCAATAGATGAAGGAAGCTGTTGTACATGCTTAACATCACACCCAAAGTGCTGCAACGGAAATATATGGAAAAGGTACTTACTCAAAAAACAACCCTCAGAAGTTTCATTAGACGTAGGATAGAGAATGTGAAGTTTGTCAGCAGACAAATAAGGGAAGAAAATTTCCAGAATTTTTTTTTGGAAAGAAGCATGTGGATATAATTAGTGAAAACTTTCAAAGAATGGAGAATAAGTAGGTTCCAGACATCGAAAGAAAATGGGTGGCAAACAGGGATGCTGTAATAGAAGTGGCAAGTGAATGTCCAAAAATGACTTGTGTACAGATGGGAAAACGTTAACACTTTGGTGCAATAATGATATGAAGGCAGCTTGTAAATGTAAACGGAATGTGTATCGAAAAGAGCTCTAAGTAAAAACTGATCTGGTTGATAGAAAGCAAACAGATTATTGTACAATCCGAGAAGAAATCACGAGATGATTCCGGTAATAACCTGAAAGGCTTGGTCAAGCATCAGGTCTTCCTCATATGCAATACAGAATCTTATGAACAGGGGAGAAAAGGGAAATGAATGGTGTTTTGGGTAAATCAGGTGAATTCATTATTGTCATCCTCGGCTGCAACTCTTATCTGAGTAAACATATTATTCAGCAGTTTACATTTTTACACTCACATGCTTTAGGAATATGTCTCATATGACTTAGTAACCCAAACTTGGCATGAAACATACATCCACCAGCAATCACCAGACAAACAGAAGGCATATTTTGAAAAATATTATGAAATATTATGAAATTAGACATGAAATGGTGAAATATGAGAACAATGGAGTTCATAGAGAGAACAATGATGGCAGTGAAATTATGCTCATGGAGATGAAAAGATAGTAAATAAACTATATTGTAATTAAGCAGCAGGAAGAGATGAAATTAGACCTGAAATTGTAACATACAGTGACAAGGCAGGAATAATAAAATTAACATGGCATGTGACAAAGGTTAAAATGATGTTGGCTGTAAATTTCTTTAGTAAACCAGAACTATTAAAAAAATTGACTTTCTTCCTTAATTTTTACGTACACCACAATTCAGAAAAAAAACATGAAACTGTTTTTTACCTGGTCCTTTTCATAAATCCCTCAGCCTGCTTTACAGCAAATTCCCATTTATCTCTGGATGACTCGCGAGCACTATAAGCCAAGGTAAGCTTTCTGTACTTCTTTTTTATCTGTAACAAAAACACACTAACAGTACACTCTTAAGGGATATATTTACATACAGAAGTGAACAAAGACTAGTTAAAAGGTCTTACCTGAGAAAGAATTCTTTCTACCTCGTGATTAAAAGAAACTCTCCCTTTGAACCTCATGACACTGTTAGCAAAAACCCAACTCCGACGTCCTTTGTCACCAAAAAACTGGACATGAAGAGTTCGTTTCAGACCACCATCCCCACGTCCTATTTCTGCAAAAATACATGTATCATTAGTAGGAGGGGTTTTATTACAAAAAAAAATCACTGAAAATGCCCTTACATACATGGAAAAATGCTAGAAAATAAGTAAAAAATGACTAAAAAATTTGACCAAACTGAATTCTGGTGACTGAAACACAAGTTTTACAAGAAATACATCTCTATTCTATTTGCTGCTCAGCTCCTATTTTTACAGAAATTTGTAATTTACTTGGAAATGTATATAAATACGAACATAACGATGTAGCATTTTGAACCCCACCCGAAGAACCTGGAAACACACTCTTTTGCAGCTTTCAGATGTTCTTTTGCTTAATGTGCTGTTAAACACAAACTTCCTTTCCACACTTAACACTGCACAATTTACAAAATAAAACACGCCCATCTGCTGTACACATGTCTTTTCCAAATTCATTCACTAACGGAATTAAAAATACACTTTGTGATACCGAGCAAGTGGCTGCGCAGTTTGGGTCATGGTAGCTGTCAGCTTGCATTTGGAAGATAGTGGGTTTTCTGTGATTTTCACATCAGGCAAACGCCAGGGCTGTTTCTTAATTAAGGCAACAGTCACTTCCTTCCCACTCCTAGCCCTTTCTTATCACCATAACACCTGTATTGTTATGAGATAAAGCTAATTGTAAAAAAAAAAAAAAAAAAAAAAGTGATGCTTTCACTTTTAGCATTTTTCTTGCACAGAGCTACTTGGGAGGGTAATTCTGTAATGAAGCAAAAAGTTATATAACTGTTGTTTCCAATTCCTTCTCGTTTCCATTTGTTCTTCCCCTTGGGGTATGTGGGGATGAATGACTAGCTGTAGACGTGGGAATGATGGCTAGTGCATTCCTTGGGCTTAAGACACGTTAGAAAACACTAGACTTTCTCCTAATTATCGGAGTTCTGTATTGTGTTCCTGCACATATCTTGGAAACACAAGACTCACAGGTATAAACACTTTCCTTAGTCCTTCTTAGTCACCAACATCTGCTGTCAGTTTGCTTGTTCAGGAAAGACATATAGCAAAATTTAACTATAAGTAAGAAAAATGTATAATTTTTTGTTTTGTCATATAAATCCATACATTAAAAAAAAAATTTTAAAATGATCTAAACATTCCTCAAAATGCTATATATTGACCTAAAAACTACTAGAAAGTTGAAATAATGATGGATCATACCAAAGACAAAAACTGTAAAATAATGCAAAATAAAAACGTGTTTGTTATATTGCATAACTGAGAGACGTACTAATGCAAAAGGACATTTCAACAACATCCGCCCCTAGTCATAAAAATGAAGGAAAAAAACATGCACAAAGTGTTATTCACCCTAGAACTTGAAAATTAAATCAAATTAGCAAATTGGTTGAGAACATTCATGTTAACAGTATTTTTCTGTGCAAATACAATTAAAAAGTTGAGAGCAAGGATGAGGACATATGCAAGGGATAAGCAAGGGCAGCGTTTAAAGAGGGAGCAACAGAATGAAGAGACTAACAAGAAAATGCTATGGAACACAGACAAAGGCCATATTTTCATACAGTACAATTTCCATCATGATAGGCTCTTTCTTGACAAATCCCAGTTTCTTGGATTCATTTTTCTCAACCTCAATGAACTAATTCCATGTTCATCATGAGGTACACAACCACAATGAAGGGATATTCTTGATCATGATAATTAGCTCTCATCCCCCCTTCACTGTGGTTATCGTGTTTAATTCTTACCATACTTCTCACATCAAGACAGAAGTTCTGAAGCTAGGGAGCAAAAACAAGTTCATAACAAGTGAGGAAAAAAAAAAAAAGAGGATCTGGAAGAACTGATTTGAAGAGGGGCAATCTATGAGATTTTATTTTTGTCCTTGACTCTTCATTCTGCTACTTTCTTTTTCACTCTGACCTATCACTGTATTTCTTCATGCACGTTCTCATCTTCATTACTGTAATTTTAATGTTATCTTCTATTTTCCAGTTCATAAAATATGTTTTATTTGTTTCTCTTCCATTGCATTCCATTGCATTTTAAGACCATGAATTTCTCTGGGTAGCAAAGGGGGAAGGAAAAGAGACTGGTATTAGGTTTACCTGACAGCTCTTAAGAATTTTGTTCATATCTGTCTCATGATAACCAATAACCAACAATAGAATTAACACAATACCTGTAGTTTTCATTATTTGAATCTAACAAGTATACCTTTGGGGAAATGCTGCCGATCATTGAAACCAGCAGGTACTAGATCTACAGAGGAGCTCAAACCTCCTGATGTTTGAGGCATGTCCACCTATACATCACTTCTTAGGCAACTTGGCCAGTTCGATCCTGGCTCACTCCGGTGGTATTTGAAGGTGCTCAAATACATCGGCCACATGTCGGTAGATTTACTGGCATGTTAAAGAACTTCTGGGAGACAAAATATGCGCATGTTTTAAAGTGATCTGATAGAATCTGAGGATTTTTTTTGTTTAAAAGTGTACACCTCTTTTTAAAGGTACGTTATAGCTTTATATATTATGTTTTGAACTAATACGTTCAACACACTGAAAAGCTTTTAAGTTACATTAATTAAAATAAGTTACTTCTGAGTGATGTCAGAAAATTCATTGTCATCTCAATAATGGTGCTGAATACATTTTTTGACAATTCAGAAGTTATACACAGCAATTATAATAATAAGTATTTCTTGTCCACCCATTGAATACAAATCACCTTTTTGGCGTTCACAAATTAATTTCTCTAAGGGACATGCTTCGCTCTTATAAAGAGCATCTTCAGCCTAAATCTTTATCTGTATTCAGGAGATAGTAGGTTCGAACCCCACTGTCGGCAGCCCTGAAAATGGTTTTCCGTGGTTTCCCATTTTCACACCAGGCAAATGCTGGGGCGGTACCTTAATTAAGGCCACTCCTAGCCCTTCCCTGTTCCATCGTCGCCATAAGACCTATCTGTGTCGGTGCGACGTAAAGCAACTAGCAAAAAACATCTTAAAATGATGTTCTTGAACAGCCATAAACATATTAAACAGTCAATAGTCAATATTAAAATTACAGTAGTCTAATTACCAAATTACATTACATCTAAAAAACAACATTAAAGCTCTTCTTAAAGATATAACATGAACAATTCATTTAACAATTTAACAATTTAAAACTTTGTGTCTGAAACTATTATTGAATCTTTGTCTGAAGAAGAGTAGTAAATGTCTTTCTATAAAACGGCACCAAGGTAAACACCAATCTTACTGAAAAACGAAAATAAAATGCAAATTATGTGACGTGTGTCCAGAATGTGTGTTAAAATAATAGTGCCAACAAGTTGAAATGAGAAAACACAATAATCCATTAAAGAATCATAAAAAAATATTCATTTGTTCGGAAATTATCAAGGAAACAGCAAAATAGTGGCCATGATACACCACCATTTTGAATAATTACATATAATGGCTTGGATAACTGTGGTAATTCTAGAGCTAATACATGCAAACAGAGTCGCGGCCACAAGTGGAAGGGACGCATTTTTAGCTCAAAATCAATTGGTCGGCTCGCCCGGTCCGTTTGCATTGGTGACTCAATAACTTTGGGATGATCGCACGGTCTTCGTACTGGCGACACATCTTTCAAATATCTGCCTTATCAACTGACGATGGTAGGTTCTGCGCCTACCATGGTTGTATTGCAAGCTGTCCACTGGTTGTAACGGGTAATGGGGAATCAGGGTTCGATTCCGGAGAGGGATCCTGAGAAACGGCTACCACATCCAAGGAAGGCAGCAGGCGCGCAAATTACCCACTCCCGGCACGGGGAGGTAGTGACGATAAATAAAGATACGGGACTCATCCGAGGCCCCATAATCGGAATGAGTACACTTTAAATCCTTTGACGAGTATCCATTGGAGGGCAAGTCTGGTGCCAGCAGCCGCAGTAATTCCAGCTCCAACAGCCTATATTAAAGTTGTTGCAGTTAAAAAGCTTGTAGTTGGATTTGTGTCCCACGCTGTCGGTTCATCGCTCGTCGGTGTCTAACTGACATGGTTCGTGGGACGTCCTGCCGGTGGTGGCGAGTCAAAAGCGCGCAGCCGCCGTGGTTATTCGCGTGTGTTTCTTCCACGCCGTAGGCGGACCCCGATGAAATCCTACCGCAATGCTCTTCCTCGAGTGTCGAGGTGGGCCGGCACGTTTACTTTGAACAAATTAATTACATATAATGGCATAGCTTTATATGATTTCTAAATATGTAGACACATTATTAAGGAATAATGTGTTTGTAATACTAAGTTTCCACCACTGCAGAAACAAATGTTTAAATACACCCCA